>NC_140956.1:25075669-25103169 GCF_014529385.1 Adiantum capillus-veneris | reverse complement strand
AATTTCACAATCTAATCTGGCAAGGTAAGAGAGATCCAAGAGGAACAATTTTCAAACATTTAGGGTATCCCTTGGGAGTGGATTTATCTGGTAAGCAGCTCACTCAATGGGTGGAGGATAGGATTCAATGAAAAATGGATTCTTGGCACTGCACTGAATGGACCATTCATGTCAGATTAAGAATCGTTCAGTCTATTCTCATACCCTATCTGATGTATTTCTTACCTCTGTTGGACTGGTCTGACAGTATCTTAACCAAGTTTAAATCTAAATTGTTGAAGTTATTTTGGGGTTCATCTACTAATGCATGGATTTATTGGCATTACATTGCCTTACCTGTCAACCTTGGAGGGTTGGCCCGTGTTAATAATCTGAAAATGCATATCCTTGCAAAGAGGGAAACATTGTTGAAAGATATGTTTGTTGGGCCAGAATAATGTGAATACTAATGGATAGATTTGTTGTGTATTTTTATGGAGTGTGGGACATGCTTACATGGGATAAACTCTTCTTTGCTGCTCATGTTAAACTATGTGGCATCTCTGCTAATTTGTTAGTACAATCATGGAAAGTTGTGTTCTCTCTGTTGATATGGGAGGGTAGAGACAGATACACTTGTAATTCATTGGGGGCTGAATCATTCTTTTGGAGCTTTGTTTTTAAAAGACCACTTGCTGTTTTTTGGGTAAGAAAGCATTAACCCTCTTCAAAAGAGGGTTAAACTCAATTAATTAATTAGCTAACTCTAGGGCATTATTGTTGCCTTTTTGGTTGCCAGGAGAAGGTGAGATTAGGGAAATATGGTCTCATAATTTTTTGGGGGCAGCTATGTGCCCATGTTTTCAACCTTAATGTACCATGCAATTAGGATGTTTCTCTCAGATTCAAGGATTGGACACTACCTCATATTGCAGCGAACTGGTGGACCACCTAAATTTTTTTATGCGCACTTGCTTCCTCAAACCCAGGTTCACATCAAATGTAATTGGATATGGTAGTTTCAGTATACTCAAATTTGGTGGATGTAAAAACTTTCAAATGTATGGTGGTCACCAATGAGCTTCAGAAACAATGTTCTATTGTGGAGGATACTTACAAGGGATCTCCCCATAGGTGAGCTGCTAGCAAAGAAGAAGATGCCAGGTGTCAATTCCCCAGATGCAGCCAACTAAAAACTATTAACACCTATTCAGGAATTGTGCTACAATGTATTCTTGGTGGTTATGTTTGTACAATGTATGTATGATGCAATGGAAATTAAAGGTCACTAAGTACAATCTGTTATTTAGTTCACTTAAAATTGGTGTTGAGGGCTTGGATCTATGTATTATCACTAGTACAATATGTTATTTAGGAAAGTAAAGGTCACTAAGTGCAATCTATTATTTAGTTCACTTAAAATTGATGTTGAGGGCTTCGATATATGTATTGTCTTGCTCAGAGTTTGGATGTTTTCCTTTCTATGGAATGCTAGAAATTCAGCTTTGTTTGATTCTAATACATTACATAGCTTTACTTTACCATGGTCTATGCTCAAAGATAAGTTGATGGAAGATTGTCTTCCAGCTCTTGCTCTACCTGCTCACTTGCAGGAAAAGATGATAAATTTCATCATCTTGATGCATGGCAAATTGTAACAAAAAATGTAATATAGGAAAAGATTCACACACACACACACACACACACACACACACACACACACACACACACACACACACACACACACACACACACACACACACACACACACACACACACACAGACACACAGAGAGAGAGAGAGAGAGAGAGAGAGAGAGAGAGAGAGAGAGAGAGAGAGAGAGAGAGAGAGAGAGAGAGAGATTGTGACCTATGGAGCGACTCTGTGTTGGTTGGGTCATACCCGTGGAAATACCACTCCTAGAGACATAATCACTATTGCAACAAGCAACATATTTTTTGAAGTTGGAATCTTATTCACAACATCTAGATCTTGAAATAATCTTCTCTCTCTATGAACATAAGAGAAAGATGTCTAGCACTCCCAAGAAGGTAGCCATACAAAATTTCCTTGGGTTTTCAAACAAGAGATCCCCCACTTTGAAGTTCTCTTAGAGTATTCATGTTGGTACATGAATTATCTTCTTGATAGGTAGGCCATGCCTACTTGCTACCATAGTAAAGCACCATCTATATTAATTTCACCTTGTGCATAGAGCCAATAATGTATAGTGTTCGCCGTTGTAGACATATGCAACGATCACAAGCTAATATACCAGCCTCAATTCTTCCTGAATAGAGTAGCTGATGTTATAGCAGAAGCGTAAGCAATGAGTCATTGGAAACCATACTGGCATGCCATGCATGCATATCAAAAAAATAGAGTGATAAGCCCTTGGCTTCCACAACGGTCCAATAGTTTGAGACGTGCCATCAAGCCCTGCATGATTTGTAACGGCATGGATACATCACAGTTCGTTGTTTCCCAACATTACTGTGAGCTTATATCTTGTTGTTGCCAATTTTCCAAATCTATGTGCCATTATCCTTGATCCAAAGTCAATGGAAATAGCTTTGGCATAGAATAAAATCCTTGCTTCCCATGAAAATTGTCAAAGCACTTGCTTTGCACAACAAGAAAATCATGTCCAATTTTGATGGTGTCAAGGATATCGATGAGAAACTTATTTCTGTTGGCGAAGTCATTTCTGACAGTTCCCTTGTGCACACTATTGTTAATGCTTTGGAAAATTGTTACCACACTTTTGCTAGCACTTGGAGACTTATGACCCAAGGAAATCCAGAAGTTGTCAAGTTTGCACATTACTATTGCAAGAGTCACTCTCCAGAAAAAACAGGGCTAAACAACATGCAGTTGAATAGGCCTTTATTTTTGCTCAAAGAAAAGGTGGTAGCAACAATGTAGCCACTTCTCATGGGTCTTCTGCAAGTGGTAAATCACCTATTCCTAATGCTTCTGCTGGTAGCAATTCATCTGAAAATTTTGGTGAAAAGGGCAAAAAGACCATGTGTTGCCATTATTATAAAGCTAATGATCACCTGATCAAGCAGTGTCCAAAATTGAAGGCAAAAGAGGCTAAGAAGAAAGAGGTAGGTTCCACTACAAGTGCAACTATTGTTGACTCTTCTGTTGTAATGTTGATGTTGATGCAGAATGGGCCTTTAGTGTAGAGTGCACTTATGATCCTTCTGTCCATGAGGCATGTAGAGTCCGTTGCTGCAGATGCTCATGTGTGGTACTTTGACGGTGGTTAAACAGAGGCCAATTTGTGCAAGCAAAAATCACAGTACTCAGCTCCTTGCAGAGAGTAAAGGATCCAGTAGAGCTCACAATACAAAATTCGTGCCAACATATGCATAATCCATACACATCAAACATCGAGTCAAACTAAAATTTTTGTGAGCTCTTGTCACTGTCAAAGATGCTTGTAGATCTAATGTTTCAAAATAAATTGTGATTGTTTGTGCGCATGTAAATCTGTATCTGGTAGTTGTCTCTGAGAAGCCGTTAACGGCTATGCATAAGCTATACTACAGAGAACATACATCATAGCCAAAGACACATATAGCAATCCAAAATTGCTCTAAAAATGCATGGAACTGCTACTAATGTCAAGCTAAAATCCACTTGTACCTGCCTCTCATGATCGGCAAATTGTCTCCCTATCTTGCTCTCTACGATGGTAGAGAGCGTATCTATGAGAATGGGAAATATTTTTTGGTGAGCATTTTTTGGCGAGCTCTTTTTTGGAATCCAACGAGCATATTTCAAAAAGATTCTTTTCCTCTCTTCTCAATTGTATTCTCTCTCTCTCTCTCTCTCTCTCTCTCTCTCTCTCTCCCCCCCCCCCCCCCCCCCCCCAAATCTTTCATCTTGAAAGTAGCATTCAAATCAACCTTAAATTCATCAATATGTCTCTCATTTGGTCCAATGATCATCAAATCATCCACATAGAGAAGACAATGAGAAGTACATCACCCTCACACTTTACATACAATGCGATTTTTGCTGGACTGTTACAAAAGCCTCGTTTGAGAGAATGAGTGTCAACCTTCTCATACCAAGCCAAGGAGATTGCTTCAACCCATACAAAGATTTCTTACATTTGCACACTTTATCTTCCTGCCCTTTAATGACAAAACCACGAAGATGTGTTATATAAACTTCCTCAAACATGCTACCACATTTAAGAAAGCATAACAATGTCCAATTGATGACAAAACCACGAAGATGTGTTACATAAACTTCCTCAAACATTCCACCACATTTAAGAAAGCAGTAACAATGTCTAACTGATGTACATCCCAACCAAAATGACCTGCCAATGCACATAGAAAATGCACATACAACAAGTGGGAGAAAAAGTCTCTTCATAATGTATTCCTTTTTGTTGTGCATAACCCTTTGCAACAAATCGATCCTTATAGCGATCAATCTCACCATCCGGCTTGCATTTCAACTTGTAAACCCACTTTGTACCAACAGCCTTTTTGCCAAGAGGCAAATCACATAAAGTCCATGTGTCATTTTTTATAAATGCATCATATTTTGATTGCATGGTAGCAATCCAATTTTTTGAATTTTTTGATTCATCGAAAGACGAAGGTTCCTTAGCATCACCTAAGCTAGACACAACCAAAGAATAACAATTCGATGCATAAGATGCATGGCGAGAACCTGAATGAGTACGGCTAGACCAAGATGCATCCAATTTATTGTTATGTAAAGTATGCACCAGCCATATTGGCATACCTCCAACATGCTCATTCTCAGCCCTTTCCTCATCAAGTACATCATGTACATCGGCATCAATAATAGGCTAATCTGTAACATTTTGAGAAACCCCCACAGGCTGTACATTTGCCTCATTGGAATTTACATTCAAACTTTCACAACTAAAAAGAGGAAACAAAGTGTCATAAATGTCTTGTGAGCTTACATTATTGTCTCTAGTACATGACAGCAAGGGCTGAACAAAATCTTCCACAAACACAACATCTTGTGAGACCAAGATACGATCCGTTTGCAGATGGTACAACTTGTACCCTTTGCTTCCAGCACTATAATCAACAAAATTGCATTTGAAAGCCTTATCATCCAATCCTTTGCACTACGTTTGTGGCACCAAAGCATAAGCCAAACAACCAAAAACATGCATGTGCTCAATAGAAGTCTTTCTATCCTACCACGCTTCATAAGGAGACATAGACTGCAAAGATTTTGTAGGACACTTTTTAAGTACATAAGTGGCACACATGATGAACAAATGCGCGAAAGCTTGACTTTTGACCATACATCGTGCCATTTCTGTAAGTAACCCGTTTTTCCTCTTAGCAACAACATTTTGTTGAGGTGTATACGGCACTGTACACTGGTGTTTTATCCCATGTCTAGACAGAAATGCATTTAATTCATGGCACATATAATCCCCCCTCAATTTGAACGGAGGGTGCACGTAGTATATTTTAAGACATTTTCAGCCATAGCCAAAATTTGTTTGAAGCACATAAACACTTCAGACTTTGCTTTAAGCGGATACACCCATGCATGCTTGGAGTAATCATCAATGAAAGTTATAAAGTAAAGGCGATTGCCCAAGTATGGAGTTTGCATCTTGCAGTGATTTTACGATTCATGTATGCTATGTTGTAAATACTATCCACTATATTTGTGTGGAGCCATTTTTTGGCATTTTTGGCAATCTCGGTTGTTTTTGAGACTTGGTCCAGAAGAGCCCTTTATGAGATTGTGGCTAGTCATGTTTGCATAAACTTTTATGAGGGTTGTTACATGGGGTTTTTCAAAGCCGATCATTGTGGGCTGAGTTACCAAGTGTGAGGTGGATAAGGTTTTTGGAGATCCCCACTCGTAGCCTCGCCATAGGATATGTATAGAAGGGTATAGATGCTTTGATGCAAAGTTGACAATCTTTCTTTTTACAATTCTTTTGAGCAGTATATGCAAGTTTATGCCCTATCAACACTCTTCTTATATTTTATTTATTGGATTTTTGAGTTTTGCTTGAGATTTTGATCTCTATACAGAGGAGACTTTGCTGAAGTTTCTGCTAAAATTTTGCCATAAATTCCTAGTCTCACTCTCTTGCATTTGCTCTTGTCAATTATGAATGGACCTTCTGAAAAAGAAATATCAAGAATTTTGATGGCATAAACTTCACGATATATGGAAGCATTGTATACTTGATGTCTTGGTCAATAAGGGCCTTGTATCTCCATTGAAAGAGCATAAAGTGGGTGTTTACACTGATGATCCGATGGGAGGAGCTTGATGCCCATGCTATGAAGACCATTCGTCTACACCTTTTTTGTGAGTATATTTTCTTTACCATTATGGATAAGACTAATGCAAAGTAATTATGGGAGTCATTATCCTCAGCTTGGGATGGCAAGAGAACCTGGAAACAAAGTTTTTCTTATCAAAAAGCTCATGTGTTTGAACATGAAAGAGGACAATAGTCTCAGTTCACACTTGAATGAATTTAGCAGCTTCAGTTTTCCACTTACATCTAAGGGACTCAATTTGGATGATGAAATCCTTTTCTTGCTATGTTATTTGCGTTCATCATGGGACAAGTTCAACACTACCATTAGTAACTCACCCCTTAAGGCAAAATTATTTTCATGGATGTTACTAGTACTCACAAAAAAGCATAGACGTCAATATCTTGACACAAGTGGGCATGTTGATGCATATATGGCTTGATGATTTGGACTATAAAATAGTGTTTGGCAATGGTTCCTGGATGATTTGCAGGGAAATTCGGTCATCTTCAAGGACCAAATTTTTAAATTATTGTACTCTTTATATGTCTCTAGTATGAAAGAGAATTTGCCGAGCTACCTTGTTGTGGAATAGCTAGCTTGGTCATATGAGTCAAAAAGTATTGCATTTATGTCAAAAAGACTTGGGTCACCACTTTGTCATTAAATAGAGAGTTAGGGAATCCTCTCGACTTAGTACATATTGATCTATGTGGGCCTATGCCCCATAAATTGCTAGGAGTGGCATTATATTTCCTAACATGCATAGATGACTCTACTTGGAAGGTGTGGGTCTACCTTTTGAAGAGGAAAGACAAAGTTTTTGCTACATTTTAGAAATTCCTTGCAATAGTAGAGTACCAGTCAGGAAAGAAGTTGAAGGCTTTGCATACTGACAATGGGAGAGAATACCTCTCCACTAAGCTCAAGAATTTTTGTAGCAAAAGAGGCAGTAGGTGATAGTTTACTACGTAGTACACACCTACTTATAATGGCAATATTGAGCGTATGAATAGAACAATCCAAGAGAGAGTCATGGCAATGTTGTCTAGGGAAAATTTATTTCCAGAGTTTTTGGGCGAGGTTGTTATGACAACAGTTTACATCATTAATTGATCGTTGAGTTTGTCATAGAACTATGAGATTCCACAAGAGATGTGGATTGACAAGAAGTCAAACTATGACACGATTATGTGTATTTGGGTGTGAGGCATTTTCACATGTCTCTAGAAAAGATCTACACAACAAGCTAGATCAGCACACAAATGCATCTTTACTGAATATGGTACAAATGGAGAGATGAGATATCACCTTTGGCACCTGAAATATAAAAAAGTCATACATACCTCACAAGTTATCTTCAATGAGTTGAAGATGTGCAAATTGCCTGTAAAAGAGTCTGAGTATTGCAGGTCAGATTTGAGGATGTAGCCTCAAGTGAAATCAAGCAAATAGCTAGTCTACTAGGCATGTTCCTACCACTAGTAGTGCTCCACAAAGATCAGAGTCTACCAGTGTTATGGAATTGATATTTTATTATTTATTGCAGCTGGCATGTGGAAAAGGCTTGATCTAGGCCTATGCGAACGGATATATGTATTTTTTATGTACATTCTATTATTCAAGTACTCTTTTATGAGCTTTGGCCATTTATGACCGGTCGGCCAGTTTGTACTCACTTTGACCATTCAAGAAATCTATAAATCAAATACATGCAAGAGGGAAATGGTCACTCTTGCACGGGGGAAGATTGCACCCAATGTCTGTGTCGATTCTTCTCCCTCCTCCTCTCTTCTCTCTCATCGTGCCTGTGTAGTACTCCCTTTTAGGAGGTGCACTTGTACGTGCCTGTTCCTCTTTCTCACCCTCTCTATCTTTCCGATTTGTGCAGAGTGTATGTAGGATTGCCAGGTATGCATATTCGTGTATTTTGTTGTAAGTAGCATTTTATTTGTATATTTTGCAGGCCCATCCACGTCTTCGTGTTGAGATGTCGAGCTCTACACCTTGAGCTGGCATCCACTACGGGTCTTGGCCGCTTACGGCATTTACTCACTGGCGCGTTAGGTGACCGACACGGAGGATCTCTGCTAGTGATTCTACAGCTGGACTACACTTATAGTGCCAGCCTAGTACGCTTCTAGCGAGTTCACACTTAGTGACCGCATGTACATATGTGCTACTTTTCAGCTTTAGCACTTAGTCATTTTGTACTCTCTTTTCTGTGAAGAAGAAGAAGAAGCTTTCCATCTTTGTGTGCTTTGTGCTTGTCTTGTGTAGCTCTCTTGCATCCTCATTCTTTACATGGTATCAGAGCTTGGTGCAGGCAAGAGAGGCTAAGAGAGCAAGAGCATCACAATCACTTCGTTCTCAATCCACGACCAGATGCCTTAGGGGTTTTTTGCACAAGTTTCTGAACAGGTCTCCAAAGTGCATTATACAGAGATTTACTGTACAAGTACAGTGGTTGTATGTACGCTTGATTGTGGACACTCGTTGAGTGTAGAAAGCGTTACAGGTACCACGATAGCAGGTTCAGCAGATTTGCAGGTTTTTGCAGATTGCAGCTATTTTGTCTTAGTGCTTCAAGATGTCTGACGGTTTCAGTCAGATTGTTACTGAGAAAAAATTCTGATATGACGAGCGCGTCCGGAGCGTGCCAAAACCCCAAGGTAGACTCCTGGAACACATGTATCTGAGTCCGAGTGTGAAAGCTATGCCAAAAACCTCCGTTTGGACCCAAAAACGCAGCATAAACTGCCAAAAGAGGGCTGAAAAATGCAGCTCCTCAACTGTAGCTCGAATGAAGTTTTTGATGGCTCGAATGGCGTCAAAAGGGGGGTAAAATTGGAGGACACCTGAAGGAAACGCTCTCGGAAAACTGAATTTGCCGATGCCGAAGTCGAAACCCTGTTTGCACTCTTGAAAGTGCGCACGCGTGGACGCAATTTCGGGAATGAAACTGGCTCTCCGCTGTCGTCGTGACTGTGCACACACGCACTCCCTCCGCACCTACGCTCTGATACCAATTGAAGGGGATCGGGGAGCACCACAGACGGAGAGTGAGAGAGAGAGAGAAGGAGACAGACACGATTTGGGTGGGGAGACTCAAAAGAGTAGGCAGCCCCCTATACACTTATGCTATGTATAAGGTATACAAGTCAGTGGGCGCCCAGACTCTGGGCGGCCGGGCAAGGCACAGACGCCTATACCCCAACACTCTCATCACTTCAGTTACCCTCTTCAATTGCCATGACAACACACCGCAAGGGATCCCACAGTGCTACAGGACATCCAGACCTCAATCTTGAAGAAACACGCAGTTGGCACCAACATTTGCTGGGGCATTCAAGTTGTCCGTACATTTTTTGACGGTCACACCACCACCAACTATCTTGTCCCTAATACCCTACGTACATGGCATGAGTACGTCAAACGCCAACCCAAATTCCACGGTGTTCCATATTTTGACACCCCCCGCCCAGGCAACATTCCTCCCACCAACCTCACCTTGTCTAACCAATGGTATGGTAATCACAAACCCTATTTCTCCCGCCTCGAATACGGCCCTTGGCTTTCACACGACCCTCAAAACACCCGACCCGAATGGAAGGCCATGACCCCCCTTGCTGCTGGATACCATTGGGAAGCTAATCCCCACCGCATTTATGGTAAATCCAAACCTGTGTCAAACCAGCCTATGTAAATAGTTGGTAGCCTCCTCACATTTTTTTTGTTATTTGTTTTCAACACACCGAGCATATTACTTTATTTTTTTTATATGTGTCCTTTATTTTAACCAAAAACTAGCATCTTTTAAACTGTTTACTTTGAGTCCTATTTCTTCTCAGAAATTTTGTCTCCTTCCCGCCCCCCCAGAATCACGACCACTTGCCACAACTAACTCCCCCCACCCCTTTCCCTCTTACTTAGTTGAACAACAAATAATTGGTCACAATAATAATTTATTTTGGATACGATAAACAAGCTAACTTACAAGGGATAAATAAACTTTTTTTTACCAACTCCTTTATTTTGTTTGTCTCAAATCAGTATGCTTGTAGCTTGCCATCATGCCCATGCCATATACATAATCACATCACACTTTAAAAACACACATACTCGTAAATGTTTCACTTCAGAAAGCTGCACTAAGATTATCTAAATTGTCTATGTAAATCAAATCCCACTCAGGATTATCATGTTGTACCACCCAGTGTGCATAGCCCACACAAGTAGAAGCCCGACGCATTTGACATGACACTCACCTACAACCAATAAACATAATTTTTTTTATGTAGTAACACAAAAATGACCGAACACCCCGTGATAACCACGTTTTAATACACGTTTACCTTAACAATATTGCCATTTTTATTAGAATTCTCATATAGCTATGCGAGGAATTCCCTACTGACAACAAGCAAGAGCATTTGATCATTATCTCTTTTCAGTGATGTACTCTAATGGATCTTGTACTTTGTAGTTGTCTTCCATGTTATAATATTGAACTTATACTACATCTTGCTTAATCTAGCTTATGTATGACCTGTTTCCTGTTATTTTTATTACTCCTTTGTGGATAGCTACCTTTTAGTGCACGATACTTGTTCCTATGCATGATTTTGATGCCAAGCCCTTTTGCATTATGTGCTTAATTTTAACGTGTTTGAATATGTCCTCATTAACCGTCACATATTTGTGTCTTTACTCACGTATTCCATTGACTATGTGCCCTAATTTTTCACTTACATTTTTGGTCTTCTAACTCCTTACCGACAATTTTGTAGGTAAATCATCATATTTAGAAATGGCCCTCACTGTTCTCTACATACACCACCATAATGAGGCTATCTGTCTAATATCCACTACTCGTCCTGGTTTAAATTATTCTATACAATTTTTGTTTTCACATTATCAGCTCATATTATAGGTAAATCTTTGCTTCTATCACACAAAAATTTGTCTCAAATGTTGAGAAATACACTGCAAGAAAATCTAACTCAAACAATGTAAGAACCGAAAAAGCTTCACGGTATGTAATGATTATTCTCTTTCCCATCGCATTTCTCTAGTTCTCACTTTGGTTACTAATTGAATACCAGCGCGCCCTCTTTGCGCACTTCACTTATTAGAGAATGCTTCCCATTTTATACAAGACTTTTTTATGACCTACTTACATAATAGTCTATTTCCACTGGGCTGCCGCTCAAACAACCTCTATATTTCCTAATTTGTCGATCATCCTAAGTATGTATATTTCACTAATAAGTAGGATAATTTGTCATGAAGCTCACTAATCACACCGTAAATCCCCTTCTTTTATTTTTACAATATTACTTATCACATTCAGGTGATATTCTACTAACACTATTCTGAAAGATACTTAGCTGGCATTCTTTGTGTACCGATCCACTATCTAACCTAATCTCTTACTCAGCGCTTTATTTGTTAAGTATGCTAACTCTCTTGTCTACAAACTACAACAACCTCTGGATGTGTCTAGTTCTCCCATTCAAAAGAGAACAACACAATTACAACCCTCTCCAGCTTGTACAAGCATTCTATTTTTGTGCGACCCCCTAATCCAAATTTTCATTCTTTCAATTATAGCTCTCTATGCATGCACACATAGTTACATACATTTTGAGATGCAGAATATCCTACAGGTATGTCCCTCCAGTACGTCACTCTTTTTTTTCCTACTTTATTAATCTGCATTGTCTTATCAACTGAATACTCCAACACTGCTGCAGCCAGGGCTTACTACTTACACTGTATGAAATTTTTATTGACATGATTATTCATTAGCTATGTAGCTCCTTATATGAGCTAGGGTGCTTTGGGATATCGAGCCGTAGTTTGTAAGTGCTTTGCTACTGGAACATGCTCTAATTTGGTGTCAAATAGGTGGCAAATGTTTTCTTTTTATGCCTTGCTTGGTCCATTGGTCACAAGCACACAAAATTTGCCGATTTAGGCAGTGTGTAAACATTCATCCCATGCAGATTTGTCGGTTTAGGCAGCACTAGTGCAGATTCTCCGATGTAGGCAACACACAACACACAACAGATTCAGAAGTTTACATAATATTAGTGCACATTTTCCGGTTTAGGTAGCACAAGTGCAAATCCACCGATTTAGGCTGCACAACAAATTGGTGTTGATTTGCCAATTCTTAGGCAACACCAATTACAAAATCGTGTTGTAGTGGCTGGTCACCACTGCACTTAGTGTGATTTTGTACCCGGGTATGGAACTGAAAGTCATTTGGATGTGAGTTTGGATTTGGATTTGGATATGGTCTATGATGATTGATGTGAATAGTATTTGTGGGATTGGACTTGAAATTTATGAGGATTGATTGTTCAATGATGACTATGACCAATGTTATCCTGATAGACCAGGGTATAACACATATTGCCTATTCTCGTGATATGGGACATTAGAATACGTGGTATGTGGATGATGGCAGGCATAAGCAATGTTGTTTAGTTTCATTAAATTTTTTTCTTCTACTATGTGCTACTCTTGACACAGATTTCTAATCACTGTTTTTGACAAGTATCATTTGTAGATTTCCTATCTTTGCAATTGAGAACAATTGCTTTACAATGGAGAGGTATGTTATGGAATTGATATTTTATTATTTATTGCAGCTGATAGGTGGAAAAGGCTTGACCAATGTAGGCCTATGCGAATGGATATATATATTTTATGTAAATTCTATTATTCAAGTGATCTTTTATGAGCTTTGGCCATTTATGACCGGTCGGACAATTTGTACTCACTTTGACCATTCAAGAAATCTATAAATTAATTACGTGCAAGAGGGAATGATCACTCTTGCACGGAGGGAGATTGCACCCAGTGTCTGCATCAATTCTTCTCCCTCCTCCTCTCTTCTCTCTGGTTGTGCTTGTGTAGCACTCTGCTTTAGGAGGTGCACTTGCACGTTCTATTCCTCTTTCTCACTCTCTCTCTATCTTTTTGATTTGTGCAGTGTATGTGCAATTTCTAGATATGCAAATTTGTGTATTTTGTTGTAAGTAGCATATTATTTGTATATTTTGTAGGCTTGTCCACGTCTTTGTTTGCAGCAAGTAGTGAGGCCGTGAGGAGATCTATGTGAGTCTCCCATGCCCTTGAGTGTTTTCAGCCAAGGTTGGACTATTTTTTGGTCACTGAGTATTGAGAGGCTACTTGCTACCAAGAGGCTATACAAATGGAAGATAGCATGAAGTGGGTGTAGGAAATGCAATCGGAGTATAACTCGATTATGGAAAATGAGACTTGGGAATTGACAGAGTTGCCGAAGGGCAAACAAGCCTTGCCTTGCAAATGTGTGTATAAGAAGAAGTACATGATAGAAGATTCCAAGCCTATATATAAGGTTGCATTGGTTGCTAACATATTCAAGCACAAGAAAGGTGTGGACTTTGATGAGCTTTTCTCTCTTGTAGTCAAGATAACTCATTGCATCTTGTGCTTGGAGTAGTAGCCACTGAGGACATGGAACTTGTCCAAATGGATGTGAAGACAACTTTCCTTCACGAGGACCTAGAAGAAAACTACATGCCAAAAGGTTTGAAGTTAAACTTGAAAATACTACAAGGGCAGAATTGGTGTGTAGACTGTGTAAGGCATTGTATGTCCTAAAGCAAGGCTCTAGGTAGCCGTACCAAAAATTTGACAAGTACATACAGTCCCAAGGTTATGTACAGAGCCAAGAAGATCATAGCTTGTATACCCAAAAGTTGAACGATGGTTCACTTATTATCTTGATACTTTATTTTGATGGCATGCTCATTGCTGAGAGCCTAAAGATGAGATTTGTATATTGAAAAAGTCACTTAACACATAGTTTGCTATAAAGTATTTGGGAGATGTAAGTCACTTTCTTGGTATGCGTATCAAGAGGGGTAGAAAACGTTGAATACTTTAATTATCTCAGGAAACCTATATCCACAAGGTCTTGCAACATTTTAAAATGCAAGGAGGGAAGGCTACATTGAGTACCCAATGCAGGTATATGAAAAACTTAGCAAGAATGATGCTCCCAAGTCTGATGTTGAGAAAGCTAAAAGGGCAAAGGTGCCATATACTTTAGCAGTAAGCAGTCTTATTTGGAGACCAGAGGGGAGTGGACCATGTAACTCTCCACCCAACCTTGTTATCGATAGGCTCATAGCTATCCAAATATAGCACCCATTGACCGCATGTCCGTCTTGTCCCTTGTCCTTCTTGGTCTTACCCTAGGCATGACATTACTCCCCCCTTGGAGAAGCATTTTCATCCTCGAAAACAAAAGTGGTGGTATCTTCATAAAGAACACTAATGTCTTTTGTAGTGGCATCTTTCATGGATCCAACTATCCATTTGACCAAAACACTTAGTAAGAGGTTCAATGAAATTAACACAAGCATTTTGATTTTCCACATTGTTGTCCCTTTGCAACTGTCTTGTGTAACCGGCCCATATCCGCCAACATAGTGTATTTGAATCATTTAGAACTCACTTAAGTATGCTAAACGAGTTATCACAAGTAAGATGTATCTAAAAGAGTATCTCTTGTCACTTTCCATGAAAGTAATTGGCTGACGTAACTCATTGGCAAAGTACAAGTCCTTGACTTAATATCATTTTTCACTAGTAAACAACCCCACCATAACCAGTGTTCAAGGATGAGAACCTAAATTAAACATGAAGAGGCTAAACTTAGTCGCAACATGATTTGTCTCATGATAAGCAATTGGGTTTCTAAGTGCTAACGTACACTATTAGCATATCCGTCAGCACAAGAGTAACATTATAAATTGCCTATCCTCTTTGGATAAGTGATAGTACTGAGATATGTTTCCCCACCGTTTACAAACAATCCTCCAAAATGACTGGTAAACAGGGATCATGATGGCTTGCATTGTTGCTGATTAATCAATAATATTAGGAACAACCATCTTGGTTAACTGAAATGAGTTGATCTATACGCACCCATATCAAGCCATGACCTCTATTGGTGATTGATAGATCTACAATAAATCTCATAGAGATATTCCACATAGAATGGAAAATACTTTAGAAGCTACTAATATCATGAATGTGCATGCCGCTCCAAATCAGCCTTTGCTAAACACTAGGGCCCATAACACCTAGTGTGCATCCATTTAGCAAAAATCAACCTGAACCTACATATCCATAATTGTACTTGACAATGCTTATGGCTAATGTTATGCTCGCATCCCACTAGGAAAGAGCTAAATATTATCCCCTGTAATTAGGTGAAAGTCGTGCTAACTTAGTTGGACCATAATAGAAGGTGAAAATTAGTCACATCTAGGTGCCAACAACACAACATGTTCATGAAAAGAACATAAAATTGCTACATGTGTCAGCAACCATCCATTAAAGTTGTTTGACAATACTTGTAACCTTGATAAGTCTTACTAAGTATCCAACAATTTTTGTCCACTGAGATTGTTCCTGATATGACGTGCTCAAAATGGTCTAATAAACGGATTCAACGAGAACCTAGGGACTTTGTTGTGACACATAATTGAAATAACAGGCGCCAGTGTCAGTCCTAGAGACTCATATTCTCCACATGTGGAATATTTCTCATAGAAGGATGTCCAAAGAAATGACATCCATCAAGTACGAGATGTACTTGTGCGTGGAGATAATTGTAAACACTCAGCAACATGAGTGAGAGGGACCCTCCTAAACTTTGCTCCACACTGGCTAAATCAAACTCCCAGAGTTCCTAGACCATGTTTCTCCTCTTGTGACAACATGTGCCAAAAAAAACCCTACCATGTAGGTCCATAATTGCATAATGCAAAAATGTATTTGGGATACTACGGCCCAAAATTTTATGTTCCTACATGACCTTGTCACGTCTCTGACAAGCTAAGTGGATTAAATCATTAAAGCTTATACAGCGTACTTGGAAAATTCATTCCAAGCATTTTCAAAAAGGAAAGTAAACCAAATCAGTACCTAGGGATTAAACATAGTGTTCACTTACCCGTAGTCAAATCCACATGACCAAATCTCCCACCTGAAAAGACCTAGTAACACTAACTAAAAAATTAGTGAAATTAAGCATGTATTGCATTGGTAACCTTGAGTGTTGCCTTTGCAATCAAAACCCCTTGGTTAAAAGTTGGAATGTTGAACCCCTTGGTTAGACTCTATATGAGAACAACTCAAACTAGTAGCCAATGATGATCGACACAGTCTACGGTGTCTAATAGTGATTGAAGTCAACTTTGGAAGTTGAACTTGTCCACTACCCCGCGGCAACTTGTGGAATTCTTTCCTTGAAAGTAGAACTATGATGAGATCTCGGGGGGTTCACTGTTTAGTAACCCCCTATATATAGTGCATTCACGGGGGAATTTAAAAAAACCCTCCTTTAACATGTCTAAATGAATAAAATGATCCCTTATTTTAGGGAACTTTTCCAAAATTAAATATGAAAACCCATTATTTTAATGTATCTCTATTAAATTGCCTAAAAAAATTTCATTTTAAAACCCCTCCTATCAAACTCATGTTATGCATTAACATGATTACATAGTGCACCCCCCGAGGATGAGATCAAACCGGGATCTTCAACACCTATGGAGTGATTGTGTATTAGATGGGTCGTATCCCAAAAAACACCACTCCCAGAGATATAATCAATGTTTCAACTAAGCATGGATCATCTCAAAGTTGGAATCTTATTCACAAATAAATCTTGAAGAGATCATATCTCTCCATGAACAAAAGAGAAAACATGTCAACACTCCAAACTAGGTAGTCACATTAAAGTTTCTTGGGTGTTCAAGCAGGAGATCACCTGCATTGAGGCTCTCTTAGTCTATTCAAGTTGTCCGATGAATTATTTTCTTGATAGAGAGGCTATTTATAGTTTCTATCCATAGAAATCATCATCTATACTATCATCACCTTGTGCACAAAAATTTCCCCTTGTTATATTCATATACAAAAATTAGAAGCAAATATGCCAACCTCGACTCTTCCGAAACAGAGTAGCTGATGCTATAGCAAAAGTGTAAACAATGACTTAGTGGAAATATTAATAATCCCACTGTACTGGCACGCCATGCATGCATGTCAAAAAAACAGAGTGATAAGCCCTTTGATTTAACAATGGTTTCAACAGTTTAAACCGGTAGTCCGGTATCATGTGATATGGGACATACTGGCTAGCAAGTGCATTGAGATAGTCAAGGTTCATATAGATGACAACCTTGCAGATTCTCTCAAGAGAATCCTAGCCTCTGAGCGGTTTGCATGTTGCATTGAGATGATGGGTGTATGGTGAATCCATTGAATGCTTCATGATTGTACATGTTGTACATACTTAGGCCACTTGGGCCACGTTGGCTTTCAAGTGGGAGATTGTTGGGGTTCAAGCCACCTAACCGGACCCCCACCCGGACCCCCACCACTAACCTGTCTCTAATAGCTAACCTTATTCAATTTTATACAAAGAATAAGGAGCATGAGTGATTCTTATCTCATTGTGCTCCACCATATGGACATGTCAGAAGGAGGACCCTAGCATTGGTGCAGAGGGTTGGAGGTTGGAGCTATGTTGCAGCTCTTGGTTATATAGTTGTGGAAACTCATTCTAGACCGGGCCTTTACTCATTGGCTAGAATACTTTTCCATGAGCACCTTACATGAGCTCGTTCTAAGGGAGCTTGCTATAGTCATGGTGGGAGGCATGTCCCATGGGCTGCAGACTTCATCTTCCTTGACTTGCCAGTTGATGGTTTACTATGCAATAACTTGTAAAAATATAATATTTTGTAACTTGTTAATATTAGTGCATGCATTAACATGCATCTTTATTGATTTACTCGGATTTTAGTTCGCTCAAAAAATCTCACTCGCCACACGGTAGGACTTGATCCACTCCAACCCTAACACATAACTGTTTATACATGCTATGAGATTTCTAAAATCAAGAATTCATGTAATTGCTTGCAAAAACTAAAATATGGCTTACTTGGATCAATTTTGACTCCTTGAATCTTCACAAAATCAATTCGGTTTGATCAAATTTGAACTTTAGCTTCACCTTCAAAGGTCAAGATCCACTGCTTTCGGTCCGACATTTTGACTCCAGCTTTTCAATAATTTAATGATTTGAGATCAAATTCAAGTTGAAATACTTAGGGTCATTTGATTTTAGGTTGAATAATTGAAAAAAATCTCTCCAATCCTCATGCTTGATTTGATTTCAGGTTCAAAGTTTCAAATACACTCCTAAATTTAGTTTTTAGGGTCCTGAATTTTGTTTTCAGCTTGTTCCTCTTTCATATTGCCAACTGGTTTTTTTAGGGTACTCTTTTATATCAACAAATGTTTCTTGTCCTTGATGGAATCCCCTTCTCCTTCAATATCTTGCAAATTCTCTTTGCTCACGTGTGTTTCTTTAGTGCTTCAATCTTCTTTGCATCCCTTTGCCCTTTTCGATTGACACCAATCCTCAAGCCTCTTCTTGCTTGCTTCCTTCTCAACACTTGCAGGCTACAACAAAAACATATATTCTCAGTACTTTTGATCTCCTCTTCTCACTGCTTCCTTTTGTTTTATTTGCCCTATTTGCTTTCTTGGTTCTCTAGTAGCCCATGCATTTTTCACCCCTTTCTTTCACTCAGGGCAACCATTATCCATACTCATCAAGCCTTTGAACCAAACCTCCCAATTGGCTCTCAAGGACCATTCATTGCCTTTCCTTGCTTATCAAATCACCACCAACGAACTTCCACTTTGTCATGGATTGCAGACTACTTCTACACATCAATACTCTCTAATGCCTCAAAAGCCTCCTCTCTCTTTTTTTGCAACATTTTACTTCATCAAAATCCCTCCTAAGAAAGGCATCGATTCACGCATAGAGACTCCATTGAAAGGTCGACCAAAGCAGGATCTCCATGTGTTATGGGGAATCATAACATGAAGATGAGAATGAAGAAAACAGACCATTAACAGAATCCCTTAACAAATAGCTTTTAGTAGATACACAAAAATCGGGAATACGTTAGGCGACTACATTTTTGAATCATAACAAAAAATTGATTACCCAACAAACAAGAATTAGACACTGCACAAGGCATCAATCCTCTTCTTCTCCTTCATTCACCATCTCCAAAATGTTACAACCATCAAGCATTAACATGTTTTCTGATATGAAGAGGTTTGTCCCTTTTCAAACTATAATTATTGACCATCTACTAAAAATAAAAACACTCGACTAAAAATGTAAAACTACTCCACTTTGGGTTTAACAAGCGCGCGCACGAGAGAGAGAGAGAGAGAGAGAGAGAGAGAGAGAGAGAGAGAGAGAGAGAGAGAGAGAGAGAGAGAGAGATTGCTTTGCCAACTTGGAAACTTGAAAGAGTGTGTGTGAGAGGAGCAAGAGAGCAAAAATCCCAATGATCCCTCCTTATATGCTGGTGCAAGTGTGCAACTAGACTTCAATTAGAATGCTTAACACTTGGCCAATGAGTTCAAAACACCCCATAATGCAACTCATGCTTAATCCTACACTTTTCCTAGCTTGCCTTGCATAAAGAACTCCCCCCCCCCCCCCCCCCCCCCCCCCTTCCCTCTTGGGACTCTTCTTGACAAGTGGAGACACCATATACACTTGTTTTAAGTTCACACAAAGAAAGTGTGTGCTACATTGGACATGTGGCCTACCCAAGCTTCATAAACAAAGACTAGAGTTGACTTACTAATAAATGAGGAAGGATTGATCTTACCTTATTCTAATTTAGCTTTTCCCTCTCACAAAAAGCAAGTGTGTGCTACTTTGGACAGGTGGCCTAGCCAAGCTTAGTAAGCAAATACTAAAGTCAACTTACTAAATGAGGAAGATCTGATCTAACCTTAGTCTTTAGCTTTTCCCTTTCATTTATTAAAACCATAAAATTACATAGTGGTGATGAGTGAGAATGCCTCCTAGACTAGCTCTTGTGGAGCTCTCTACTTGCATTGTGTAGTCAAACTCTTGCAACATTGTGAGCCATTTGGAAATCCTAGAAGAAACATCCATGTGCTGCATTACATAAGGAAATACTTCTTCCATTGTTAATATTACGAAGTCTAGACAATAAATAAGAGTGAAATTTGGTGGTAGGAAATATTAATACAAGCACCATGTGCTCCACTGCCATGTATCCCTTTTTTGATGGAGTCATCATGCGACTAGAGAAGTAGATAAGATGCACGAAAGAAGTTTGAGGATCCTTTTGCATCAATACCGCCCCAAGTGTGTCATTGCCCACACTAGGGTTTACATACAACGGCTCGTCCCACTTTGAAGGTGCAATGGTGGGAAGTGATGCTAGGATTTTTTTTACCTCATTGAACTTCTATTCAGTTTCTTCACTCCAAGTGAAGATCTCTTGATGGGCAACTTGTTGTAAAGGGAGAACCACTTGAGAGAGCAAGTGAATGAGCCTACTCAAATACCCCACCTTTTGAAGAAAAGAGACCAATTTATTTGTTGTGGTGGGAGAGATCAAAGACACCAAGGCTTGAACCTTGCTTGGTTCAGCTTCAATGCCCTTGGCAGAGATCAGATGGCCAAGAAGAGTAACCTTGCTTTCACAAATGTGGCATTTCTCCATGTTGAGATGGCCACCCAAAGTTTGTAGTCTAGCTACACCTTCATAGGTTTTCTCCAAATGAAGAGAGCAGGAGATATAGATACAAAAGTCATCAATAAAACCCGAATTGATTTTCCAAAGAATGGCTGAAAACAAATGTCACATAGCGTTGAAAGGTGGCTGGAGCATTAGTGATACCAAAACGCATAACTCTGTAAGCAAAACATCCCCACGGTATGATGAAGGTTGTCTTCTTTTGATCTTCTTTAGTGATGCTAATTTGGAAGTAGCTTGAGTAGCCATACACCATGTAGCGCTCATATCTTGCTACCTCATTGAGAATTTCATCTTGAAAAGGAAGAGGAAAATGGTCCTCTTTGTGGAGCTGCATTAAGGGGCTTGTAATCAACACAAACCCTCCACTTACCATTCTTCTTTGTTGTGACTACCACTGGAGAAACCCACTTTGAGTCTTCAACAGGATAGATGAAACCTGATTCTAGCAGTTTCCTTACCTCTTTGACCAAGGCCTCTTGTTGAATTACTCCTAGCCACCTGAGCTTCTGCACTATAGATTTACTTCCCTCCTTGATCTTAATGTGATGTTGAAGTACTGGGATGCCAGTGGTTTTATCATATTCATCAATGAACAATGTGGTAAAACTACTTAGCATCAAAATATAATATTCACTCTCCTTCCCACACAACTCACTAGAGAGCATTCGATGTAGCTTACTTGCTTCTACCAGAGGTTGTATACCTGGTGTCTCCCCTTGGTTTGATGATGATGCATCAGGTTTCTCCATCCTCTTAGGGTCCTTGAGATGACCCCTATCACCTCAATGCTACTGTCGCTTTCTTCAGTCACTGTTGACTCCTGCTCTGAAGTGGTTGAAGAGTCACTACTAGAAAACTCATCCATAGAGGTTTCTAGATCCATGTCGCGTCGCCGACCTGTCTTCATGTCGTAAAGTATTGGATTCCCTTTGGCATCCTTCATTTGGATTATGCCGATGTCCCAGTCCTGCTTAGCTCTCATAGCCATAAGCCAAGGCCTCCCTAGAATGATAGGATAGCCCTCCCCTTTGTGTGGCATGACAAAAATGTCCACATCTACCTCGGTGTTGAACGTCTTTATCCAAACTACATTTATAACACCAACCCTTTGAACTTTTACATTATTTGCCAATTTGGCTCGGCATGGTGCCGGCCTACTCACCTCTAAACCCAAATGGTGCATCATTTTTCCATTCATGATGCATATTTGTGCACCACCATCGATGTAGATATTGGAGATGTGCTACCCTTTGATGTGAGCATCCACCACTGGAAGTATGTCATCTAAATTCCTCCCAGAGATAGCCCCAACTATCTTTGGCTTTGGCCTTGGCTTTGTCCGTCTTGTGCTTACCATCTTTGTCCATTGTCTCCTCACCCTAGGTGCTAGGTCGAGTAACTGGGGCTAGGTGATTTTTGGGCCCTGCATAGAAACATATTGAAACAAATCATATGGTTTAGAACATTCACCCAAAAACAAATCTACAATGTCAACTTTACATCGTGACTTGGATGGCTTTTTGCTAGATTCCCCTTTAGTTTTCATCTTTTCTTCCTTTTGGGAAGATTCACCATGCCTAGCGTGCTTTACCCCCATGGCATCTACTCCTTTAACCTTGGTTTTACCTTTTGCCACTCCCTTGATATCCTCCTCCACTTTCTCTTTTCCCTTACCTTCAAAACTAATGACACTTACTTCCTGGTTGCCGATTCGTGGTGGGGGTAAGGGTGGAATGAGAGGTTGTGGTGGTGGTGGTGGTGGATGTGTTTAAATGGATGGTTGTAGGATTTGCACAAGTAGTGCTTATTGTGGTGCCCTCGGTGGTGGTGGTCTTGCTCTCGGTGGTGAAACCTGGTTTTTTCTTGCTCCTCTGTTGAAATTTTGTCTCCTTGGGTGTGGGCAGTAATACATACCATGGCCATCTTCCCCACAATTGTAGCAGTGGTATTCCTGGTTTTTCCTTTGTTGTCCTCTCCCTTGCTCTTGATTGTGGTTGTGTGCATGCCTTTGTTGCACCAAATGCACAGATAGATTCTCATTAGGTGAAATTTGGACTCACAAAGGGGTTCTTTAAGGAGTTTGACTTTAGCTCTCTCTACCAAAACAGGCGCATGGATAAATTTTTGTGAACAAACTCCAAAGTTGGCGGAGGTTTGACAGTTACAATATAGCACACCATGAGATTCCTCATATTTTAGAAGATTCTTTTTAGAAGATTTGTGAATTAAAAAAAGAATCTTCGAAAAAGAATCTTCGAAAATATGAGGAATCTCATGGCGTGCTATATATCAGTAGATAGAGCTTGAAGAGGACATTATAACTGTCAAACCTCCGTCAACTTTGGAGTTTGTTTGCAAAAATTTATCCATGCGTCCGTTTTGGTAGAGAGAGGTAAAGTCAAACTCCTTAAAGGGCCCCTTTGTGAGTCCAAATTTCACCTAATGCAAGCTAAGTAGTGATGCGACTCAACAGGTCTTGCTACTCTTTTGATGCCTCTTTTGGTTGGGTCCTCTAAGCGACTGTTGTGCAGTTACTAGGGTTAGTCGGACTAAGCTTGTTTCCTTTGACTCGTTGACTCTTTCTTGCATGCACAGCTTCTTGTCTTTAAGGCGAGCTACTTCCATTGCCAACTCATACATTGCAGGGAATCTCCCCTTCACCTTCTCTTTAAGCGGCGACCACAGGCCAGCAATAAAATGGTCCTTCTTTAGGAAATTAGGCGCTCCTTCATCTTCCTCCAGTGAGATAACCCATCGCTCCTTCATCTTCTTCCAGTGAGGCAACCCATCGCTCCCACAAATCCACAAACTTGAATCTATAAGTTGCATACTCTATCAGACCTCCCTTTTCCGAGGTTGTGCCTCCACCAAATCTCTTCATGAATGCAACACGTAGTAATACCCATGCATCCTTGGTAGCTTGGGGCAAAGCATTGTACCATTGGCCTCTACTTTCATCAGTAGAGGAAAGATTTGTAGTCATGAGGCATCGTCATCCTTATTGGAAACCATACAAGCGATGTCAAAGTTATCCAAAAAATCGGTGGTGATGTCTTCTCCCTTCTTGCCACTGTTTGTGGGAAAAGAGACACTTTCCATGGTAGTAACTCAAGGAGTATACAATTACAAAAAAATAACTTCTTTTTTTTTTGAATGACTTAGTGATTCATAAAGGTTTATACATGGGTGGAAAACTTAAGCAAGAGCTAAGAAGAGGGCAAAGCTAGAATAGAATAAAGATGCTTACATCAAAAGAGTGGTAGTAATCAAGAATGGGCAAGATGATGTGACATGGGGATCTAAGGATTTCATCAAGCATCTCTCCTCCGAAGAAGAAAACAATCTTTTGCTGGTAGAATATCTTCCTATCAATGTACACATTTACATGCATGTGCTACAAGAAACGGAAAGGAAAGAGTTCTAGCCTATTGTTATTATCCATGTTGGGTGTAGGGAAAGGCTTTGGACACTAGAGTTGCATACCTTAAGTGTTGACAAGGTGACACCTTCACCACAAGCCTCTACCTCTTGTTGAAGCCCACATAATCCTCCATATTGGGTTCAAAACAGACTAGGCGAGAAGACTCTACCTCAATCGGTTTTCCATTTTGCATGTGGCGGTGACACTTGGGTTGCCGTACTTCACTTGAACTCTCTAAGCCTAGAGAGAGCGTAGGCACGCTTGCTTCCACCAAATTATTTAGGCTTTGTGGCTTGGACTTTGTGGTTGATGTAGTTGACGGCTCTTCTCTGACCATTGGAGAGAAAACAATTCGTGCTACACAAAGTCTGACTAATGTGAGAGTGTTGATGAGGTTCTCAAAAGAAAAATTCACAGTTATTTCTTCACCTTCTCTATCGGCACTCATTGACATAATGCTTTGGTTGACAGCAGTGATGACATTCTATAGCCCTCCCTCTTAGCCTTTGGCATAAAGCAATGCATGTTAATTGTATATAGTGCCACGCTCTAACAATGTGTAGAGTAGACTCGAGAATTCTTAAGGTGGACTTAGAGAAAAAATAATGCAATCTTCGAGACACGTTTTTCCTTTGTGAGCACTACAAACAAGTAGGTCCATGTAACTTACTATATCTAATCGTGGACATTTTCCATAAATAATATCATATGCTCATTTGTTTTTGCAAGTAGTTTTCTATCCTGACTTTGGAGCCAATGTGGAGAATGTCATTGAGGTAGCCTCAGAAAGTGCATGAGTCTACGAGGACTACACTCTCCTAACCAAAGAGAACACAGACATTTTAGAAGATGATGTGGAAAGGATTCTTGAAGCCAAAGTTGTGAACAATTCCATGAACAATATTGTGGCAACAAATGTAGAAGGAAGCAATGTGGAGGTCATATTGGATATTCATGTGGATGTCTCCTTAGTATGAGATCTCTTCATAGATATAGGGATTTATCTTGAGTTGTACCAAAATGAGATGGATGCTACCTAAAATGTCAATCGATTATATTTTAGCGGCACTTTCTCCTAGTGTAACTAACTTGACATATTTTAATGCAATGAAAGCATATCTTCTTTATTTTTTCCCACTTCTTTATACACACATGGTGGATGAAAGCTCAAAGGACCGTGATGCTTGGTATGCACCTTTGAGCCCATCCCAATTGGCATGCATGTAGTCCAGCCACCCATCTTCATCATTTTCCTTATTCTTGAAGTGATTTGAGCCATTGGTGTCAAGTCAACATCAACATGCATCCTTGTAGCTACGACATATCCATCCCGATTGGTAGTGGGTAGAGGGATTTTTTTCTTGCTATCCCTTTCCATTGCCACAACTGAGCCACAACTCTACCATACACTCCATGTTTGCTCGCCACTCCGTCTGAGACCCTTTGTTGTACACCACATGATACCCTAGCTTCACACCACAGGATCGAGACTCCATGGTTATCACGCATTGCTTTAAGTGAGATCAACTACAAGGGTGTCATCCATATCACATTCAGCTTGTGCAAGTGCACTGCAAAATATTTGGGGATCACTTTGATGTACCCGCCTTTTGATGATAATACTTAATGAACATCTTATTAAAGAGTTTGAGACTTTAGAGACATTTTTGGAATTCCAAATCAAAACGAATCCAGTTTGCTTGGGGATTTCGTTAATTTGGGACTAGTGAAGTATGCATTTTTTTTCCGTTTTGTCTTATCAAGGAACCAAAATAAACCTTGCTAACAAGGGCATATACTCTATTGGGAGTTTTTTGCTCATGCTATGGTAAAGGAGATTGATGCAAATCACTGATAAAATATTTCATATATGGGTGGTGTTTAGAAACACCTTATGAGTTTTGTAGTTGAGGTTCCTTGTGGTTCCAACTCATACTTGCTTAGAAATGATATAACTTAAATGAATTGTGAGTCTTATAGATCGTCCTTGACCTATTGCAAGCCCCAAGATTTACTCGTATGGTCAAACTTGGGGCTTTGGTTAGTCTAGAGCTAGTCTAGAGCCAATCTTCTCAAAACTATGTAATGCATCTCATACTCTTAGGTGGATATACAATTCATGAAAAAAGAAGAGACAGAGAGAGAGAGAGAGAGAGAGAGAGAGAGAGAGAGAGAGAGAGCGAGAAATTTTATTATCTTCCTTGGAGGTCAAATATTCCCAAAAGAGAGAGGGAAAGGAGATAGAGAGTGAGAAGGAGGTTGGGGATAAATTGCTAACTTAAGGAGAAGAAAAACACTTCAACTAAAGTTTCATAAATGTGGACAAAATTCAAGGATGGAGAGAGAGAGAAAGAGAGAGAGAGAGAGAGAGAGAGAGAGAGAGAGAGAGAGATTTTATTATCTTCCTCGGAGGTCAAATATGACCTATGGGACCAAAGTTATATGTGATGTACTATGTGTGTGGTTGATGAGTGATTCTTGATGCTCCAAAATTGTGGTGATGAGAGTTGCAATGGAGAGCCCACAACACTGTGGCTGAGAGAGGAAAGTGTGTATCTCTAAGTGATGGCTGAAAATGTGAGGTAAGCAAGTTCGATTTGACCAAAAGCTGAGCACTCTAGTAGTGTCTGGTACTCACTCTTGAACTTGCAGTGAGCATAATGAGCACACATGATTTGACTCTTATTCATTGCCCCAACACCCTTTCTTGCACTAACGCAACCATTCGGCTTAGAGAGAGAGAGAGAGAGAGAGAGAGAGAGAGAGAGAGATTTGAGGGAGATTGTCGAAGACTTTGACCAGAGGAGAGCGAGAGGCGGGGGGACAAAAGAGAGAGGGAGGGAGGGAGATTTAGGAAGAAATAGACAAGAAGGGAAGAAAAGATGAAATGCGCACACACACAAAGAGAGAGAGAGAGAGAGAGAGAGAGAGAGAGAGAGAGAGAGAGAGAGAGAGAGAGAGAGATAGAGAGAGAGAGAGAGAGAGAGAGTTATGAAAAGAATGGCAGAGCCATTGACAAGGGAGAGAGGGGCAGGGAAGGGGGGGGGGGGCAAACTCACTGAGAGAGAGAGAGAGAGAGAGAGAGAGAGAGAGAGAGAGAGAATTAAT
>NC_140956.1:24585669-25065669 GCF_014529385.1 Adiantum capillus-veneris | reverse complement strand
ACAAGGGGTCTTTTTGAAGGGAAGGTAACAAAAGGTTTAAAAATATGACATCTTTAACATCTCTTATTCATGAAATCAGACAATAAACTTTTGAGAATTCAAGTTTCACAATAGTGGTATATGTCAATGTATCGGCCTATGTGTAAAACAATATTGTTTTGATACCAGTCACATTATTCATTGTGATAAGACTCGAGATCTATTCAATGTAATCTCACATTTAACTTCAAGTCTAACATGCCTTATGCTTCTCTAATCTGAAAAAACTTCACGAGCTTGGAAAAATCTTAAAATAGTGTTCTATCTTGACATTATCTCCATGCACCTGAAGGTTGTAGCTTTGTGTAAGTGTTTATTGAAATGAAAAATCGTATGCAAATTTGAAGCAACATGAGTGGACATAGATTTTAATTTAGCATGAACTATCATTATGAGTGGAGCACTGACATCTCATAATATAAGTATAAAAAAACATCTAGATACTTCATGTTCTTTGAAATGTTTTATTATGTAGTACCATACAACTTTAGTCATCACATATATACTGAAGTAAGGTCATATAGAAATTGTATAAACTAAACATTTATCAATTTGATTGGTTAAGTACCCTTTTCATCCTTGACTTCTGAACACCAACTACTATAAGAATTTTCTCTTGTGGCTATCAAAGTCTACCTTCTAGAACAGAGACCTACTACAAAGGAAATTGTCATCCAAATTTGTAGGTAGTGGTATTTTCACATCTTCAAGACCTAGTATGCATATATAGCATGTGATATTCCAAGTAAATAGTTTGTGGTACAATTTTCTAGTAAAGGCTTCAAATGTTTTATGTAAATTTACCAATGTGTTATGACATTGGAGCTAACCAAGGAGAAGGTTTTATTTGTATATATGAACTCTAAAATGTACAATGTTTATTCCACTAGGACCATGATATGTGTGAGAATTTAGGTTTTTTGGTTTCTTCACTTTATATGATTGTGTTTCCTTCTTGCTGGGTAGGTCCGCTACTTTTGAATATTCATTGTTAGTAATAATGGATTTTTATGCATAGAAATCATCACATTTGTGACAAAAAATGGCAACAACTCATGTTCTCATGGTCAAAACTTCATCCCAATTCAAGAGTGGGAATTAGGAAATTCCCAAACTCTCCAATAAGGTGTTAATGCTCTTTCAATCCTCATATCAAGGCCATTTCAAAAAAATTGCCTTTAAAAATTATGACCCAAGGAAATCCAATATGGGGAACTTTGATGCTGCTAACCCCAACTGAATTTTTCAAACAGTGTAAAAGTTTTTGTACCAGGTATGAAAAATCATCTTGCAACACTTTTTGGCTTTGCCTCATACCCTATTCTGAACCGTTGGGAACATCTAGCCTTGGGTATCTCTTGGCCTCTCCAGATCCTACAAAGTGGTAGCCATAGACTAGCTTAGTAGGCTAGCCAATATCCATAAACACTTGCCCATCATTAATGGTCAAGACGGCAAGAATTACCCAATTCCACTCGTTTGAGTTCATCGTTTATTTTTTTATGGCCTATAGCGTGTTATTTTTTGTATTTTTCAAGCTCTCTGTGCTCCCATTTGTAGTAGTGGTATCAAAGCTTAGATTACGCTCTTGTGGATACAAGTGAAACTATGGAGGAATCCCAAACTCCGAGCAAACTTTTTTGAGCGATGATAAAATCGAGGGAGTAAGTGAGAGGCACACACAAAGCCAAAGGTTCTAATAAGTCGCTCATTCCTTCACTTGAGAGACTAAATAAATTGGCCCTAGACCTCCTAAAGATGGTGGTTAAATTTAAGAATGGATATGCTAAGCAATAGGTAGTTGCTAGCAAGCCTTATATTGCATAATTCTTGAGCTTGTTCTTTGTTGTGTTTTTTGCTAGCAAGTAAAAGAAATCTAGTAGCTTTTTCGTTGCCCAAAGGAATTTTGTACGTAAAAGTCATTTTTCTCAAACACTTGTCTAACATTGTTGACATGCTATCTATAGGCCTTCATGTGCATTAGGGCTCGACCTTGCATGCAACCATCCCCCCTCTTTACTTTTGCACTATATTTGCTTAATTATAGCAGACCTTTGTATTTTTCAACTCTTTGCTCATGGGACAACGCTATTAGCCGACTATTGTAAATATTTTTAGGTGTTGCAGATTGAGACCATCACATATATATATGTTGCTATATATTGACCAGTATGAGTATACCCGTTGAGTTTTATTTATCTTTTATGAGGAATCTACCAAGATCCCAAAAGACAAAGTTGAAGGTTGATTGTAGGCAAGAAGCTTATGTTGCATAGATTACTACATGCTTGTCTCCTCACCTTTCTTGAAAGGGAGAATCTTATTAAAATCCATTAAGATTTTTTCCCCACTTTTCTAGTCCCCCTCCCCCTCTCTCTCTCATCATGCATGCAATAAACAAATACTCCCAATTCTAGACCCTCTATTTGCATACGAAAAACCTCTCTCTCTCTCTCTCTCTATATATATATATATATATATATATAAATATATATATATATATATATGAATGTGTAGCACATCTTTGATGAATCTATGGCAATTCATGTGATGTATCTTACACACAAAAAGACCATGTCTCTTCTCAGCAAGCCTGCCCGCCACCACATCCACATCAAGTAGTGCCACCACCATCCTCAAGTGCAAAGATTGTTGGGGACATGGAATATAACATATAATTTTTTAGAGACATCTTTCTTTCTATCTGAGCTTGCTTCTTTTTTTGAGAGGCATCTCTCTCTCTCTCTCTCTCTCTCTCTCTCTCTCTCTCTCTCTCTCTCTCTCAGCTTGCTTCTAGAAAACCTATGATGAGTAGGTGGCAAGAAGTATTTCCACCCAACTCTTAACGGTGTGCGGACTTACTGGAGAGGCAGGGTGAGATTGTTGTTGTGCGCAAGACATGGTGAGGCCTTGCTAGTCATGGGCTACTATTAGTGAAAGACAAGGTGAGAATTGAAATTGCTAATCACAAATTTTCAGTGGCACGTTTCTTCCATGCTCTCTCTCTCTCTCTCTCTCTCTCTCTCTCTCTCTCTCTCTCTCTCTCTCACACACACACACACACACACACACACACACACACACACATACATACACACACACATTGTATAATAAATAAATCTCCCTCGAAGGGTTATGGCAGTTGCACCGGTCCAAACCCTTTGAGAGAGGTTTAGCCATTCTAAAATATGAAAATGAATGGACCTTTTTATTAAAAAAACTCTTCGATGTGTAATTTTTATTTTTTAAGTGAGACTCTCTCTCTCTCTCTCTCTCTCTCTCTCTCTCTCTCTCTCTCTCTCTCTCTCTCTAGTAATGTTTTTTGGGAAAATTATCAAAATACCCATGTAAGTTGTGGAAATTCCCAAAAAACCCCTCAAATTTCAAAAATCCCAAAATACCCATTTATCTATTTTGCTTGGATTGTTCAAGATTTTCTACTCTAGTTTATTCCTTTTTGACAATTGAGATCAGTTGTTGAGTGCTTAGCATGTAAACTGTCACAAATTACCTCGTAAAAAAAAGGCAATTATGTCTAAAAACTATGAAGCAATTCCTCCCCAAGGCCTACATAACCAACTTAAATTCTAGTTTAAGCATCTTGTATTGATAGAAAATCAATCTTCTTATGAAGAGTTGCAAAAAAATTTATCTTTGGAAAAATTAATTTCACAACTAGGGCTATTTTGGAAAAATTGGAAAAATTGAAGGGCATCTTGGGAATTTATGACAAAATATTGGGGGTATTCTGGGAATTCTTGAAATTTGAGGGGTATTTTGGGAATTTTCACAAATTGGAGGAGTATTTTGGTAATTTTTTCTTTTTTTTTCTCGAAGGGTGTGCACGGGGGACAGAGGGTGCATTGGGCATATTCTTTTGAAGAAACACACATTCAAGAACTTCAAAGGAAAAGTTTATTGACTTTTGCAATCCATAGAGAGAGAGAGAGAGAGAGAGAGAGAGAGAGAGTAAAAAAAAAGCCTATTGACTTTTGTTTTCACTCCCCAAAAGGAAGGGAGAGTTTTTTAGAAAAGAAGCCCTCAAAGGATCAAAAATATTGGAGGTATTCTGGAAATTCTTGAAATTTGAGGGGTATTTTGGAAATTTTCACAAATTAAAGGAGAATTCAGTAATTTTTCCTTTTTTTTCTCAAAGGGTGTGCACGGGGGAAGGAGGATGCATTATTGGGCACAAAAAAAAAAAATTAACACATTCGAGAACTTTAAACAAAAAGTCTAATGACTTTTGCATTCCGTACAAAGAGAGAGAGAGAGAGTAAAAAAAATGCTTTTGTTTTCATTCCCAAAAAGAAGAATTTAAAAAATGTCATAAAATATAATATATAATATCTAACCAACCCAAATGATTTTCTCATATTAAATTGATCACTTAATGTGGGAGAATAAATGGGAACAAGTATTAAGATATAGACATGTGCTTATAGATCTATCTCAACACGGGCCCAATGTTAAAGGGGCCCAAATGAGAGATGGTCTATCAAAGAGCAAGGCTAACAAATGGAGCATAAGACCTTAGGGTTAGCTTCATTAAAGACCTCCAAAGATGTGTGTTAAAGGCCTTTGACCTTAGGTAAGCTAGGGCTGAGCTTTAGGCGCGGGAACCCGACCTAGCTTGAGGTGCTTGTCATACTTGATGACTAAGGTGCTTGAGGTGCTTGATGATTGAGGTGCTTGAGATGCTTGAGGTGCTTACATGCTTGAGATGCTAGGGTTGCACTTAAGGTGAGAACCTAGCCCAAGCTTAAAGTGCTTAACGGCCAAGCTTGTGGTGGGAACTAGGCCTATGTATGAGGGGCTTGAGGTGTCAAAAAGTCAAATATTCAATCCCTACAAGGAGGAGGAGAGCCCTACATGAGGGGGGATGAGAGAGAACACCCACACACTCACACAAGGCATGCATGGTACAAAGAAAGCAAAAGGGACACTTGTCAAGTTCCTCCTCATGTTGCCCTCATGGTGTGCCTGAAGCCTATTGGTTGGCCACCCAAGGGGTACAATAATAATTTAGGAGATTTAATTAAATGATTTAGCATTTATCTAGCCCTCTCTCTCAAAGGGGAAAGGGGGACACTTGTCTCAAGGCTACCCTTGCTGCTTGTAATGCCTCCTTCTTGTGATTGGTTAGGCGTGGAGGGGTCCAATGAGCTTCAAGCATGAGCTACAAGGGGGGGTCGACCTAAGCAATCTAGGGGGTTGTTTAGGGGGTATACTCACCCACACACACTCACAAACACTCTCATTGTGTGCTATGCAAAGTGCAAGAGCTCCCTCTCCTTCTCCAAGCAAGTAGAGGTTGAGAGCCTACACCAACACTCTTGGATATGGAGTGCAAATCCAACCAAGAGCCATGCTTCAATGCTTAAGCTTGCCATCTCCTTCTTCTTCATTACTATGCTATTATGTGTGCTAGCAACAAGAGTTATGATAAGTGAGGAACTAATTCTTTCTCCTACGAAATGTTTCTTCTTTCTCTTCCCTACCCTCATTCCCTGCTAGCTCTCTCCACCTTCGAAGGTGTTTGAGGTCTTGGGACTGAGGCTTGAGATAGTTAAAGCTTTCTTTAAGTTTATGTTATGTTTGTGATGCATGAAGCTTTCCATCTTCATTGCATCACCTAGGTCACAAGGAACACAAAGATTGTATTGTAACAAGTCTCTCTTAATGGGAGAAATCATAATACAAATGCTTATTGGAGGGGGGACCGGCTCCACATAAATCCGGTCCTCAACTGTTGTCATGTTCTCTAATTTCTCTCTCTTGCAAAAGTATTGTTCATGCCAAGTTAACTAATTGCTATGATTATGTTGTTATCTTCAATTATGTTCACCCGCTATGCTCACAAAGTCATTTCTGAAAAGTACTCTCATTAATTGCCGCTACTCTCAAATTAAATATGCCAATTCCATTACAAAAAAAGAAAGAGCCCCTTAAAGGATTTGCGACGCAGATCTTTGAGGGGTTCTTTTTGGCCTTCAGAAGGCCATAGGAGAGTGGGTGGAGAATTGGTGCACTTTTTGTACCGTTGATTAAGAATCGCCGATTGGCGACACATGTCAAATGAGCTTGTTTTATAATATATATGGGTTTTTCCACATTTCAACTTGGTCCCTTCTTTTAATGCTCAATTGACTTCTTTGTTTAAGAAAGGTTATATTTTCTTTTTATAATGTAAATGGGTCTTTCCATCATTGTAATTTGGTCCCTTGGTCCCTTTATTTAATGCTCACTTGACTTTTGTTGTTTTTTAAATCTTTGTTAGTTTATAAGTTTTATAAAGGTTATATTTTTCTTTTATAATGTACGTGTCTCTTTTCATCATTGTAATTTGGTCCCTTTATTTAATACTCACTTGACTTTTTTTTAATCTTTGTTAAGTTTATAAATGGGTCTCTTTATTTAAGGATCTAATTACTTTCTTGTCAGCTTTTTGATTATAAACATACTTTTTTCTTGTAAATTTTTTTTTTATTTACAGACAATTTCTAACTAAAAAATTATAAATTGTCCTTAAATGAAAGAATTTTTTTACCACTAAGATTTTTTTTTCATCTTTTGGTTTTGATATGCAAATGTCTCCTTATTACTTTAGTCCATGTATTATTATTAGGGATTAGATTTATTTTTTAATTACAACTAAGATTTTTTTTTCAACTTTTTGTTTTGATATGTAAATATCACCTTGTTACTTTAGTGCATGTATTATTATTAGGGATTAGGTTTAGACATTTTCAATATTCATTTCTATCCTAAAAATATTATGTATTTATTTTATTTAATAGCATGCATCATTTTATTGTGAAATTTGTTTTACTGATATATGTATACAAGAATTAGATCAATTCTTAAACTCTCACTAATATTTTATATGCTTTATGTTTTCATGAGGTCAATTAATATAACATTCATACATAAGGGCATAAGGAAAAGCAAAAATTTCTCTATCATTGAATTGAATTGTTGGATGTTCTCCATGTGGCATTTGAACGTTTTTGGATTTTAATGTGTGCATATGGGAGTGGCCCCCCACTCTCTCACTTCGTTGGAGTCGAGGTACCCCTCTCTCTCTCTCTCTCTCTCTCTCTCTCTCTCTTCTGTAGGCCGTCGTAAATCTTTACCTTGTTTACTTTCTAAAAGAAGCCTTAGAGGAGAGTTGGGTTAGGCATACTTTCAATGTTTTGAATGATGATTGAAATTTACTTTAAATGTTGTTTCAATTTTAAAATAGTCAATGGATCTTTTTATTTCACTTTCATTTCACATCTTGACTTTTCTTGCATTCTATTGTTTTAAAATGTTAAAGTGAAGCTTCACCTTCCATAATTCTAGTAAATTCTATGGATACACACACATATTTATATTTATATTCACACATACACACACATATACATATATATTGATGACTCCTTTTTTGCTTCTTAAAAGAATCCTTAGAGGGGAGTTGGATTAGGCATACTTTCAATGTTTTCACTGATTATTTAGACTTACCTTAAATGTTATTTCAATTTTAAAATATTGAATGGATCCTTTTATTTTACATTTCATTTCACATCCTTACATGGCTTGACTTCTCTTGCATTCTATTCTTTTAGAACGCTAAATTGAAGCTTCACCTTGCATTCTATTCTTTTAGAATGCTAAAATGAAACTTCACCTCGCATAAATTTAGTAAATTCTATACATACATACATAGATATATATATATATATATATATATATCAATTGTTTTTATTATATATATATATATATATATATATATATATAAAGAGCAAACCATGGTAAAGGGAAGAAAAATTGGTGAATTATTTGAGAACTTAGTTCAAAAATCATGCAAATTTCATTCGAACAGTATTTTCGGTTTTCTTCTTTGTTATTTCACATTTCATTTCAGAGTTTCACATGGCCTAACTTTTCTATAACTTAATTCTAGTCAATATTTAGAAAAGTCTCTTTTATTAAGGGGTCGTTCCAAGTTTCCTCCTCACAAAGAAGCAAACTGAAAATACTATCAAAAAATTAAAATTTGCATGATTGTTGAACTATTTTCTCACACATTTCACCAATTTTTCTTCCCTTCACCATGGTTTACAACCGACTAGTCTCAAATTTCAATTGGCTCAAGGCTATGCTAAGGCATTCCTTTCCCAAACATTAAATTTTCAGCTGAACTCAAGCTAATGATTTTATCACTTTCTAATTGTTTTAGGAAGCTACCATGATCCTTTCACTTGTTATTTCACATTTCATTTCACAACCTCACATGGCTTAACTTTTCTTGCAATCTATAACTTAATTCTAGTCAATATTCAGAAAATTCTCTTTTATTAATGGCTGAGTTTCCTCCCCACAGAGAAGCGAACCAACATTTCTAGCATAATTTTAAAGTTTGCAAGATTTTGAACTCTTTTCTCACATATTTCACTAATTTTTCTTCCCTTCACCATGGTTTGCAACGAGCTAGTCTCAATTTTCAACTCGCTCAAGGCTAAGTTGAGGCAATCCTTTTTCGAACATTGATTCTACTTAAACTCAACCTAATGATTTTATCACTTTCTCATTGTTTTAGAAAGTCACCGTGACTCTTTCACTTGTTTTTTCAACTCTCCCTTCTTTTTGGGAGTGAAAAAAAAAGTCAATAGACATGTTTCTCTCTCTTTCTCTCTCTCTCTCTCTCTCTCTCAAATTATTTTTCTCTCAAAAGGTGTGCACCGGGCGAAGGGGGGAACAGAGTCGTAAATTATTTTTCTCTCAAAAGGTGTGCATCGGGCGAAGGGGGGAACACAGAGAGAGAGAGAGAGAGAGAGAGAGAGAGAGAGAGAGAGAGAGTCTCACTTTTATAATTTAAAAAAGTACACATTGAAGAGTTTTTTTTAAAAAAAAGGTCCGTTCATTTTCATATTTTTGAATGGCTTCTAAGGCCGGGTTCAAACGGCGCGGCGGCAAGAGCATTGCCAAGGGAAAGCATTTTGGTAGCACGTTCACACAGCCTGGCGGCAAAGATGTGAAATATCTACGTGGACTGATGTTGTCAGCAAAAAGCCATAGGAATTAGCAGTTCTGATGCAGTGTATCCTTCGCTCAAATGTTTCTCGCCGTTCATGTTAACGATATTATTTCTTTTTCCACGGGAAAAACTTTTCTTCTGAGGGGGGGTGTCGCCACAGACCTGGTGGACGCAGCAGAGGTCGACCTTCTGTTGCAGGCAACGAGAAACACCCACGCAAGCGAGGTTCTTCTTCCGTCGTCCCGTTTGAACCCAGCCTAAGTTCCTTGTTACACTAGGGCACCTGCCCCACCCTCCTTTTATAGATGGTTGTTAACAATGTTGCCACATTGGACTTGAAAACAAAATGGGAGTAGCCCAGGTGGTTAAACCTCTGGCTTAGACACTTTCTGTGAGGGTTCAATGCCTTTGAAATGAACACTCGCATGCACTTTTTGCAGTTGGTTGCGGCTTGGAGAACTTGGCCGAGGATATGAGGCCATCCTTCTGACAAGGGGTTCAGGCTACCACCTCCTCATGGCCCGTGCTTCCTTGCCCTAGTGTGATTGGGCCTAAGATAAATTACCCTTCTCATTCAAGCATACTCTCTCTCTCTCTCTCTCTCTCTCTCTCTCTCTCTCTCTCTCTCTCTATCTCTATCTATCTATCTATCTATCTATCTATCTCGAAGAAGAGGGATCAACAATTAGGCTTCTGACAATTTTAAGAGTCTGAGAGATAAACAGATACCATCCCAAGGAACATTACTCTTTTATGAATTTTAAAATTTCAAAATTGCTCAACAATCAAGCTTCTAACACATGGCTCTTGTGGGGCCCTCATTGTCCCTCTTCAGAATGCCCTGATTACTTGTCTCTCTCAATTATAAGAGTTAGATACTATACATACTATAAAGATTCTCTCCTTCTCATTTTTTTGCATAACTAATAACCCTCACCCATGTATGCCTTGCCTAGCCTGTACTGCAGCACACTGCACCTTTGGGCTTGCCATGCTCCTCTAGTAGCTTCCACCTTAGCCTACATTCACGAGCACATGTGCAGTATGAGAGAGAGAGAGAGAGAGAGAGAGAGAGAGAGAGAGAGGCACAGTCTTGTGCACTACGGCCAAAGAGAGAAGAAAGCGTATTTGCAACATGAGAGAAAGAGCAAGGGGATGTGAGAGGAGAGACGAAGAGCATGCAGCATGTATGTGCCCTATAGCTCGTGGAGTCAAAGCCTCACGGGCACATCTCTTGAATAAGTATGTGAAGACAAGAATCGGTATACATTGATCACTGCCGTATTAGGCTTTGAAGGTGGTTTTGCATATGCTATGGAGAGAGAGAGAGAGAGAGAGAGAGAGTAGAAGAAGAAAACTATAGACATGGTCTCTAAGTGGCATGTCCCCCTCTGCTTCATCCTTGATGTTGAGGATGGGGCTCAGACAACATAGACCCAAGTGGTATAAATATTTGCTCGAATTTTGGTTCGCTCGAAAAATGTCGCTCGGTGAATAGTAAGACTCAAACTATGGAGAGCTCTAAGGGCTGGAGCTAAGTTGTCTTTCATTATGCATTAATTTCCTTCAGTTCTGCTCCTATATGTTGAAGTCTTTCTTTGTAGGTACATCTAAGATTAGTCTATCCATAAATTAAGTGAGATAACAGGAGAGAAATATGCATGATTTATCCATGATCTTACACTATTTTTATTTTTATTTTTAGCTCATCAAATCTCATAAATGTTGCATAGTGAATACAATTTACAACCTGCCTCAATGGTTGACATAGTTTCATTAGTAGTAATAGCTAGAAGTCTATATATATTATAAGAGAGGAAAAAAAGATAGTCATGGAAAAAGTAAATAAAATAATTTACATAATAGTGCTTTCGGCTCAAAAGAAGTAGTAGAACAAGAACGCAAAGACAAAGAAGAAGTTGAATAAAAATTTTCTGGTGGAGTTTTGAGGAAGTAATTAGAAGACGAGGAGTTATCTCTTAGCCATTGTGGCCACCGCCTACCCTACATAGGAGAAGCAAAGGAGTGTACGTGATCACCTTATGCTCAATTGAAAGAAGAGTAACAACACGCGGGGAACGTGGTGATGTGTGGCAAGGTAGAAGATCTTGCCTTGTCTTTTGGTCAACCCCCTTAGAGGCAGCAGGAGTCATGTGAAGCAACCCCAAAACCTTACCAAAGAAAAAAAGGAAAAAAAATGTCGACTCTACACACTCGCGCTGCAAAAGAGCTACTCTTTGTGCAAGGCCAATGTGCATGCAATCAGATGGAACAACCGCCAAAATGAGCAGCAGTGGGCTATAAGCAAACCTACCACACCTGCACGTAAATGGGGGCGTCGTTTTCTACATCTTTCTTTTATTTTTTGAAATCATGCAAACTCTCTCTCTCCCTCTCTCTCTCTCTCTCTCTCTCTCTCTCTCTCCCTCTCCCTCTCCCTCTCTCTCTCTCTCTCTCTCTCTCTCGTTATCTCTCGCTCTCACTTTCTGCTTCTCCCAACCATCTTATACTATAGCATGCAATGGCTCTATCTCTCTCTCAGGGCCTAAGTGCAACAACTCTAGATCTGCATTCTTTATTGTTTGCTCTCTTTTGTTAGATGCGCTCACTATCCTTGCGGCAACACCTCTGCTGAGCAGTCATATCCGACCGGAGGCATTGTGCACTATCATTGTCCCCCCCCCCCCCCCCCCCCCTTCTCTCTCTCTCTTTTGACGGTACCCATTAAGGTTTCTTAAGCGCTACCAACACTTTGTGTTGGATGATTAATCCATGTCATCACACAAGTCAGCAACCCACGCACCACACACGTGGTCAGATTCCAAACGGCATGCATCTCAATGAATCGCATGAACGTGTAACTGTCTCCATAACTGTATAAAACCACTACCTTGGCAATAGAAAAAATATCTCATTCTGGCCTATCGCCTTCTTGGGTGCCTCAGGTTTAACAACCTCCTTCTCTCTCTTTCTTGCCCACGCCTCTGCGTGCTCTTTCTATCTCTCTCTCTCTTCCTTTCTCTCACATGGTATCATCGCAGCAGGCGACCCTGGCTGCCCTGTACCAAACCCCACCATGCCTTCTGCGTAGACCTTGCAGCTATGGCGAAGAGCCTCATGGATGGTTCTTTTCGCTGCCCTGCGTGGCAAGCACGCCATACCTCCTGCTACGCAACCTCTGTTGTGGCAAAGCGCCACACTTCCAACCCGGCCTAATGGTGATGCTACCATCATTGAAATTTTCCTCGGGAACTTGGATGTCGAAGAGTACCCTACTGCAGACGAAGACTCTCATGTAGATGACGACCATGCTACAAAAGCAGATGTTGTTGTCGCTGGTGCTGCCACCCCTGCAGTCGCTATTAAAGCAGACCCTGCTGCGGTTCAACTTACCCAAGCCCTACCCCTTTCTGGCGCTGCCCAGCCAGCAGGCCATGCTCTTGTCGATGTTCCTTCCCACGCGGCAGACGGAGGTGCCACCGCACCTGTGAAGGAAAACCTAGCACACCTGCATGCGTCCTGCGCAGCCAACCCTTCTGCAGTCAATGCCGCAACTCCAGTCTTTGTTGTCGCCGATGCAGATGCGCAAGCACGCGCCTGTGCCGCTTTCCCTGTAGTCTAACTTGTTGCTGCCATCTCCGGCGCTGCCAATCCTGCAGGACAAGATGACATTGATGCTGCTGGTAGTGGTGTTGTTGACATCCCTGCTGAAGTCAACCCAACAGACGTGACAAAACCGGCCCAACCTCCTTCTCCTGGTGCTGCGAAGTCAGCTGCAAACCGAGCAACCACCTCAGCAGTAGAAGCAGATGACCACCCTACTGCCGCTCTTGAGGTCATAACTGTAGCACAAGGTGATGTAGGCGCTAGTCCTGCCTACCCTCGCGATGCCGCCACCCTTGCGGCCATGCCATTCGTCAACCATGCCGCAGATGACACTGCAGCGGTCGTAGGTCCTACCTCAACACCTTCAGACGCTGATGCTGCCGCAGCCCTACCTGCCGCCCTTGATGCAACCACTGCAGACGAAGTGCGGGCAGCCAGCGATGCAAGTGTGACTGACGTCACGCCTACGGCACAACCTGCAGACGAGCCTACTGCGGTCAATATTGCCACCACCCCTCTCGACTTACCAACTGTTGCGGCCAAGAAGGATGCCCTTGCTGCCGCGGTTACTACAAGTGTAGCCATCATAGCAACCATTGTTGTTGTTGGGAACCTCGTTGCCATCAAAACTGGTGGCACGCACGTTGTTGCCGCCCTTGGAGCAATCCCTGCAAAAGCACCGCCTGCAGACGAAGTCAACCCTGCTGCAATTGAAGAAGCAGTTGCAGTCGGCAACCTTGCTGTAACAACGACCCTGATTCAATGGCCCTGGCAGACGGACCTCGTGGAGACGAACCTGCTGCGGCCAAGATTGCCGCCTCCCTTGCAGAAGAGGACGAAGCAGCCCAAGACGGTGTTGAAATTGTCGATGCTCCCAATCCCGCTATTGGTGAAGCGGCCTGCATGACTCATCCCTTCTGGATGATTGCACCATGCCTCCCCGCTGCTGGTGAAGCTCATCTATGGCACTTTGAACCTCAAGTCGCTTATCTTGAGGCTCACCTCCCTAAAGGCAGCGCCCACAGTACTTCAGCCTTGAGGAATTCAGCCTCGCAGTCTCCTCTAGCTTGCAACACTGCACTCTCCCACCGTCTTCATGCTGCTTCTTATTCATGGAATGCTCCTGTGGCGCCCAATCTTGCTATGCAAACCACCCTGCTTCATTACCATGAAGCAATTGATGAAGCAATCTACCAAGCTCCATTTGAGGCTGTCAGCTTTGCATGCAATGCTCATCGGAACGCTGCTCCAACTTTCCTTCAAGCTACCTTGAATGCTTCTTCCAATCCAGCATCCATATTGGATTTACTTGATGCTTATATTTCTGTCCCTCTTTCACTTGAGCATCATTTCCACCCTCTACCCATTGAGAGACCCTTCCACACCAACACTCAGGGCGCTGATACAAGCATGTATTTTCCTTTGACAGTTACCAAAGCCATTCATCTTTCACTGACAGATAGAGTGCTGCAAGGTCACTTGCAAACAACACAGGTTTTCCTAACCTCATGGCCTTCCATTGCCTTTGATCCCGGTGGACAAGTTGACACAACCTCTCATCCCGAGCCACTCTCTTCAAGCTACCACCTTACCATACAGGAGATGCTAACAACCTTCCTTGACAGCCTACAGCGGGCTATTTGCCTCAACGCTCTAGTCCTACCCATCTCCATTCTCATATATCAAGTTGCCAACCTCTACAATCTACTCTACTACCAGTACACCTTATCCTCGACATCGACTAACACTCCCAAAGATGGATGTGTGCTTTCATTTCACTTGTGGGGGCGAATATGTGGTGTTCAAGCTCTTGAAAGCATACATGTCGCGGACCAGAAAGAACCAATCAAAGCTCGTACAAAACGAAGATCCGAGTTGTTGGATTTCTTCATTGAAAAGTCAACAATTGATCTGGGCTGATCAATTTGCAGCTGAGATGTCAAAATCGCATCATGTAGATTTGCATAAACATGATGTACAAACCTCACGCATGTAGCCTTGCATTCACCATGAATCTGTATCGCATGGATGCCCTTGTATGACGACATGTCTTATGGGGGCGTGTTGGATGATTAATCCATGTCATCACACAAGTCAGCAACCCACACACCACACACGTGGTCAGATGCGAAATGGCATGCACCTCAATGAATCGCATGAACGTGTGACTGTCTCCATAACTGTATAAAACCACTACCTTGGCAATAGAAAAAATATCTCATTCTGGCCTATCGCCTTCTTGGGTGGCTCAGGTTTAACAACCTCCTTCTCTCTCTTTCTTGCCCACGCCTCTACGTGCTCTCTCTATTTCTCTCTCTCTCTCTTCCTTTCTCTCACACTTTGCAACCTGCAGCTTAGACTTGTTTATCAAGTGACTGCCCTAAAAGATGAAGCCTTAAGAATGCAGATGTCTTTACAGAACAAGAAGTTTCTTGAAGACGATTGAGAAGAGCTAACTAGCTCATTAGGCTCTATCAATTGCACTACTAGGGCCTGCTTGAAGAAATCAGGTCCAAGTACACGGTTTTCTACAACAAGCATGGCAAAAGAGGGGACTGAAAAGATGACACAGAGGCTATTGAGAAGGAAAAGCTTGAGGGCACATTCGACAACTCAGATGGCCAAGACTTATTCATGTCAAAAGGCAAGTTGCAATTGGGCGACACTTTAGGTGCCATGAAAGAGCCACCTGCACCAGAAAATTGGTAGGAGATGTTGTGAAACAAGCACGCTTACACAGGAGACACACACACACAGAGTGACTCACAGACACGGGCAAGAAGGAGATGATTTGATTGATTCCAAGAGGTGGATTAAATAGATGGGTGATGGCAGTTACAAGGCGACCGTTCCATTCTCATGGGAACGTCATGTGACTAGGTAGCCGCGGGATTACAATTTAAAAAAGATTTAATTTTTTCAATTGCGCCACACACCTCCCTAAATTGATAATGCCCATTACAGAGGTTTTAGGGCTAGCATCTGACAGCTCTCAAGATGTTTTGCTTTCGGAGGTGACTTTGTGAGAAAATCTGCCCATTGTTACTCTGTGCGAATGTGACCTGCGAATGTGACCAGGTTGATTGATCCTTCCTAGACCAATTCTCTAATGAACTAAAGCTTCATTGCCATGTGCTTCGTTTTTTCAGAATGCTTCAAGTTGCTTGCTAACATTATGGCAGACTTATTGTCACAATAAAGACGAAGGGGCTGATTTGGGAACAAGGTGGTTTCCATGAGAAGATGCTTCAGCCAAATGCCTTCTTTCAAGGCAACTGTCATTGCAATATATTTAGCTCCTATTGAGGACAAGGTAACCCTATCTTGCTTCTTGCTTTGCCATGCAATATTAGCACCAGCGAAGATGAATACATAACCTGATGTTCATTGCAATGTGGCTTCATCACCCCCCCAATCTGCATCAGAGTAGCCCGTGAGGAAAGGTGAAGGTAAGGGGTCTTTGCCATGGTAAATGAGGCCAAAATCTTTGGTGTGGTAGAGGTGAAGGAGCCGCTTCAGGTGCTGAACATGAATAGCTTGAAAGGAATGCATGAGCGAGAAAGAAGATTGGTGACAAAGCAAATGTCAGCACGGGTACAAGTGACAAGATAGCGGACACCCCCCGGAATGTTGCAGTAGGGGAAGTCTTGAATTTCACCAGCAAGGGAAGATGGGCTGCCTTTAGAGAGGTTCACAGGGCATTATAAAGATCAGCCAACAAGCTTATCCACTTTCCCTGCTTAAAAAGTACAACATGGCTAGTTGCAAAGGCATCGAAACTCCCCTTCCAGCAATCAAGAGCTACCTGGTTGTTGCAAAGCAACAAAATATCATCCCACATAGATGGCAAGGAGAAGAAACACTAAAGTGGAGTGGCGGTTGTAAATATTAGGCTCAGAGGTGAAGCGGGTATATCCAAGTGTCATCATATACTGATGAAAGCGTCGATACCACTGACACGGAGATTGCTTCAGTCCATACAGTGATTTCAAAAGCCTACAAACATAATGTGGATGATCAACAGAGATGTACTTGGGTAGCTGCGTCATGTAGATTTTCTCCTCCAGGTCACCATTCAAGAAGGTTGTGCGTACATCCATTTGATGGAGCAAGAAGCGAAATTGTATTGCAATGGCGACCAAGACACGAAAGAAGGTAATGCAAAGTATTGGTGAGAAAGTCTCACCATAGTCCATGCCCAGGACTTATATAAAATTGCGCGCCATAAGGCGGGCTTTATAGCGGGAAACAGTGCCATCAGCATGAAGCTTCTTCCGCAAGGGCCATCTGCATGTTACTAACTTTCGATTAGCTGGTGCAAGTACAAGTTCCCAAGTTCTGTTATCAATCAAACTGATATTCAAATTTCATTGCTTGCTACCATAGAGCAGCCTCAGGACCAAATAAAGCCTCATCAATGTTGATTTCATCAACCTGTTCATCTGACAAGGGAAGTGATCCGGGGTCATCAGCTGAAGCATGAGAAGTAGCATGGAGCACCTATAGTAAGAATGCCTTAGTAACATTCAAGGAGGTTGGGGTTTCTTCCGACATCATCACATCACCAAAAACTTGAGTAGGATGAACAGATGAATCCAGCAGTAGTGAAAGATTGCTCATGTCATAGATTTCCTTCCGAGGGCAAAATCTAGGAGGCTTGACTTTGTGTTTTGTGCGACCCATCAAAGAAGGTTGGTAAATGGGTTCCACAGGAGGAGAAGGTGGTGATGGATCAATGTCAGCTGATTGGTGACCTACATTCTAAGTGTTTGTCGATGGAGTGTGGCTTTCGTGCCAGGTTGATCCTTGAGAAATAGCAAGTGAAGACCAGCTCCAGAGGCATCTAGTGCTTTAGAGCATGCAGGGAACAACGGATTGGGATTCTGAGGAAAGGCAAAGGTGTTTGTTTTGCATCCAAGTGTCCAAGGAGGTGCACGCGTTGGGGTCGGGATTGGATTCGGTGAGGGTGGAACCTGCTAAACAGGTGGAGACGGAAGCTGCAGCAGTGGAGGGGCATAAGATGCTACCTGATCTGCCTCCTCCCATTCAACTTGAGGGGAACCTGTGCCAGCTGAAATTGGCTTTGAAGTAGGTGAGAGGTTAGATGCAGAAAGAGGAGCTACCGCATTCCCACCTTGCTGAGGGCGGATCAAAAAAACTTCATCAAAGTACACCGAGTGAGAAAAGTGAAAGTTTCGTTGCTGAGGGTCATACAACCTGTATGCCTTCACTCCAAAGCGATTAGCATATCCAACAAACACCATCCGCGTGCTATGGGTATCAAGTTTGTGGCGGTTGGCCACAACCTTGACAAGATATGCGACACACCCAAACACTCGAAGGTGTTGAAGATTGGGGATCTTCCCAAACCAATGAAAGTATGGGGTGTGACTCATGAGGGTCAATGGAGTGAGGAGTGCGGTTCTGAAGGTAGCAGGAAGTAGATATAGCTTCTTCCCAGTAGCTTTGTGGTAGTCCAGCAATGAGCATCATTGCTCGAGCAGCTTCAATCAAGGATCGATTCTTTCGCTCAACGACCCCGTTTTGCTGAGGAGTGTAGGGTACATTGAGTTGTTGTTGGATGCCCTCCTGTTTGCATAATTGTTGGAAATCAAGTGAACTATATTGGCCTCCATTGTCGGAATGAATTACTTGAATTGGCAGATCATGTTGCCGAAAGGTGATACTGTAGTACTCTTTAAAGCAAGCAAAAACCTGAGATTTCAGCTTGAGGAAGTACACAGTGGTGTATCTGCTGAAGTCGTCAATGAATGTGAGAAGGTAGATGCAGCCTGTTAGAGAAATTGACTCCATAGGACCATATAAGTCACTATGAATCAATTGATTAAGTTGGAAAAATCTGTTTTTTGATATGGGGAAGGGTTTGTTCATCGCTTTTCCAAGTATGCATCCTTCGCACAGATCAATCGGTGATATATTTTGTGGTAGACCTTGGCACAATTGCATCTTTGCCATGCAATGCAATGTAGGGGCATTGATGTGTCCAAGGAGATAATGCCACATGAGAGTGGAGGTTGCCTTAGTCAAGTGAGCAGAGAGAGTCGAAGATGAGGCTCCCACAGCATGATGATCAGGCTTAGTGATGAGGATAGGATACAAATGCTGCTTCTGAGGGAGCTTATGGTTTCATACTGGCGTGTGGGTAATCTGAAGTGAATGACACAATAGTTGTGGAAGAATTCAATGGCGGAACCTGTGGTGGTAGTAGCCATAACTCAGATTAGGTTGCGAGCTAGGCCAGGGATATGATAGATGTTGGGGACAAGAACTTGAGCCCCACTAGGTAAAGTAACTTTCATGCTACCAATACTTTTGGCTACAAGGCAGTGATCATCCCCAACATAAACATGCACTACTTTATTTAGCGACATATAGCCCTGAAGCCAGTGTCGATGAGGAGTCATGTGATGTGTCGCACCAATATCAAGAAGCCATTCTTTGGTATCAAGTGAAGGGATTATGGCACTCATTAAAGAGTTAAACAATCGAAGAGATCCCATACCATAGTTACCAAGAGCAGGGTCTTCTACTTGTTGAACATGAGCTCTTGGACGCCCATTGTTTTGCTGCTGATCGCGGTGCTTGGTGCGACATTCTTTCTCCATGTGTCCATGGCATCTGCAATACCTGCAAATTTTAGGCAGGATTGTATTGTTAGGTGAATTTGTGGTTGGGAATCTGTGAAAGGGCTTCCTTCTGAAGCCAGGATGGCGCTGCAAGTATTGAGCTGTGAGCAAGGGTGCCAAAGAAGAGGTTGAATTGCTCCTCATAGCATATTCCTGGAGGATGCGAAAGATCAGTTTCTCAATTGTGAGTCCAACAACCGATTCTTGAGTTGTTATAAAGGGCCGCCATGATGTGGGGAGTGCTGCCAAGAGCAACATTGATTGCAGGCTCTCATCCAGTTGGAGACCTGACAGGAGGGCGTTGTCAAGAAGTGTATGCCATTCATCAAGAGACTTAGGTGTATCTTGTTGCTGAGAAAGAGATGCAACAAGTAGTTACTTGAGAGTTGTGATGCGGGTGATAAGGTCCTCATGGAGATATGTAGAGTGCAAGAAGTTCCAAGTTTCAGCAGAGATTTGACAGCACCGAACCATTTGGACCTGACGGTCACCCAATGGAGCATGAGTTTGACTTCTGCTTGGAGGTCCTTGGTAGTCCAATCGTTGAGATCTGGACTACTAGCAATTGGTTAGGATATCGTGCCATCCACGATTTGCCACAGGGACGCTCGCTTGAGTAGTAGGTGAGATAATTGGGGCATGTGAGTTTATCTAGATGATAACTCCTCACAGTTGCAGGAATAAGAGAAGGTGTTGCACCTTGCTGAGCCGTACCAGTTGTCCAAATCAACTGGCAGGGGCAAGTTGGAGCCTACGCAAGAGAAGAGGTGGTGGGTGAGAAAGCGTGCTACATTGATACCATGTTGTGAAACAAGCACGCTTACACAGGAGACACACACAAAGAGAGTGACTTGTAGACACAGGCAAGAAGGAGATGATTTGATTGATTCCAAGAGGTGGATTAAATAGATGAAGTGATGGCAGTTACAAGGCAACCGTTCCATTCTCATGGGAATGTCATGTGACTAGATAGCCGCAGGATTACAATTTATAAAAGATTTAATTATTTCAATTGCACCATAGGAGAGACCTTGAGGTGTGCTTATCAAGGTTGCAAATGCAAGCCTTTGGCCCTCATTGGCTTATGCTTTTCACACATTCTCTTAGAGCCACGCTAGTAGTTATACTGGTCGTGTTTGTTCGTTATCAAAATGGGTGATATGTGCATGGAGCCTATCAAATGTTGTGCAAAATTTTTAGGCCTTTTGAAGATATTTTAAGATGCATCTTTTCCTTTTGAGCCATGCTTGTAAATAATAGCACTTGCATAAAGAAAAGCTTTGTCGATAGCAACAATGCAAGGAGACTCGAGCAAGAAGGAGCATAAGATATGCAACTACAATTCTCTCTCTCTCTCTCTCTCTCTCTCTCTCTCTCTCTCTCTCTCTCTCTCCCCCCGATTCATACCACATACGATAGCACATGCTAACAAGAGACCAAGCCACCCTTGCAATTATTAGGGATCTCAGAAAGTTAGCATGAAGCCAGAAAAAGGAGGCCGCCCTATTCTTCTTCTACTTGCCCATCTTTTGTGGGTTGCAGCTCTACATTCTCTGCAACTTGATCGTTGAAAGGCTCTTGGATTGAACTTCCACATTTACTGCTTCCAGAAGGTAGCACTAGCAAGTAAAATCTGTTATAGACTAAATGCTCCTCAAAAGGTAGGAAAACCCATCGGATACCATGTTGCTTCTAGAAGGTAGTGCTGGTAAGTGAAATCTCCTATAGATTACAAACCCCTCAGAAGGTAGGGAATCCCATTAGATACCATGTTGTAGCTGCAAGGTGACCCCACATCTCTCTCAGACACACACTTCTGGCTGTTACGCCATACACAGAGAGAGGCGGGCACCCCGTTTCATTTGATATCAATTTGAATATTACAGATGAGCCTTTTATTTTTTTAGTCGTGCCCTTTCATATCTTGTGAGAACGCACACTCAACTTGATTATTCAACGGTCTTGTATATTTACATCGTCATCCATGGTACGGTAATTAAAGTTCAATAAGAGAGCTATAAGGAGTATGTCATCGTTGCGCCATCTCCCTTCTTTCCAACTCGCTCAATTCACGGTCCCCCATGCAGTATCATCCTCACACACACACACACACACACACACACACACACTCGTACTTTGGCAAAGGCAACCATCATTAGACATGCTTTTTCTAATCATTTTTCTACAAGTATGCATCACAGCATTTAACATCTTTGTTCATCCTAATTTGGCAAAGGCAACCATCATTAGACATTCTTTTTCTAATCATTTTTCTACAAGTATGCATCACAGCATTTAAACATCTTTGTTCATCCTAGCAATCTTGTCATCATTATATTTAAAGTTGGTTAATAATTTTAATTAATATAAGTAAGACTTTAAGCTTGATATTGTAACCATTTTTTGCACTTGATCCTTCAAGTTGAACTACAATATATGGTATTTTACATGCATGTTGTGTTAGAGCAGACTTCCCCAATGGGCACCGTCCTAGTCGGATACACAATCACAAAGCCATGATTTTTTGTAATCACATTATTTTCTCAAGAAAGATTTATATAAAAGAGGAGTCATGATTATTGAGCCACATTGTTGTACGTTGTAATTGTAATTTTTTTGTCCTAAACTAAAGAGCCTTGCTAAATGAGAAGCCCAAGGTATAAGGTTCACTTTTTCAAGTTTGAAAACAACCTTAGTATCATTATCTAAAGTTTTGGAAGAGCTCTGTATGTACGACTGAGAGCGGCTACTCAACAGCACATTGTAATCCATTTTGTTTAACCTCTGGTAATCAAAATTTGATTCCAAAAGTGTATTGTGTCCCTTGTCTCCTACACTTTAAGTTAAGTGTAATCATTTTCAATTTTGCTATGGTTTGTGATTGTCTGTTTGTGAGATGAATTTACAGTTTTGAGTGCAAAAATGGTTGTTTTTTGACGTTTCGACCACAGGAAAGTGTTCCTAGACAATAAGTTTTCAAGACCTTAATCATGATAGATCGTGATTTTGATACCTCGTCAGAAGGCATTGTAGGATAGTATCCTATTATACCTCCTCCTAAACTTTCATTGCATTCGAGCTCGTTTGAGTAACAAAATAGTGTGATGACCTACAGCGGTGACACAGAACTTAGGCAGATTTTTCAGAGTAGAGAGTGATAGATTTGCATTTGCTGATGATAGCTTAGTTCTATAGGTTCACTTCTTGATATTGAAAACCTCACAGAGTCTCCATACCCTGTCATAATAACTAATATCTAATTCTCCTAAATGATTTTCTCATGTTAAACTGATCATTTAATATGGGGAAGTGACAGGGGAAAAAAAGCTAGAATATTGGTTAAGCTAGCAGACCGGCCACAGTAGGGATCCACAAGAGGGAAAATAGGGATCCAAAGGGGGGGCCATCGGCAAAAGACCAATGTGCAACAATGGGCTTTAAAGACCCTAAGGTTCAGCCCATTAAGACTTCCAAAATGCTAAGGTTCCAAAATTCAAAGATTGTGTCCCAAGGTCAAACACTAGGGAAATTGGATGCTTTGTGTGTGAACCAAAAAGTCTTCAAAACTCCTCCAGAGGAGGGGGTGAGCCTTGCAAGTAGGGGATGAGAGAGAAACACACACACACACACACACACACACACACTCACAAGCTTCCTTTACACAAAGGGAATGAGGGACACATGTCAGCTCCCTAGCCCAGATGCCCACAAGGTGCACTCAAATTCTATTGGATGGCCATGGAGGTGGATCAATGAGAATTAGGCTAGAGTACATCTAGTTTATTTAATTTAAAAAACACTTAATAAAAGAACCAATAAGAATTAAGCTCTCTTGAAGACTATTGGACAGTCTCCCAAGGGGTCCAATGAGCATTCAGCAGCCCAATGGCTTGCTTGACTCCTATTGGCCAAAAGGCAAAGGGGTCCAAGGAGAGTTTAGTTGCATTAATTGATTACCTAAAACTCTCACAAAAGGGGAAAGGGGGACACATGTCAGAAGGCTATCACTTATGCTACTTAATTCTCATTGGCTAAGCTTGGAGAGGTCCAATGGAGTGTCAACATGAGTAATTTGCATGAGGGGTCGACCAAGAGAGAGAGGGGACTGAATTTCTCAAGGCATTATTCCACACACACTCACACTAGCTCATGTGTGAAGCAAGAAGACTCTCTCTCTCTCCTTCTCAAGCTTTAATGGAAAGCTTATACTCTACTCCAAGCTTGGAGAAGGGAAGCCTACACCAACAACTCTTGGCTTTGTGATGCAAATCCAACCAAGAGCCAAGCTTCAATGCATGCTCATCTCCTCTATCATGCTAATTACTAAGCTATGCTATGCTAATATGAGTGATTATGTGAGGAGATGTACATCTTTCTCGTAAGAATACTCCTTCCTCTCAATATACTCTCATACCCCGCTAGCTCTCACCATCTTCGAAGGTGTGTGAGGTCTTGGATCTGAGACCGTGAGGGAATTGATGTTCTGTTTTATAAGTGTTTGCTTAGTGCTTGAAGCTTCCGTCTTCATTGCACTAGTTAGTTATTTAAGGAACACAAAGAATTGTATTGTAAAATGTCTCCCTTGATGGGGGAAACCGATAATACAAAGCCTTTTGGAGGGGGGACTGGCTCCATGTAAATCCGGTCCTCAAATGTTGTCAATAGCTTAATTTCTCTCTCTTTTGAAGTATGCCTATCTAACTAGGTGTTATGCTTTTTGCTTCTCTCTCCACCCAAGCACTCTTGTTATGCTCATTAGGAATCTATTCTAATGAAATGCTCACTATGTTCATGTTAATTTTTGCTACACACAATTTACTAGGCCATTAAATGTTACATACCCCATCCGAGTCGCTTCCCTGAGTAGTGATATTATGTTAGCGCCAGACAGTCATGCGTAGATGTCCGATTATGGAGACCCACTAACATTGGTACCGTTGTAAGGGACTGGGGTGGTGAGTGACTAGTTTAAAAGAGGGAAGCAGGTTGAAATAGATACATGTAAAGAGAAGAAGAAGAGAATTTCCCAAGCAACATTACAATGCATCCCGCTTTCCTTTGGAAGGGCAACCAAATTATAGTTAAGGTCTGATTTGGTGAGTAGAAAGGCTGATGTTACCTTTGGTCAACTCATGGAGATCTTTCCTAAGTAAAAAAGGCAGTGGAAGTATGTGGTCAACCCTATGAAGAAGGAGCCTGCAAGGGGGTCTGTGAGAGTCATGTCTTTGAATGAGCTACTTGATATATTCCCTATTGTGGATGCTCGGCATAAGAGGAAGAGCATTGGAGAGGCTTATATTGATGGAGGTGCACAGGTATGCATTATTACTCAAGCTTGTGTATCAAAGTTGGGACTCAATATGGGGAAAAATTCAGGTTTTTGTATAAAGCTTGGAGGTGGATATATTTTATGTAAAATCATTGGTCAATTGTCATGTTATGCCTATGGGTATTGGTCATTTCCCTCTCATCCTTGGAATACCATGGTTACAGCAACCAAAGTCGTACAATATTGAGGACATGATACCATCACTCTCTACAATAGAAGAGGTGATAAAATGAGGTTTGACATGGCTAGAAATAAATTTTTGGATGCTTATTTTGATAAGAAATTTGATGAATAAGATTACTCAAGTGAAGAAGAAGACAATGGGGATGATGGCAGTGAGGTGGAAGATAGTAGCAATAGTGATCTAGATGTTTCCTCCTTGTTTTTTGAAGAAGAGCATGATGGGAAACAAAGTCTTCTTTGTATTATGGAGAGTGAGGATATCTTTGGTCCTTATGATAAAATTGAAGAGTTGATGCAACCCAAAGTTCAACCTAATGTCAAACAGGAGCTGATACAAGGTATGTTGTCTCTCGACTTGACTAGTCATGAGAAGGGTGAGTATATCCGCATGATACAACAATTTTCCAATATATTCATCTCTTCTTATGAGGAAATTAGAAGCTTCAAAGGAGAGGAAATCCACATTACAATCAAGGAAGGAGCTCAGCCCCTACACCAAAAGCTGAGGAGAATGGGACAAGTACAACTTAATCCACATTACAGTGCAGGAAGGAGCTCAGCCCCTATGCCAAAAGCTAAGGAGAATGGGACAAGTACAACTTAATGCTTTGAAGGAAGAGGTGGACAACTTGCTTCTCAAAGCAAGTTTTATATGCCATGTCAAAGTTTTTGAAGCTACACTCTTCTATCTCAATTGGTGAATAGCCCTACTTTGTCAAAGAGGCTCACGAAGTGGATTCTGGAGCTACAGGAATTCCAATTCTCTTTTTTTGTTGAGGAGAGTAATAGGGCTTCATTGGCTGATTTTCTTACTTATCAAGAAAGACCTCTTTTTCTTAAGGAGGACACGATGAAGAAGCAACACGTAGAAGCTCCTGACATAGACAATGCCTAACTATTGTTTTGTGATGGCTCTTAGAGGAAAGCTCATGGTGAAGCTTCAGAAGGTATTGTGATTCATGATCCTCATGATGCTTTGGTAACTAAAAAGAGCTTGAAGCTTGCGGCACAAAGTAACAATGAAGTTGAAGTAACAATGAAGTTGAGTATGCTACTTTGGAGAAAGGACTCAAACTTTGCCTTGAGCTTGGCATCCATTGTGTGGAGGTAAGAGGTGGTTCTCTTTTGGTGGTTAATCAAGTACTTGGGGTGTGGCAAAGTATGAATCCAAGGCTGAAAAACATATGTTTTCAAGTGAATATCTGCTTAAGCATTTTGAAGCTTGGAGTTTAAGGCATGTGGATAGGTCTCAAAATGAAGAAGCACATGGTGCATCACATGAGTTTCAATTGTCGAATTATCTGTGATAAGGTTAGATTCTCCTCTTTATTTGGGAAGGGAAGCTTTGGTGAGAGAAGAAGAGTTTCTACAAACAAGTATGCTTCCATGAGAGTTGGAGAAATCAAAGAAGTATGTCTTCCTTCACCGTGCCAAAAGGTATGTGTTTCTTGGTGAAGCCTTGTATATGAAAGGGGCTAATCTTGTGATGAGAAAAAGATCCTTGGAAAGAGGAAATTTGCAAAATTTTAGAGGAAAATCATGAGGGTTGTTGTGGTGGTCACTTTGCTTCAAAGATCACTTTGCATAATGTCTTGCGGGAGGGGTATGTGTGGCCAATCATTCAGCATGACTTTCATCATTGGTGCAAGTCTTGTAAAGAGTGCCAAAGCATGGAAAATAGGGTTCTCTAGTCAAAATTTAGGGGCACCATTGTGGCTTATGATGTGTTTGAGAAGTGGGTATTGATGCAATAGGTCCTCTACCTATGGTGGCAGCTAGAGACAATTGTTACACACTTACCATTGTTGACTCTCTATACAAGTGGGTCGAAGCCAAAGCTATTAAGAAAATCACAAGCAAAGATATTTTCCAATTTGTATATAAAGATATTTTTTGAAAATTTGGCATGCCATTGGAGCTACTTTCTAACAAGGGTCCAGGTTTCAGGGGAGAGTTGGTGGATTATCTATGTGAGAAGCTTCATGTGCATAGCAGGTTTACTACTCCCTATTATCCCAATGTAATGGTATGAATGAAAGGTTTAATGGAGATCTCATAGGGATTCTTACAAAGATGAAAAGAAGTAATGAGAAGACGTGGGATTTAGAGCTACCTTGTGCTCTATGGGCTTATAGGACTTCCATCAAATCATGTATTTGATTTCTCTCCCTTCCACCTAGTTTTTTCAAGAGAGGCTTTACTTCCTATTGAGGTGGAGATACCAGATTTGAAGCTAATTCTAAAGCTTGAATATTAGCCTAATGATGAACTCAAGGAGAGGCTTCTATATCATTAATGTGTACAGTTAGATAGGTTGGTGGCATTTGAGCATTATGAGAAGGTCTTGAAGAACAATCAAGCGAAGGCAAATGAGAAGGTGAAGGGCAAAGACATCATGAAGGGTGACATGGTTCTTCATTACAATAGTAATCTTGATGTACATGCAGGCATTAGGCAGTGAATGGGGTATAGGAGGGCCTCTTTATTTGGTAGTTTAAGGGAATACTTAAAGCTTAATCCAAGTTTGACCAACCCTAAAAGAGATGGCAAAAAGACCTATGATTAGATTTTTAGAAAAGCCATTTCCATATTTCCCACCCCTCTTCTCTCTCTAACATATAAAACACTCTCTCTCACTTAAATCTCATTAAAGGAGGAACTTTTCAATCCTCCCCTGCCAGAAAAGCAGAGTTTTCACATTCTCTCTCTCTCTCTCTCTCTCTCTCTCTCTCTCTCTCTCTCTCTCTCTCTGTGTGTGTGTGTGTGTGTGTGAGTGTGTGTGTGTGTGTGTGTGTGTGTGTGTGTGTGTGTGTGTGTGTGTGTGTGTGTGTGTGTGTGTGTGTCTCATATGCTTCTCCCAATCCAACTCCTGCTAAGAGCAATGAAAAACTACATTACCTCTGTGTACAGTAGCATTTCTCTCTCTACGCTCATGATCAACAATTTGAATTCAAAGGAGATTGAGTTGCGTTCCCTCTTTTTCTTCCCTCCACAACATAATCCTTTTCTCCTATCTCAGAGTACTCTCCACTTCTTTCCTCCATAGATTGCTTCAGTTGCTTGTAGCAGTAACCATTACACATTCTCTCTCTAATTTTCTTGATTAACTAACACAAATTTCATTCAATCCCCTACCACTACAAGGCATTACTAACAAGACAAAACGATATCGATTAAACACTAATTTAAAGTAGGAGTATGCTATTGTGCAACTTGGCACATCTAATCCCAATGCTAGAGATTAGCTACGAAACTTTGCATGCAAGGCAATCAACTTATGCATTGATGGCCATATTTACCCTGGCAATCCAATGACCAATGCATCACCGCCCTTTCGTAACATCATTGAGCTACTGCGTTTTATTGGAGATGGGACTGACGGATTGTTTGGCTACTGTTGGAGATTGTATTCAGCTTTTGTTAATGAAACAGAAGCAAGAAAACATCTCTGTGCTCCTATTCGTCATTGCAAGAGAAGTACATGAAAGACATTTAGCAAGTCAGAGAGGAAGCCAACGAGAAGGTGAAGCAGCTAAACTATGAGATGGCAAAGCTTAATAAAAAAGCAGAGCATCAAAAAATGGAGCAAGAGCATCCTTTAGACAATTACATTCAGCTATAACACATTGTGTGTAATATGCATCGGCAAATTGATCATCTCACACACATTCCATTGGGCTACCACATTTGCAAGAGCAAGAGACATGCGATGTCTATGCTATCTTTAAGCGGTGAAGCTCAAAAGAAACGTATCCATCAAACTCAGTAGGGATACAAATGCAATATTCTAATTTATTATATTTTCTGCAGGTTGTTATAATATTATTTCAATATGCGAGAACTTGGCTCGGATGATGATGGGAATCGATTTCGATGCTCAAACAATTGGACATACTATACTACATCATATCATCAAGCCAAAGGAGTTGGTGGAGCTATTGGATGATCCATCCAATGTTGGCATTGCTAATATTTTACACCAGAAGTATTTCAGTGAGCTAAAGAGAATTGTGTCCCCTCAAGAGATGATGGAGGTGTGTGACAACGCAGGAATAAGTTTCAAGCCTACGAAGCTTTGTATAAAATTACCACACTAGGTCATAGAGCAAAAGGTTTGTTTAGGTTGTTGCCAACTCCTTACAGTGTCAGCATTGCAAAAAGGTGCACCAATAATGAATGTTGCAAGCTTGTTGGGTGGATTTCAATATGTGGACTTGTCATTATAAGAGTGCAAATACATCTGTTACAATGAGTTCAATAATTTCTATGTTGACTTGTTGAAGCTCTAAGAGTCAATGATCAGATTTAATGGGTTGACACAGGAAGAGTGTGATGGAAAAGTTATATTTGTGATGAAGCTTGATGAGTGTCAGATTTTCAAAGGTCAACGGCTCAAAAGGGTAAGCATTATGGCGTTGATGTTGAGTTAAATGCCAATTTGAAAGGAAATACTTGTTTAAGGTGTTCAGTCAAAAAAGAATATTTGGTGGCTGGTAGATTTTCATCTCCTACACGAGACACATGGGTCCCTCAAATGATATTTTAATCACACCCCAATCGTTGATGTCATTCAGCAATTACGAGAAGGACAATGATTGCAAATTTCAAGTCTAGGTGTGTTCTAAGTGGAGTGAGATTTGGCAGGAGACTTTAAAACTCTCAAATGTATGTTGGGGTGCAAGCAAGGTGCACTGACCCTCTTTCCATGCATTTATTGTTGCCACAATAAAGTCTCATTAGGAATTGAGGGCAAGGGTGCAAAGGCCAGCAAGTCAAAGGGCAATAAGGGTAAGGGTGGCAAAGCTGCAGTCAATTCTGTGAAAGGTGTGTCCACTACACAAACAATGGGTAAAGCACTACAACAATGGTTTCAAGGTATCCTCAGTTGTAACCAAAGTGTACCCCCTAATCGAGACATAGACAATCCAAATTGGGATCCTATTCTGCCGATTCCTCTGATACATGTGCATGTGTGCACTCTTCATGCCCGTCAACAAATTCTTGACAAGTTCCTTATGCTCCATATTAATTATGCTTCGAATATGGAACCTACAAAAAGAAAAGAAGAGTGTATAAGAGAACTTGAATCTATTCTATCAAGTGTTGGTCTACATGGGGGTGCAGTTGAGTTATCAAAGGACAAGAACGCATCTAGAAGTACACACGATCGTCCTAATAAAATATGTGTGGGTGGTAGTAAAGCTAGGCATTTGCTTTCAGACCGTTCTGACTCCCGCAGTCCCAATGAGTCCCAATAAAAAGGCAAAGCTGACCTGTGCTGAGATATCCACCTTAAAGTTTGTAATCAATAGTTTCATAGCACAAATGGTAGATGCCTGGGGGGGAGAGGCACATAACACATTACATGGTGGGTTGAACACTTTGTCTTTGCAGTCAAAAAACATCAGTATTTGAACTAAATTTTTCTTGTTTTTTCAGCACGTTCTTTTTGCACATAGCTCATTTTTTCTTGACACATACAGTTCATTGGGCATTTGGAGTAGCCAAGGAATGGAGCGCTCACACTATCAAGCAAAGCCAGTGTATTTTGAAAAATACATGGCATGGAGGTGGAAGGAAAAAGAGCAATGTCCTACACGAGATGTTCAATTGGTTCTATAGAGTTTTAGCAAGGAGAGAGAGGAAGAAGACTAGAGTGCAAAGAAGTTTGAAACGCAAAATAGAGAAAGTGGTTAGCGTTAGGTGATCACAATCATATTATGCTTCGAGTGCAAAAGATCGATTCCGACGATGATTGGAGACAAGACGACGAAATGGTAGGTGTTGGGTGGAAAATCAATAAACTTTTGACACTAACCACTTCTATTGTAAACATGCATTGTAATGCCACATGATTTATTGATGCCCCAATCAGTGGTTTTGTGGATCAAGTTTCGTCTATTTTGGGGTTTTTTTAATTTTTGTTTTTCTATTATTGAGTTTTTAAGTTTTTATTTAAATTTTAAGTACTATATAAGTCAAAAATTCAACTTGAAGTTCATTTCTTGTCTCGACATTCTAGAAGATCCTCTCAAGTACAAACGAGCGCGTACTCATATCTTGCACCACATAGATAATTCACACGAGCAAACCACTACGCACATCAATACCGCCACAGCCACTCACACCACTAAAAATCTGCAGCTAGCACACCATGCAGAATTTATGGCTTCAAATCCACATCCTCAGCCACCACAAGTGGATAAACCAACATCCCAACCCACTCCAGACGCCCAATAGCCTCCCTAACCATCGAATCTAGATGATCAAACCACCATGCAATATATTTTTGGTGATCTCGGACCACTAAACCATGTCAACCGCACACCTCTGCCAAATCCCCCACCAATTTCATCTCTACATAGAGCCACGCAAGAAACAAAAGCAATCAAAAAAGAATATCGGGGTCTACTTCAAAATCTGGAGCTCTCACTTGCTGTCACAGCGCCTGATGCTCAGGCCACAATGAAAATCACGCCGTGAAGATTTGGACTACGAATCAAACAAAGGGTAGTCAAATTAATACCAGGCGACCCAGTTTCTCAAGCACGAGAGGTCTTTTCATAATCTATGCCTTTTTGTTGTGCATAACCCTTTACAACAAGTCGAGCCTTATGGCAATCAATCTCACCATCCGGCTTGCGTTTCAACTTGTAAATCCACTTCGTACCAATGGCCTTTTTTCCAGGAGGCAAATCACATAAAGTCCATGTGTCATTTTCTATAAGTGCATCAAATTCTGATTGCATGGCAGCCATCCAATTTTCTAAATTCTGTGCTTCATCAAAAGACAAAGGTTCCTCAACATCATGTAAGCTAGACACAGCCAAAGCATAACAATCTGATGCATAAGATGCATGGCCAGAGCCTGAATGAGTACGACTAGACAAAGGTGCATCCAATTTACTATCACGCAATGTATGCACCAGCCATTTTGGCATGCCTCTAGCCTGCTCATTTTCAACCCTTTCCTCATCAAGTACATCATGTACATCTGCATCAGTAATAGGCTGATCTGTAACATTTTCGGAAACCCCCATAGGCTGTACATTTGCCTCATTGGAATTTACATTTGAACTTCCACCACTGAAAAGAGGCAACAAAGTGTCATAAATGTCCTTTGAGCTTACATTACTGTCTCTAGTACATGACAGCAAGGGCTGAACAGAATCTTCCACAAACACTACATCCCATGAAACCAGAATACACTTTGTTAGCGGATGATACAACCTGTAACCTTTGCTTTCAGCACTATAACCAAAAAAAACACATTTGATAGCCTTATCATCCAATTTTTTGCAATGTGTTTATGGCACCAAAGCATATGCCAAACAGCCAAAAACACTCATGTGCTCAATAGAAGGCTTTCTATCATGCCATGCTTCATATGGAGTAATAGACTACAAAGCTTTCATAGGACACCTGTTAAGTACATAAGTGGCACCCATGATGGTCTTAAGCCAAAAAGAATGCGGAAAAGCTTGACTTTTGACCATACATCATGCCATTTTTGTAAGTGACCTATTTTTCCTCTCAGCAACACCATTTTGCTGAGGTGTATAAGACACTGTACATTGGTGTTTTATCCCACGACTAGCCAGAAATGCATTAAATTCATGAGAAATATACTCCCCCCCCTCGATTGGAACGGAGTGTACCCATAGTACATTTCGATACATTTTCAGCCATAGCCAGAAATTGCTTGAAGCACATAAAAACTTTGGACTTTGCTTTAAGTGGAAATACCCATGCATTCTTGGAGTAATCATCAATGAAAGTCACGAAGTAAAGGTAATTGCCCAAGGACGGAGTTTGCATGGGCCCACAAACATCACTATGTACAAGCTGCAACCTACATGTGGCCCTAACTGAACCATCCTTTGGAAACTTCGAACGCTGCATCTTACCCAAAATACAGCCTTCACAAACATGTTTGACAGATGCTTCAAGAGGCGGCAAAGAAGCAACCATATCAGATTTTTGCAAATGCAAATGCAGCAAACTGACAAAATTCAGATGCCCAAAACATGCATGCCACAGTTTTGCATCTGAAACAACCCTTGAATCTGCAACTGCATTTGCAAAATTTTATCCACACTTGTCATACAAAGTGAGCTTATACAGCCCATGGTGCAAAAGGCCAGAGGCAACAATTTCATCACCAAAACTGAGATTATGAATTGTACATCTGTCATCCACAAATTTGACTACAAGTCCAAGTCTAGCAAGTGCAGATACAGACAAAAGATTCTTCTTGATCCCAAGTATATAAAGTGCATCAACAAGTGTGAAAGAATTGCCATTTGCAGCAGTAAGAACAATCTTTCCAACCCCCTAAACCAGAATATCCCAAGCGTGTTTTGTAGATTACGTCGAACGAATGTGACGAGTAATGGTGTGCTTTATAGACAATGTAGTCAATGCATGAGCATGCGCATCCTTTACATCCCAACGAGCTTATTCTATCGTAAAAAAAATAACTCTAACAGCAACAATCCTTCCAGCGAGACGTGCAACATCCTCAATATCGCCTGCATCCTCAGAACCAGGACGTGTATCAATGCCCTGCACAATATTCCACGCCCTTTGACACAAGAACATGTTGCATCATGTAAGCACATATGTGTTGTTTTCAGCCATGGTAAATGTTGCACATGATGTGAAAACTGCCTGAAAAGAGGAGAAACGAAGCAGGAACAACATGTGCTATATAGCACAAACCATAGAAGACTGTTAGGCACCTGTTATGCAAAAAACGGTACTGACTAAAATTCTACACAAAATGACAAAATAGCTTGTGCAATACTGCTTGTAGTGGAAACAGAGGCCGAAATGAGCCCAAAGCTCATTCAAATTGGAGGAAGCAAGTAGGTGTGCTGGCGACTAAGCCCGGGAGGATGCAACCTGCTCTGATACCAATTGTTGGAATTAGGTTGCAAGGAAACGCAAACATCTTGGAGAAGACGAAGGAAGCTCAAGGCACACAACTGAGAGTGTATTACTTAGTGTGCAATGGAAAGATAGATAGCCCTAGAGTGATGGACGTATATACAATGCACGGGGGGAAAAACCTCCTAAAGAGGGAAAAAATGCCCCGGTGGTCCCAGTGTGTTCACACACACCACTACCACATGTATATGGTAACACTCAAGGCCTTCAAAAATACCTCAAAGAGTCAAGCAATGTGCAAAGAGGATGAAGGACAAGGTAACTCCTGAAGAACAACAGGCCCAAGAGGAGTGGAGGAAAAAGTACAAAAATGATCCTCCTTAATGGGCCAGGCAAGGGGGTCCTCCACCACCGCCAATGGCACAGAAAAAGCGGAGATGGAAGCCAAGCATAGTTGCTTTACAAGAGATTCAAAAGTATCAGAAGAGCATTGATCCCATCATACCCAAAGCGGACTGCTCTCGGCTGGTGAGAGAGATAATGGATGAATATAGTGATTCCGTTACATGCATACAACACGCAGCCTTACTTGCCCTACAAGATGCCGTCAAAGACATTTTGGTGCAGTTGTTTCAAGATGGCTTTTTTTGTATGGTGTATGCTAAGCACGTAACATTAAAAAATACAGATTTAGCTCTAGCAATCAATTTGCAAAATGAAGGATGCCTTCATAAGAAATAGTTTATCCTAGTCTCTTTATGAGATTTGTAATCTTTTCATATAATATTAAGGAGTCAAATTTCTACCATTCCATGCAATTGTTAAACTTGATTTTGTACATTGTTTTTTTAAGTATTTGAATTGTTTAAGATGTTAAATTTAAACTGACCACTATGGCGCACGGCTCGTCCGACAAGATCGGACAGCGCAAAAAAATCCATGCAACGTCTCGACCGAAGGGCACCTCACGAGGATTTTTTTCCAAAATCGGGCGAACGGGGGGGGGGGGGGGGGGTGAGGGGGCGTACGGGGCCAATGGGACCACAACGGAGCACGAAGATGCTCGCTGGGGTCGGACGGTGCAAACAAATCCCCGTGCGCCATGGCGCGCAAGGGGCAGATCTATCTCTGTCACGACGCGCAGGGGGAAGATTTGTCACTGACATAGATCTGCCCCTTGCATGTCGTGGTGCAAAGGGATTTTTTTTACACCATCGGACCCTGCCGGGTGCCGCCGTGCTCTGTGGTGGTCCCGTTGACCTCATACGTCCCCCACCCCTCATCGCCCGGTTTTGTAAACAATCCCCGAGAGGTGCCCCTCGGTGCTACACGTTTGAGATTCTATGCATGTGTTATGGAAACGAAATTTATTGGACAATATGAATCAGAAAAAAACAAGTAGAGAATGTTGATAGAAATCGTTAACAAAAACAATTATTTTGTATTGATTTGGATATTACATCATGGTCGATTAGTTTTACTACGAATTACATATGTAGGTATGGGGCGAATGATTGACTTGACACCAAGGGATTTTACAATTTTCTTTGGGTTTGTCACCCCTTAATCTAGGCTCAAGGCGTAGTGGGAGAGGGCTAATCCTGGGTGCTTGCATGTGAAGGCATACAATGCCGCCTCTCAGTCCATCAATATACATTTGTGAGCATTTAGGGTGAGGGAATCTTCAGCGAGTATGGCACTTAATGCTTTTGCACTTGAGCAGTTCCGCAAAACCATTCTTGAAGAACTCTGTGTGACAAATTTGAAGAATCAAAGGCCCCAAGTGGCTTAGGTAGTGCCAAAGTGAGCTATCCCTACCCATGGGAGTGTTGCGTGAACCTCCTGTACGCAATGCGAACTTATCAACATGGTATGTTATCTGCAAAGCATTTTAAACGACTTTAACACTTGTTGTAAGGAACAACAGAGAATCGACCAAGTTAAGCTATGTTTATCTCAGTTTATTCATCCTTCTCTTCAAGATTTCTATTTGTAAGATCAATGCTAGATCGATCATCTCTACCTCAATTTATTCATCCTTTTCATCAAGATTTTTCTTTGTAAGATCGATGCTAGATCGATCATCTCTACCCATCGCGATCAGTGGTTTATGTGGATGAAAAGCGCTTTCCGAGACGCTTTTGTAAGAGGCACATGAATTGATTTCCACAAGTGTACCTGCCACAGTTTGCACCAACTTCTGTAAATTTTCATTGGCGAGGATAGAGAGGCTTGCTAGGAGACCTTGGTCTTCAAAGTCAATTTGAAACTTGACTTTCTCTTCCTTTCCATCGGGATCCTTCATGCCCACATAAATAGCAAGCACTGCAAGCAACTCATCTTTTTTGAGTCCTAGTGTTTTGGCAATGTCGTCAAGGAACAAAAAGTGATGATCATCCACCACCACTGTATGCAAAGTGAGAATTTGGAGGTCTGGGACTTCCTCAAGCACCTCATCTCTCTCTATCATCCAACCTTCCTCCTCATCCAGCTATTTAGAGAAAAGTTTATTTTTTTGAATTTAAGAGACTTTCTCTTTTTATTTTATAAAAGAGTACAAGTTTGACCACTTATTTTTAGGCCTTATCATACCCATTTCAGTCCACATGGCATCCACCCATTTTTCCCTTCCATAATCTCCTTTTTAATCCCATGGCAAATAAAGAGGCCCCCTTAGACCCCATTCCCTTCCTAATGGGAAAGTCACTAGTGTAGTGCCAGTTGTCGGGTTATTGTAAGTGTCTGTAAGTGATTTTTTTGCAGTGAGACTTCTATATAACTAAAACTCATGTAAAAACTTAAAAAAAGTTCAACCAAGATTAAAAAGTTACAGGTTTTGGGCTGGGGGGGGTGCATCTTTAAGTAACTATTCATATAACGTGTGTTCAAAAAAACCCCCTTACCATGCTTAAGGTAATAAAATGACCCCTTTTCTTCAAAAACTTATGAGTTTTTCTCTAAAATAAATTTAAAAATCCCTTCTCTGAGTATAATCGTGTTAAAATCTTTAAAATTTGGCAATTAAAAAACCCATTCATTTGAACTCAAGTGGTAAATTACATGTTTAAGAGGTGAACTCCCCAAGGTTTTGGCTCGTTATGCCTTCTTAATGCTTTTGGATGCAGTTTCTTGCCCTTGCCTTGCCTTCTCTATGTGTAATCGTAGCGGGACAACTCTCTGTTTGCGTTAATTTTGCACATAGCGGTGTGTAGAATCAATTTTGATCATCTTTCGATTTCTTTTCATTCATTTTTAAAGGATTTTTTCAAGTCTTAAAGTGCCCCAATTGGAGTTATGCTCTTCAGTTTACTACTAATTCTCTATAGGGTTATGGCTATGGCAGCCTAGTGGCAAATTGGGAGGGCATATATCTATGAATTGTGGAATTGATGTTGAAGTTGTGGATTTTTGATGTTCAATTTTGAAAGGGGAGCCCCTTTTCTTCATATGCATTGGTCGGTGTGTGCTATAAATCCGTGCTTTGACAAAATTTAGCTCCTATGTGCTACGATCCTTTGGGTGGACATGTGCTTGTTAATTCCCAAGGGAGCATAGGCCTTTTGGTTGGGGTTTACTAAGAGTTTTTTAGGTATACTTTTTGGTGTTGAAGTTGAAGTTTGAATGCTCTTGGGCTATATAGCTATAGAGGTGTCTCACTTTTCTTTTGTCCAACAACGTGTAGTTGCAAACCACAATAAAACTAACAATGCTTACACTTGAATGGAAGAGCAAAGAAAGAGGAAGAATGTAAATTTTGGATTTGAAATCGGATTACCCAATCATTAGAAAAGTTGATTACAATCTAGAGTAGCTTAGTCGCTTGAGCGTACGTTGGGGGGGGGGGGGGGAGGTTTAACCTCTTAGACATGTAAGTTACCATGTGAGTTTAAATGAATGGGTTTTTTAATTGCCAAAATTTTAACAAGATTATATTAACAAAAGGTGTTTTTAAATTGATATTAGAGAAAAAACCCGGTAAGTTTTTAAAGAAAAAGGTGTCATTTTATTATCTTCAGCATGTAAGTAAAGGGGTTTCTTTATATCCTTTGAACGCATGATATATGAATAGTTTCTTAAATGTGCAACTCTCAAGAGTGTACAATAGAGCTTTTTCTTCACCAAAAAATAAGCCTCCTTTCACGTTAAGGTTACTGAATTTTATACTTAGGGATTATAAATGGCCAGTGGCCGGCTCACATGGGTCTTTATGAATATCATGCAAAATTACAAGTCGAAAAATAAATCTACTAGTCTAGAATCAGGTTTTACACATAGTATAGCTAAAGTAGCTCAAAAAAATTACATAGTACCAATGTGGTGTCCTGCTAAGTGTCCAACTAGGTGGATGCCCATGTAATGTATCCGACTAACATTCCCCCCTTTCTAGCTCATTTCATCCCTTGACATGAACATATGTAGTCTTGTTGTTAGGATTGTCTTCAACTTTGTCTTTAAGGTTGGTCTTTAGCTTTGAAAGTGACTTGGTGTGATGAAGCTCCCCCCATTCCTTGAGTGATTTGTATCTGATGTGTTGTTGGTGACACATGAGTTGGGCTTCTATTGTTGAGGAAACTTTGCATTTTGTTGCGCATTCTTCTCTTTGTTGACATTTTATCCGTGAAGATGGATTTTGATGTGTCTGCCTTTGTTGGGGGTGAACCTCTTTGGATCATTGACTTGATCATGGATTTTCCCTTGAGTTCCATCTCAAAGTGAGTTTTTTGTCATCTTTCACCAGCTTTGAAGCATTGTGTTAGCTCTTATGATTGTTATTTATAGCTCTCTTGCTGAATTTATTACTGCTTGTTCCTTGTCTTTGTATGCCATTCTCCGACTTTCCCTTGTTAGATGGAGCTTTGTTGTTGCCCTTGAAGGTAAGATTTTCTCTTGACAAGTAGTGCAGACTGCAGTTGTTGCTCTGATTCTTAGACAATTATGATGGGTAGCCATTTCCTAATTGTTGATGTAGAAGGACTATATACAAGAAAATAGTGATGAGTGTTTCTAGATTAGGGTCTAAAACCTGGATGAGCACGGGGAAAAAACCCAGTGGGAAAAAAGTACCTTTGGTATACGCTCTTATTGGAGTTGAGAAATTGAAATTTAATCACATATTCCTCCTAGGTATGATTCCACTTAACTCAGGGACATGCTTTGAGTGCAACAAAATTGGGCACTTTGCCATGGAGTTCCCCATGAAAATTAAAGCAAATGCCGACTCGGCAATGCAAGACTCCAAGATGGAAGCAACTGTAGAAGTGCGTGAGAAACAAGTAAAGGATAGCAAAGAGTCAAGAGAAGGTGAATAAAAAGAGGCTATGTCTGTAACAAAGAAGTAACCAAACAGCAGGAGAGGGTGGTGGAGAAGCACTCCGTTGCTATGCACATCTCTAATGGACCAAGCAGTGAGATTATCTCGCCACCTAAGTTTATGACAATGACAACTATGTCATCAATGCAAATCCCATGCCTAAAGAGGGCCAAAAGGGTGAAGGTAGTTGCAAGGGATTCCAAGTCACTTGAGAATACTAATGCTTGGAAAGAGAGAAGCCCCGCCCCACCTCCCACCTAGCCAAAAGGGACGACGTCTATTGTCCCTCTTCACAATCCCTTTGCAATTTTGCAAGGGAATAAAGGCCCTGATCTAGATCCTTGGAGAAACTTCATGTTTTTTGTGGGGAACGGAAAAGGACCAATGGAGGAGGACATTAGGAAAGAGAGCTCCATAGGAGAGTCTCACAATGAGGAGGAGTTTGTTCTCTTTTCATAGTAATGGAGGAGTTGATTATCTAGACATGGAATGTTAAGGGGATCAAGACCAAGGAGAAGAGCTCCCTATTTTGGGAGGAAGTTAAATAGGGAAAGGAAGTTAACTTATGGGTTGTGCAAGAACATCACCTTGATGCCGCAAGTAAAAGAAAACAAGCACTGGGAAAGAAGCTTATTTTTATGGAGAGGGTGGGGATGGGTATAGTGGTGTAATGACGGTTGTGGACAGGGACCTGGAACCTCAGGTGGAGCTAAATCATCCATCTGGGAGAGCTTTGGGAGTCAAGATCAAGTGGGGGGACAAACATTTCACCATTGTCTACATCTATGGTCCATGCATAGCGAAGTAAAGAGCAAGGCTCTGGGATGACTTGAAGGAAGTGCACGTGGAAGGGGATTGGCTTATGATGGGAGGCTTCAATATGGTGGAGAAGAAAAAGGATAAAATAGGCTCCTCGAGCATGCTTGCGGGTTAAGAGAGTGCCAAATGGCAAAGATTGTGTGAGAAGTGGGCTTTAATGGACTTGTGGGAGGTGGGTCCGTGGAAAAGCACACTAGGATTCACGTATACCAGCCTGCAATATGCTGGCTAGGCATCTCATCTAGATAGATGCTATTGTTCCCATCAAGCCGACTGGCTACCTCCATTGCTTGATTTGAAGGTGGTAACGTCACAATGCCTGTCGGATCACCTACTGTTAAGCATGAAGTTCCAACAAACCAAGATATAAGGTCACTACCCTCAAGTCTCAAAGAAGCTATTGACAACATGAGCTCATCTTTTCAAAGACCTCTCTTTAGAAGTGTAGTAATAAAATCTATAAGGAAACTCTATAAAGATATGGATCTTGTAAGCCCTAAGGCCTGGGATGTATTCACCAAGAATGTACAAAAGGCAATCAAGACGGTAGGACCCATAAGAAAGAAACACCGCAAGGAGTGATTTAAGAAAATTGCAGATGAAGTAGAGTTGTTAACCACCAAAAAACAAGAATGGTCGGCTTCTGAAGCCGAGCACAAAAGGTGGCTTGAAGCAAAAGGCGACCTGATGGATTGACAACTCAAGGAGGTGAAGAAGGCCAGAATTCTGTCTAGAGAGACTTTCCTCCAGCCAGAGGAGGCTAAACAATCTCACTTCTTCAGGGCCCTCAAAGTCAAAAATAAATTGTGGCATAGTACACTCTTTATCCGTTGGGGAAGGGAAGAAGACTAAGGACCCAAATAAAGTGGCTCATATGATGCTTAAACACTTGCAACATATTATAGGCCAGCCTGAGGCTCAATCGTTGGAAGTGGATGGAGCCAAAGCTGTTCTCCTAGGAAGCATCAAAAAAACGATATCACAATCTGACACCAACATATTGGAGAAGGCGTTCTCTGAGGAAAAATGCACTCACGCATTACAAGATTTGGGCAAAGAGAAGTCTCCAAGGTGGGACAACATGACTACAGAATTCTCTTTAGAATTTTGGGAGGAGATTAAGTCCCCAATTACGTGAATGGATAACCAAGCTCTGGTTAATGGTGCTCTAGACTTGAGCATCAAAAGAGGTCTTATCAAATCAATTCCTAAATAAGTATGCTGCTCCCAAGTGAAGCACTGTCTCCCAATAACTATGAAGTCAGTGGCCTACAAGATAATCATTAAAACTGTTGCTCTCAGGCTCGCTCCTCTTCTGGGCAAGGTTATAACCCTGCACCAACATTTATTAAAGTAAGGTTTATCTACGACAACATTTTTGCAGCAATGATTGACATAGAGTATGCATCTTTCACTAAGCAATTGCATCAGGGTCAAAGTGCAATATTGAAAAATCAAGATTGATCTCCCTCTCAAAAGATGACTCGTTCGATCCGGTAATGTGATCCGCGGAGATTGTGTTCAAAGGGACGGTGTTTAAACACCTGGGAGCCCCTCTGGGGGTGTATACAACCCATAAGCAAAGATTCTCATGGGTGTTGGTGGATAAGATAAGGGAAAGTTGCAAAGGTGGGAGTATGTACTCCTCCTTTTTGAGAGAAAATTGAAAGTGGTCAATTTGTATATGCTCCCATACTTATCATTTAATGGCCCACTACTCAAGATAGCCAAAATCAACTGGAAGGAGTTCCTTAAACCAATGAAGAGATTCCTCTGGAAAAACAACAATAAAGACTCACTGCCTTGGCAATGGGCAAGTTGGGAGGCCATGGTCTCAAAATTTTAAACCCTAGTACTCACGCGGAGGCCCAATGTGCCAAGTTTACGGATGTAATTACGAAGCAAGATCAAGCATGGGCTATGATGACTAATGCCATGATGGACAATTCCAAACTGTACTCGCAAGGTGGCCAATGGAAAGGGCTAGATCTACACGACAAGTTACTTGCCCCTTGGTGGTCTAACCTGAAGCTTGGGGGCTTAATTGGCGAGCTGGCTCAAAAGTGCAACAAAGGGGCGGAGGCCTTGGAATGGGAAGAGGTAACTAGATACTTCTACACTCGATGTCTCAGTGGTCCCCTTGGTTGTCTAAGGTGGGAAGCGTCTTGTTAAACCTTGCCTAGAGGGAGGTGCCCAGAAAGGTGAACAACAAAGGACTCCTTCGACTAGTCCAATTTTGGGACTTTAGTAGTAGCGAACTGGAAAGGATTGGACCAAGTAGCCTCCGAGTTCATGCTCAATGGGACAGAGAGATTGTTGGTAATAGAGTTTTAGAGCGACTGCTACCTACCGTTCGACATTTCCATAAACCGCACATCAAGGGGGTGTACAACACCATCATGGCTTTGCTGGATTGGTTCTACCCCCTGAAAAAACAATGGGGCAAGAAATGGTTGCTATGGGGGGCCTTGCATACTAGGGTGAAGGTCCTAGCTAGAGGTATTGGGCTAGATAGATGCCCATAATACATATCTGCAAGTGAGAACCTCACCCACTTGCTCAAGGACTGTCCGGGGATATGTGGCCTAGAAGGGAAGATTTGCAAGTGGATTCAAAAGACATGGAAGATTGTGTTCTACAAGAACCATCTTTTTTTGGGGGGAAAGGCGATCACGAGCCAACCACTTCTCATCAGTACACAAATCGTCAGGTTTTGTTACTTTAAACACGTCTGGTGGTCGACTTTTTGAGAATCGCATTGAAACAACAAGGTTTATGGAGATTATTCAGGAAATCAAGGTAGCGATTATTGCCATTGAGAAAAGGAGCAACTATGAAGATTGGGACAAGGTGGTGACTACAGCATTTGTTGGAACTGCATGGGTAAGGATCTGTCTCTGAGCCAGACAAGTTTTACACCATTGCCGTTGGGTGGCCCTCACTTTAAGCCGATATACTAATGTTTGCTAGAAGATGTCATGGCTCCTCATGAGCATGACTAGTATTTGTAATTCTTTTGGGTTACTAATATAATATACTCACGTTCGTGAATTTTGAAAAAATAAAATTAAGAGGTTATAAGGGATGGGAAAGCTTAACCTACCCCCTCCAAACATGATTCGCTTCACAATACGCCTAGAGTGGTCAAGCGCATCGGAATAATAATCATTTACCACTAGGAATCTGAATGAACTCAACCTCTTGAACAAGGAGATGTGCCGATATGATAGCCAGGCATGCGAGAAGAAGAAACTTCCACATACCGTGAACTGCAAGCACTATTGGGCCTTCCCCTTACTCGAGACCTTGTGATATAGGCACATGTGAATGGATAGGGGGGTGTATGCATGATAAGGTGTACCCACTTTCAGCAGTTGCCCCCACCAAGACATCCAAGAAATAGCCTCTCTTTTTCCATTCCTACGTACATTTGACTTGCTTGCACTTACTTTGAAGAGACAAGATTTGGTAGCCACACAAAGCACATATTTGCAAACACAATTGAAATCTTTGGTCTTCATTTTTTCACATCTAGATGGTAATTTTATTGTGCAAGGACTAATCTGGTTCAGCCTGTCACAACATTATGACCTTGATGAAGAAATACGTATAACTTTTTATATGCTTTTCTTCTTTAGTTCCCCTCATGGGCTGTATGAGACATATGCTCCATTTTAGCACATAGTATGGTTAGGGACCGCCCAAAACATATTGTATGGCCACAAGACTTTGTAGGGATGGGGGTGATCACCATTAATTCACCCTTGCAATGTTACACAACCATCCGATATGGTATGGGTGGTCAAAGATCCATATTATGTGCTAAAATGGACGTATGAGCGATACGGTCTATTTTAGCACATAGTATGGGTCGGGATTGCCCAAACTATATTGGATGGCCAAAAGAATTTGCACAAGTGGGGGAGGGTATAATTTTTCCACCCTTGCAAATTTTCTCAGCTATCCAATATGGTATTGGCAGTCAAGGCCCTTACTATGTGCTAAAATGAGACATATGGCTCATACAACAAATTTTAGCACATAGTATGTGTTGAGACCTCTCAAACCATATTGGATGGCCATAATACTTTCCATGGGAGGTTCTGAGTACCATTTCCTCACTCGTACAAAGTTTCACAGTTATTTGATATGGTTTGCGTGGTTAAAGCCCATACTATGCGGTAAAATGGACCGTATGAGCCATACGACCCATTCTAGCGCATAGTATGATTTGAGACCATTGAAACCATATTGGATGGCCGCAAGACTTTTTATAAGTGGTTATGAGCACTATTATTCCATCCCTGCAAAGTTTCATAGCCATTCGATATGGTATGGGCGATTAGGACCCATAGTATGTGCTAAAATGGGCTATGTGAGACATACAGTCCATTTTAGCAAATAGTATGGTTAGGGACCTCCCAAAACATATTGGATGGCCACAAGACTTTTTAGGGATGGGGGTGATCATTCTTACTTCACTCCTACAATGCTATACAACCATCTGATATGGTATGGGCAGTCAAGACCCATATTGTGTGCTAAAATGGGACGTATGAGCCTTAAGGCCCATTTTGGCACATAGTACGGGTCGGGAATACCCAAACTATATTGAATGGCCACAAGACTTTGCATGAGTGGGGGAGAGTAAAAATTTTCCACCCTTAAAAATTTTCTGAGCCATTTGATATGGTATGGGCAATCAAGGCCCATACTATGTGCTAAAATGAGACATATGGCTCATACAACAAATTTTAGCACATAGTATGGGTCGAGAACTCTCAAACCATATTGGATAGCCATAAAAATTGGATGGGTAGAGTTGAGTACTATTTACTCACTCGTGCAAAGTCTCACAACTATTCGATATGGTTTGGGTGGTCAAAGCCCATATTATGCGCTAAAATGGACCGTATGAGCCATACGACCCATTTTTGCGCATAGTATGGTTTAAGACCACCCAAACCATATTGGATTGTCACAAGGCTTTGCATAGGTAGGGGTGAGCACTATTCTCCCATCCCTACAATGTTTCACAGCCATCCGATATGGTATGGGAAATCAAGGCCCATAATATGTGCTAAAATGGGCCGTATGAGACATACGGTCCATTTTAGCGCATAGTATGGTTCGGGACCACCCAAACCAACCATAAGACTTTTCACGGGTGGGGGTGAGAACCATTAGCTCACCCCTGCAATGTTACACAACCATCCAATATGATATGGGCAGTTAAGGCCCATACTATGTGCTAAAATGGGATATATGGCTCATACAACCCATTTTAGCGCATAGTATGGGACTTAACCGCCCATACCATATCAGATGAATGTGAAACTTTGCACAGGTGGAAGAATAGTGATCACTCCCATCAGTATAATTTTTCACAGCCATCTAATATGTTTTGGGCGGTCTTGACCCATAATATGCGCTAAAATGGGCCGTCTTAATCATACGGTCCATTTTAGTGCATAGTATGGGCCTTGACCGCCCAGTCTAGTTGGGATGGATGTAAAACTTTGTACAAGTGGAGAAACGAGACTTATCCCCACCCTTACAAAGTCTTACATCCATCCAATATGGTTTGAGTGGTCTCGATCCATACTATGCACTAAAATGGACCGTTTGGCTTATACAACCCATTTTAGCGCATTATGCATAGTATCGGCCTTGATCGCACATACCATAGAGGATGGCGGTAAAAGTTTGCACAAGTAGGAAAATGGTTCTCACCCCCACCCCTAAATAGTTGCATAGCCATCCAAACTAGTATGGGTGGTCAAGGCCCAACTATGTGCTAAAATGGGTCGTATGGCCATTTGAGTACATAGTATGGTTCGTAACCACCCAAAACATATTGGATGGCCACAAGAATTTTCACTAGTGGGATTGAGAACCATTTCACCGCTCGTGCAAAGTTTGATAGCCATCCAATATGGTATGGGTGGGCAAGGCCCATAATATGTGTTAAAAAGTGTCATATGAGCCATACGGCCCATTTTAGCGTATAATATGGTTTGGGACATCCAAACCATATTAGATGGCCATGAGACTTTTCACGTATGGGTGTGAGCACCACTTACCCACCCCTACAAAGTTTCACAACAATCCAATATGGTATGGGCAGTCATTGCCCATAATATGCGCTAAAATGGGACATATGGCTCATATAACCCATTTTAGCGCATAGTATGGGTCGAGACCAACCAAATCATATCTGATGACCATGAGACTTTGCACGAGTGGATGTGAGCACCATTCACCCACTCCTAAAAAGTCACACAATCATCCAATATGGTTTGGGCAGTCAAGGGCTATACTATGTGCTAAAATGGAACATATGGCTCATACAACCCATTTTAGCTCTTCTACCATGGATTAGGATATGATCATGTGGTATTAATGGATCTTTGTCCATGTACATGGGTCTTTATATGGTTGTCTATATTTTCATTTATAGGATTAGATTGATTGCCACGTATGTGGACCTTTATATGTTCATCTACATTGGTATCCTTTTATAATGGATTAGGACATGCTTGTCTTTATAGTTTCTATATGGGTGTTTACATGTTCCTCTACAAGTGTATCTACAATGTTGTCTCTATGGTAATCTATATAATTGTCTGCATGGACATATACATGGTTAACTTTGTAAAGATTGGTTGTCTATGTGGATCATCAATATAATCGGCTAATGTCATCAATAGGGTCATCCTCATTGTTATCTTTCTATATGATGGATTAGGATATGATCGTCTGTACACGGCTCTACAGAAATCTGGACTCTATATGGTTGTCTATATGACTATCTACATGGGAATTTATATAGTCCTCTACATTAGCATCCATATGGTCATATAAATATAGTGCTATCCTTTTTTCATAGACCACATGTATATGGTCAATTCTATGCTAGTCTATATGGCCAATTCTATGATCTTCTATATAGGGATACATATGGTCATCTATACGATTGATGGTATGATCCTCTATATGGTCATCTATACGGTTGCTTATAGAATTTCTCCAAGCCCTTCTAAATGGTTCTTTGTATGGTTAAGTAGATTAGATTACTTTCTATATCATCATCTTTATTATCGCATATATGGTCAACCAGATTGGTGGACTTAGACAACTAGCTCATTGTCTATATGGACAACTAGATTTTCATCAACTAAAATTCAAAAAAAAACTCTCTTTCTTTATCTCTCCTTGTGTGTGTGTGTGTGTGTGTGTGTGTGTGTGTGTGTGTGTTTATTTCTGTCGCGAGCGGGATCCAAGGGGGGTGGCGAGACAGCTATCTAGCCCCCCCTTGGCGAGGGAGTTCGGGGGCAGCGCCCCTGAAGGTTGGAAATAGGTGTATTTTTGGATATGAATTTCTATATAATTTTACAAAAAATGATATGAGAATTATCATGTGGTAGAGGGACTCTTATACACATTGTATGAGGAGAGAGAGAGAGAGAGAGAGAGAGAGAGAGAGAGAGAGAGAGAGAGAGGGAAAAAGAGTCTCAATAGAGACAAGGAGTGACATAAATTTGATCCAGACATTCTCTGACTCTAGACACTCAGTACGATTCTCGTCAAAAAAGTCCATGCACGCATGTAGGTCCATGTTCAATAATCTCTGCAAGTCTCATCGAGTGCCACGTAACTCGCCGAGTTCCGTGGCATGCAAACGGTTGGAGACGTGTCCACGTAACTCGCTGAGTAACGTGGCGACCACGTAACTCGCCAAGTTATGTGGACATCTGACGTGTATGCCACGTCTTTGTTGAGAGCTTTTTCGGGAAGGCATCCACGTAACTCACCGAGTTACGTGGCCTGCCTATGTGACAATCTTGTAGACATTTCCACATAACTCACCGAGTTACGTGGCTTGACTATGTTGGCATAGCCATGTTACTCGACGAATTACGTGGCAATGCCGTGTGTGCATGTACGTGGAAATTATTTGTCGCCTTTGTGGCATGACCACATCACTCGGCCAGTTACGTGGAGCTTCTTACTAGTAACTCGCCGAGTTCTAGAAGTATGCCACGTGTCGAAGTTCCTGCTTCGGGCACGAGGGTAACTCGACGAGTTAGCCGCATTGCGGAGGTCACTCTTGGGTGTGGACCGCGGGAAGTGGGTACACTCTATCTTGCATACACCCAGGGAATGCATTTTTTGAGGGTTATAAGGCCCACTAGGATAGCTTGTTTGATGTACCATTCCTAGGATTTGGTACCCAAATTGGGCCACAACCCAGTCCCACACCTTGTTGCCCGCGTTAGTGGATGAGATTTTGGTGGTCCGCATCAGTAACCCGCCCTTCTTACTGGCCTCGTTTAGGACAGCAAGCATTTGATGAAAAATATTGATAGTGGCTTGGTCCTTAATATACTTAAAGACTCCGAGTAACCCAAAGAGTTGGAGTATTGACCGAAAAAAGGGAACCATATGGGTGATACCGCCATTAATAGATTAAACAATATGCCTAAGATAAGTTTGGGGGTGATGAACCCACGTGATTTTTGGTGGCACTCAGTGTGGGTTGTTTTGAATTTATGAATAAAAAAGAGAGAAAACATCAAGAAAAGAGGGTGGCATCGTGCCTGATAGTGTCGATAGCTTCGAGAGTTTTTGTTTTTTTGTTTTTTTTTTTTTGGGGGGGGGGGGGGGGGGTTCATGCTTTGCGCTTCAATGGGATTTCGAGCCCTAGAAAGCACATGTTGTTTTGTCTGAGGAAAACATTTAGCAAAATGGAAGGCCGAAAGACAGTAGGAACATCGAGTAAGGTGGATCAACCCATCATTTAAGCTAGTATGGATACCCAAGTAGGAATCTTCCGAGTGAAAAACGAGATGCATTAGAAGAACAACTTCATGTGAGGCGAATATGTGAGAGGTAAGCAACCTGTTGTGGTATAGGCTATGTGGTTTTCCCAACAAAGACTCCTATTTTCGCCTCCCCTAGTACGACTTGTCTAGGAGGGAAGATAGGCGAGGCTTCTGGAACCCACCATATCATGAAAAAGGGAAAGTTCTTGCAGGATGGGGTGTCCCAAGACCTTCCTCTAGAAGTCAATGAGGTCTATGGACGAGACGTCTAGTCTGCCTCCTTAATGCTCAAAGAAACAACACTAGTATGACTAGTCAAGATGGCTTGGGGCATGTGTCTCCCCACTTGTCTATGACAAAGGACCAGAAAGACCCAGATTGGTAGGCCTCCCACATATTGGGTGCCTTAGAACAACCCATCAGGCCTGCATAGATGCCGGTGTGACATGCCACTGTGTCAATTTCATCCACGATATGCTCATCGACAAGAACTAGCTAGTCAATTACCCGTCGAATGACCCTCTTAAGATCGCATCTTAGGTTGGCTAGGGTGGATGCACCAAAGAAGTTCTTTGGCAGAAGTCACAAGTAACTAGGGAGATTTGTGTATGATGTATCGAAAAGGTGTTGCACGGGGCACCCACGGTGGAAATAGGGACAGGCTCTTGTGCCAAATAAGTGAAAGAGTAGGTAGCATATGCTGGTTATAGCCTTCCTCTCTTCATTAAGGAAATTCACGAGCTCTTTGTATTGATGGGGGGTGACTACCAACCTTGATAACCCAAAGCTCAACTGACCCGATATAGGATAGGGCAGCCCAGCCGAGGTGGTGCTAGGCAATTTGGGGGGGGGGGGGTGGGGGGGGGGGGGGGTGATTTTTTTGCACGGGGGACTTCTCCGCTTGTAAATAAAGCTCCCCCACTCATTTCTTTAAGCCATCCCTTACCTTGATGTTAAACACTTCCCACTAAACTATCTAGTTCTCCGTCCATATTTCCTTCAATAGGCCTCCCCAAGCTCTGAATGCTGCTTTAAGAAACTTTGGGTCCTCTCCTCTTTAAGGAGGGTTAGTTGATGATCCACAGGTTTGCTTTCTTTCCCTTTCACGGCCAGTTCTTCTTCCCGGATCGGCTCTCTCCCTGCGTCGGATAGAGCGTACTCTCCTCTTTTGTACGCATCCTCCTCTTCTTCCGCGTATTCTCCGTTGGAAAAACCCTCAAAACTCTCGGCACTATCGACACCATCGACACTATCAACACCATCCACACTTTCATAATTGTCAACCATCTCGCAGCCTCCTCATTCCCATTCTTCTTTGTCCTCCTTGAATGCAGACCAATGATCCGTTTCCATCAGATATCACATTGAACCTCTTATCTTGTTCTTCCTTATAGGCTCCCCATCATCGAGCCTTAGCCCTCACACTACTCTCTCTCTCTCTCTCTCTCTCTCTCTCTCTCTCTCTCTCTCTCTCTCTCTACTTAGAGCACGAGGTATTGACAAGCCCCATGAGGATTTGTTAAAGCTAAGGGTTGTTGGTTCAGCCTTCAACCTCACAAGCAAATAATTCTCACAGTAAAGCTCTTAAGCTTTGTCTACCTTGTGACAAAGTAAGAAGCCATCAGAGTCTGAATTTCACCATGAATGCACCAAAGATCATGGTGAGGAGTTGGCCTAGATTTGTAGCCGTCATGGCAGCACCAAGCAAACACGATCAAATTGGACAGCTTCAAAGAGCCCTTGGTCAGCTTATGGAAGAAAATCAGGATCTTAAGGCTCACCTTGGCAAGCTTGAGGCACGCTTTGACTCCATGGCCAATCTTGCCACATACAAAGTAAAAGAAGTCAAAGGAAAGGTCAACCACGCTTAATCTATAGCCATTTCAAAAGTGCAGACTTGTGTGACAATGGAGTTTCATGAACAAAAAATTCGAGAAGAGTATTTCCTCAAGATCCAGATTAGTGGGCTTCGTTCACCACGATGCACCATCGAGGACACCCTCGACGAGGCAATCATTAAGCTCAACAATATTATTTAGCCCATTAACATCAAGCCATAAGCCATTTCTTGGATTAACGACACCCGCAAAAAAGTACCACATGAGCATTGCCTTCTCACTTTCAAGGACAAAGAGGAGTGGGTGAGGCTATTGCGCCACTATTGCACCAATCTTGCCTCCTCAAAGGAACAAAGATTTGGATTGTTGAGGAGTTGACCACAAATCAACTTAAGGTTAAAAAGCGTGAGCTCGAGAAGGTCGACAAAGCCTGAAAACAAGGCAAATGGGCAGTCTACCAAGGGGGTAAGGACATCATCTAGGAGTTTCAAACTCCCAAAGGTTACCCAACCTCACTTAGGTCTTGTTTATTTTCTTTTCTTCTACCCTGTTGATGGACCCTCAGTCCTTAATAGCTGATACGTATCTAGTGCCTTCACTTAAAAGGCTACGTTGTAATGTTTTTTGTCTCTAGTCCCATGGGTCATATATGACCTCCATGGATGATAATGCATCTCTCTCTCTCTCTCTCTCTCTCTCCCCCCCCCCCCCCCCCCCCCCCCCCCCCAGGCGTAAGGGTAGCCCTTGGGGGGGGGAGGGGGGGCGTTATTCTACAGAACCGCCCCATTCGAGTGCAGCCTTGCTTGCCATCTCGCCAGTTCAACCCTGCAAGAGGTGCTCGTCATTGACCCTGTAAGAGGTGCCCACCATTGAACCTGCAAGAGGTGCCCACTATTGAACCTGCAAGAGGTATCCACGCTAGCCTATAGAGGCCGCCAGCCTATAGAGGCTTGTGTCACGCTATTGCTATTGTTACTTTGTCTGAAGGTCGAGAGTGAAGCTTCCTCGCTAGCTTTTGTTCCCACTTACAGAGTGCAACTGCACTTGGTGAAGTTCCCAAGTGGTTGGAGGCAACTAGCCTTGCCAGTTCTCATACCCCCTACATGTTACAACTACTTCCAGTGAAGTTTTGAGCTATGTGCATAATATTATAGAGACAATGTCTTCCCTTGGTACCCCAACCCCCACACGCAAGAGCTTCCTTGCAATGGTGGCTGCAACAAGGAAGGACCCCCTTGCCTGCCAGGATGCAAGGATTACAGCCCTAGAGGCTCATATTCAAGAGCTCATCAGAGAGAATGAAACACTCAAGCAACATCTACACACGATCGAGGATACGCAGGAAGTAAAGAGTCAAGCTTTGCTTGCAAAAACACACGAAGTCAAAACCTCCCTCACGGAGAGAGTCAGGGCGGTCCAGAAGGAAGTTCATGAGACAACACATCAGAAGATCAACACCAAGCTACACGCGGCCTTACAAGAACACCGGATGCAAGAATCTATTGGCCTCAAGGTAAGAATCGGGGGGCTCCACACACCATGGTGCACCGACGAGGACACACTAGAAGACGCAATCACCAAGCTTAACGACATTCTTCAACCTGTTCACATCGAGCCCGAAACCATCTCTTGGATAAACGACACACGCAAGCGTGTTCCACCCAAGCACTGTATTCTCACATTCAAGGACAAAGAGGAGCGGACAAAGCTACTGCGCCAATCTCGCCTCCTCAAGGGAAGAAAGCTGTAGATCGCCGAAGAATTGACCACGAATCAACTCAAGGCCAAAACAAGCGAGCTCAAGAAGGTACACGATGCTCATAAAGAAGGTAAATGGGCAGTCTATTGAGGTGGTAAAGACATCATTCAAGAATTTTGAACTCCCAAACCAGCTCCCTCCCCACCTAATCCCCCCTAGGTTCTTTCCCTCTCTCTCATTCCTTGATGGACCCTCAGTCCTTAACTGATATGTATCCCACTATCAACTCGAAGGAGCTGTTGTATTGTTTTGCTTTCGGTCCCACAGGTCATATTTGACCTCCGTGGACGATATTCAATCTCTCTCTCTCTCTCTCTCTCTCTCTCTCTCTCTCTCTCTCTCTCTCTCTCTCTCTCGCAGCCGTTTTTGACCTAGTAGACAATAGTTCACTCTTACGATCATAACTTTTGCATACGAACTCCAATTTAGGTGATCTATAGCCTCAATCAAAGAGCATGATTCCCTCCACGCATTGATGTAAAGACAAAAAATTTCAGAGTTATGGAAGGATTTTCTATAGTAGCATTTATAAAGTGAATAGGTTCGGAGAAGTTGACTCTTACCTCTTATTTTACATACAATGTCTTCTGGCACTTGCAAGGGTTCTTCTTCTTCAATAAGGTCCACAATCATTGTAGAAAATGATCCAAAATCTCCTAAGTGTGGAGATAGAAACACAACCACTCAACCAACGATATCGAAAGCCATGATCATGGCATACTACTGGCAACTCTTTCATTTTATTCCATTACGTTCAAGATTCCTCCCATCATCATGTCCTACCTTTCGGAAACGGGAATGCATCATCTGCTGTCTTTCAAAAGTAGGAGACAGGTTTCAAGCCCAACTCCTTTAGATGAGGATTCCTAGAGCAATCTCATAACCACTCAAGTTGGTACACGAAGGTACTACCACTGCTTCACTTTATTTTATTAAAAAACCCAATCGTCTGGTCGTTCCTTGTTGGTGTTCGTCAAGTGCTGCCGCCTCTTCGCTCATGGCCTCACCTCCCTTGTCACGGGTCTCCACCTGCTTGTGAGCAATCACTGCACTGCGGCACCCTTCTACTCCGCAACCATTAGCTTTGCCAGTGCCATTTTTTGTTGATTCTTCTGCGGGACCCCTTCCTTTCCTTCTTGTTTGCCAAATGGGATCTTCCATCATTCTCTTTAATAAAAGATTAAACGAGAACGGATCCCCCCTACCTGGTATCGTTGCAAGAGGCCGTAAATAAACAAGGTGAAGACTTAGGGGCACTTGCAATGGAGAAGGGCATGTTAAGGGTTCTTGTGATTGAGAATGAGAATCTAAAGAGGGCACTTGAGATGCAAACAACATGTTTTAATGCAACTTGAAAGGGCAATGAATTAACTATTTACAATGGCTGTCACACATCACCAAAGTTATGTTATGCACTGGCTTCGCAAAACATTTTGAACGTTCAGCAGAAGTTGGCGCGAGCAAGCTGCGATGGTCTGGATACTCACGCCCCACCATCCTTCTCTCGGTAAGCATTTTGAGAGAGAGAGAGAGAGAGAGAGAGAGAGAGAGAGAGAGAGATGCTGCATGGGTGGTAAGAGCTTGATCCTGGTTGTGTCATACAGCAGTTATGGCGAGTCTTAGGCTTGGTTCAGAAGCTCCTTCGGTTTCCGCTGCCTTTGCTCTTGCAGCTCACAAGGGAAGGCGGAAACTTGCAAGCTTCAGATGTGATCCACTATGCTGGATGTTCATTGGCAATGAGCTTGGCCCTCTGGAAGGGCTTCATCTTTTGGGAGGCGGGGGGGACTTTTGCCCATTATAATGGTGGCAGAAGTCCTGCAGTTATTTCCTCCAATGGACGATGGCACAAGGTCTACATGCCCCTTCTCTACCTGTTTCCTTTGCCTCATCTAAAACCAGAGAGACACACACGGGGAGAGAGAGAGAGAGAGAGAGAGAGAGAGAGAGAGAGAGAGAGAGCTTTCCATGCTTATATCTGCTGTGTGCCTTGCCATGGCGCTCGCTTCTACTTGTGACTTGCCCCTGTGACATATCAATGCCGCCCATCATGGGCCTCTCTGTTTGCACTTGACTTGTAGCTTGAGGTGCTTGGTGGGTTTCTTCATCATCGACTTGTCCTTTTTTCTTGTGGATCTTCAGGCAAGTTTTGATTCAATACCTCTCTCCTCGGTTGCTTCATCAAACTTCTCCTACGGCTTTGAAGATTTTTTATGCCAGGTTTGATGAATGATCAATGTCCTCCTGGGCGGTGTGTTTCCAACTTTTGATGCAGTTTGTTGTGCGGTGGAAGTGCAGTTTGTTACTAAAGTGCATCTCTTGACCTTGGAGCCATTTGAAACACAGGCTTACCAAAAAAGATTGTTAGAGCAAATATTGTTCGAACTAGTGGGGCGTTACCATATGTGCAAAGGGGGGAGAGAGATGCACGAGAGCAAATGATCGCGCTACATGAGACAAAGGAGAAGGCAAGCTTTCCATTAAAGCTGTGAACCTGCACCCACTACTCTCACACACACACACACACTGTAGGTCACAATAACTCACAAATTAGCCTCCTCCCTCAGTTGGGCGTCCCCTCTTGTTGACGGATCTGGCAAAAACCCTCTAGAGACGCCAAGTGTCCAATTTGAGTTAATTCCCTAGTTCCCATCAACTTATAAAGTTGTAAGTGACTTGCCGAGTGGCCAAACTTCCATTTGGCGCACACAAGCTTCCATACTTATTAGAATGTGCTAATTGGCCCGACCAGTTCTAGACTGATCGACCTAGACTCTCGATGTGAGAAACCTGTCCAGCCGCAGCCGTTTTACACTGGCCATGCAATGTTCACTTGCACCTTTTCAAGGGTTCCGGGCGAACAAGTAAAAATAAAATAAATAAAAATATGTAGTACATATTTAAAGAAGACAACAGGAAAAATACACCTCTTGGTGACACACCTCACCCTTGAAATACTGCAAGCGACCTCGCTTGCATGCCAATAATGCATGCTGATATCTCTTGATATCACATATATTCTATGGTGGGAATCCAAGATATACATGCTTCCGGAAATGTAGCATTGGACGATTAAACAATCCCACCAACTTGGCTACTACACATATATCAAACATAGAAGTCTTCTGGTGTACTTCAAGCATAAACTTCTCTACACAAATTTTGTACGGAAAGAGTAGATACAATTGCTTAACTACTCCGAGCATCATGAACCATGCTCTTACCTTGCTCCAAAGGGCTACATCAAGTCACTGTGGGTTCCATCTGAAAGGCTTCAAGATACATTTGTAATAGTTGAGGTGAATCAACCAATTCAGACTCTTCCATCCATTTGGCATCCAAGGATGGATAGTACCAAATAGCGTCTTGCAATCTTTCCTCTAACCTTCCTTTCTTTATGTGCCAATATTTGTTCAGGAACAAGAGAGCCGGCAAGGAAGAGTAGAGCTCGGGTAAGAGAAAAGCCTTCTCTAATACATATTGCAAGCTAAAGAAGAACCTTAAGAACCTCAAGAACTCAAGGACGCAAGAACCCAAGAACCACAAGAACGCAAGTTCCTCGTGGACTTAAGTACCTAAGATCTCAGTGTATGGTCATCACCCGAAGTGGAATGGATACTTCGTGTGAAGGTGATGAGCATGGAGGTGGCGAAGAAGAATTTTTCCCACCAGGAGGTTTTTTCGACCCTCCCCCCTTCCCATCTATGCCAAGGGTTGCACCAAATCCTATGGAGGCTTTGGTCAAGACGATGATGGACATGATGTTACAACAAGAAGCGCAACGTGCCTTGGATCGCAAGCGCGAAGAAAGAAAGGCAGCCTTAGAGCGTGAGCGCGAGCAAGCGCGCTTGGCGGCCGAAGAAAGACGGTTAGCCTTGGAACGCGAGCGCGAGCAAGCGTGCTTGGCGGCCGAAGAAAGAAAGGCAGCCTTGGATCGCGAGCGTGAGCAAGCGCGCTTGGCGGCCAAGGAAAGAAGGAGAGAATTGGATCGCGAGTGCGAAGACAGACGAGCGGCCTTGGAATTAGAGCGTGAGGCGAAGAGAGACCAACACATGCAAGAGTTGGTCCTACAAGTACTTAAGTTGAAGCCCGAGCCGGTCAAAGATGTTGGTAGTTCATCAAGTAGCACAAGCAGAGATTCGGACTCCAACAACCCCGTCACGGAGAAGTTGACATTCAGCAAGTATGAAGGTAAGATGGATGCTAGTGTTATTCATTCTTGGCTGCATCAATTTAATGCTTATTTTGCGACAACTAAGAAGACATGGAATAGCAAGGTTTTGACGGCAACCATGTACCTTGCCGGTGATGCCATTAATTGGTATCATGCATGGCAAGAGGCACAGTTGACCGCGCACCTAGAGGAAGCCGAAGAAGGCGTGCCCCTTTCCTTCAATTGGGCCGACTTCTAAGACAAGCTCAAGGCGTGGTTTATGCCTCCTCAGTACCTAGCGCGGTTAAAAGAAGATTGGCGCAATCTCAAGCAAAATGGTATGCCAGTCATGTCTTTTTCTAACCGTGTTTTGTAGCTCGGCACCCAACTACGCAAATTGGATGATGAGCGCAAAGAGGCATTTCTTTTTGGGTTGGACGAATATATCAAGTTTGATGTAGAAGTCTTCGATCCCGTGGATCTCAACAAGGCGGTAGCAATTGCTCTTTCCCAAGAGATGCAGCACAAGGGAAAGCCTAAGGAGAACAAGTCTTCTCAAAGTACCTCTCAGATCCCTCAAAACGCTAAGAATGGTAAGAACGGTACCTCTTCTAGCCAATCTTCCACTAGTCTTTTGGAAAAGAACACTCAAAATGAATCTAAGGGTAAAGCTAACACACTTGCTAAACCTAAGCTCACCCCAGATGAAAAAGTTGCACAAGGAATCATAGGAGGATACATCACGGCAAAAGAACAAGTCATTTATTCTAAGGAAGGTCGATGTTATCATTGTCACGTCAAGGGTCATATAAAGAAAACATGTCCTAAGATTGAATCTAACGAATCTAAAGAACCCACAGAACCCGCATCCTCTGTTAATGCCATAAATGAAAACACTCGTGTGTCCCAAGTTTCTCATGATCCTCTCATTGACGAGTCTCTCATGAAGTGTTATGGTCATGTGAATGATCAACACATGGTGGTCTTGTTTGATTCTGGTAGTATGCATAATGTGATTGGTGATACTCTTGTCGAAAGAGCTCGCTTGGAGGTTAGCAAGTTTCAAGGTGTTGGGCTTTGCTCCCGGTATGGACTCTCTCATTACACGAGAGTGCCTTGATGTGTTATTCACTGTTCAACAAGCGTCCTTCCGCAGAAAATTTGTAGTATCTCTTCTTTCAGGATGTGATATGATTCTCGGCATTCGATGGTTTCGTGAGCATAACCCTCTCATTGATTGGGCAGACAATACTCTCACTTTCAATGCTAAAAGTGACTCTCCCATTGTCATTCGTGGGGAGGAAGTTGTTCATTCTTCACCTCTCATTTCTAATGTGTAGGTGAAGCTTGAAAAGAAAAAGGAGAAGGAGACTCTCTTAGTCTTTTCTTCTCCAAAGCACGATACACATGATTTGCATGATACAGATGTGATTATTCACAAGCATAATGATTTTCATGATAAAGATGTGATTGTTCACAAGGATGATGGTTTAGATGATGATTTGTCTAGTGAAGCTAACCTCATTGCAGATATTCAATCACGCAGAACCGATCTTGGCTCTCGAGTCGAGGTCCAAAGAGCCAATTCAAGAAGTATTGTGTGTTCGCATGATTAGTCAACACGCATTGTTCGAGTGTTACATTCGTGGCGGTTTCTTGTATTTTTATCACCGTCTTTGTGTGTTCCCTTTCCACAGGCATGTCGTATTGTACGATGCACATGATTCACTGATGAATGAGCACGGATGAATGCGGATCACTATCGACAAGAAGAAATGTTTGCAGTCAAGGAATTCACATTCCATGTCTCTTCCTTGGTATGACATAGTCTCAGAAAGAGTACAAGAAAGATTGACCATCAAGCATTAGCATTTCCATTGTGATTTGCCACAGTTGATAGATTTAGATCATAAAGTCAAGTTTCGATCCCTTTTTTTGCGTGTGTTTGTTGAACGCTTTAGCACTTCACTACTTTGCTCCTCTGCATTGCATGCACAGTCTCTTAGGAAGATTAGTATTTTTCCAGTCACTTTACATGAAATGGATATGTTCATGATTTTGTGTTGGAAGTGGTTTCAGGAATTTTCCTCCTCGAAGATTCTTGAAGAAGCTGGACCTACGTCCATAGACGCAGTTGGACCATTGAAGCAGCCACATATCACTTTGTGTCGCTTTCGGCACGGCCCAAAGAAGCAAGCATTACAGACCTTCATGAAGTTTAAGTATCGCACGACCCACACATCAGAGTTGGCCGACGAAGAGTCCCCCTAGGATTCCAGACAATGTTGGCGATCTCCCTCAACGCCATACAGTTCGGTACCAGTACCTCACTTTGAAAAGGAGGGGATGTCACGTGCACATCTAACCTTATGCACACGTGGACAAGCTATTTCAAGTCTATGGTTCAAGTCAGCGTAGGAAGTGTTTTGACACCTTTGTGAGCTTGTGCGCAAGCCATGCATGTCCAGGCACTTAGAGTAGTTGCATATCCTCTGGCTGCACACAGCATGATCATCAGCATTACAATCAGTACCCATCATGAGCATTTTACAGTGCACAGAACTCATTTCCCCTATTTTAGCCATTTTTCACTTATTATAAGTGATTTTGTTGGGAACACAGTGACATAAAAACCCGTTTCAGCCCTCTGAAACCCCGAAACCGCGAAACGGCCAAAACGTTTCGGCGAAACGTGCGAAACAAGTTGATTTTTTCCTTTTTGTCCCCTTTTGACCAGTTAACTTCAAACCACCCGTTCCGGGATTTTATAAGCTATGCACAAAGGCCGCCTCAAAAAATCGATAGATTTTTTGACCCTCACGCACATCGAATAATGTCTCTCTCTCTCTCTCTCTCTCTCTCTCTCTTTATGAACCTTACACGTCAGCATGGCCCCCTCATCTTTACCTTCACATTGTTGCAGCTCGCTGTCGACTTATCTTGTTCACTCGTGACTCAAATCTCACATCTACATTTTGGTATTTCATGTCTTTACAGATAAATTTGTATCTATATTCAATGTATAATTATACGAACATACATATAAAACAAAACCTGTGTTTCGCTTTCTTTGAGCTCCGAAACGAAACGTTTCAGAAACCTTGAAACCCCGAAATGCACGAAACCCCGAAACGTTTCATGTCACACTGGTTGGGAAACTGGGTAGGGTAAATTTGCTAAGTCCTATAAAAGAAACCTAGCACTAGCACTATCTGGCAGAAGAGGTAGAAGAAGTACCTACACTTGCAGTGCACCTTCTCAACAAGACCGACAGATTTCCTTAGCGTTTTCAGCCATCAAGACCAGTCAGCGTTTTTCTACAGCAGACTAGCCTTGGCGTTTCTGCAGCAAATTGCATGGCGTTAGCAGATTCCCAAGATCAGCCTGGCAATTTTTGCAACTTGCAGATTCCCGGCGACAGAATCAGCCCTAGCATCAGCGTTTTCTATTTTCAGCTCTTAGACTCCGCAAGAACAGCCCCAAACCTTGCAGATCTCACCTACCTGCAGCAGATCCTCGCCGCACGGTCAAATCAGCCTGCGTTTTTAGTTTCAGCCCGTTGTTCACAGATTTCAGCATTTGCGTTTTCAGCGCATCGTCGTTGCGTTGTCGCCATCGCCGTCCTCGCCGACATAGAGTCAGAATTCAGTAGTTAGCAAATTTGCAGAATTCAGCCTCTAGCGTTTTTAGATTCAGCCCGTCTCGTCGTCGTTATCATTGTCGTCGACATCGTCGGCAAGTCCTTTGCATCTAGACCATTGTACTAGATTTGTGCAATCAATAGCATAGAGCTCTCTCGCCATAGAGAGTGGGGCCCTTGGAGGAGGGTTTGACAACAGTCTGGTGTCGTATTCTCTTCTCTCTCTCTCTCTCTCTCTCTCTCTCTCTCAGTCTCAGCACCTTCATTCACATTGTCATTCACTTTGTTTGTGATCATTTGCACTCTCTCATTAAAGGAACGGAAGGCTCTCCCTTCCGTAACTAAAAGGAACTCTTGAGCACAGTTCGGAGCACTCATCTTGAGCAAAGTTCATCATTCACTTCCGCTGCACCTTACAGTGTGAGATCATCCCCAAGAAATATCCCCGTTTTCTTCAGTGTAGAACACCTCTTCAAGAAGTCCTGCTTCTTTTCCATGGAGGGGAAACGAATGATCAATGCTCTCTCCTTTGAAGTCTCCCATTTCCTTCTCTCTTCTTGCCCACCCTCCATGTCTTTGTGTGAGTAGCCTCACTATCCATCATGAAGAGAAGTTCCTTTATTTCCCCCTCCACATCATCCCGGTCTTGTAGACCGGTTACTCGTATATGTAAAGCTCTAGTCTTCGTCTTCTGCTCTTCTTCTAAGGTCATGTTGATGATTGTGGGAGTGTGGATTGTTGTTGTTCCTTTCCCTTTCCCTTTCTTGGCGACTTCTATCCATTTCTCGGCGTCATCCACCTTCTTTTGTGTCTTCGTGATCACATCCACCCACGAAGATGTTTTTGCCTTATGTTGCTTCTCTTTCTCCTTGATTTTCCGTACCTGTTCTTTGATGACTTTGAGTTCCTTTATCATCGAAGGTTGGATTTCTCCTTCTTCAAGTCCACCGCTTGCTCTAGTCTCGACAAGCTCTCGCTTGAGGGTTGAAACCTCCTCTTTAAGTGCTTGTGAGTCCGCCTTAAGTGCTTGGATTTCCGTGCGAAGGTCCTCTTTCTCCTTTTTCCATCGCTTGCCTTCATTGAAAAACATTTGGGGAAGGATGGTGGACTTCTCCTTCCACCATCCTTCCGTCTCCATTTTCCATTCCTTCATCTATTTTTCCATGTGCGTTATCCGTTTGTTTGTGACCATGAACGTTGCCTTCGTTACTATCGGGGGAGACTTGCATATTGGTGACATCGTGGTTTCCATTGCTAATCTGAAGTAACCAAGCACCCCCTTTGCTTGCAGTGAGCAGGGGTCTGCTTCAAGCAAAGCCTCTGCTTGTAGAAAATTAAAACAAACGCTAGGGGTAATTGAACCTTAGCCAGAAGAGCTACGGGCTGAGACTTATTGCGTGTGAGACCTGCTGCATTAGCTGTACGACCCTGTTGCATCGCGCGACCTGCTGCACCTCAGAGCTGCGCGACCTGCTGTCTGCCCTGCGCACGTAGCTGCACCTGCACACCTGCGCGTCTCACGCACTTGTTCGCTGTTCGTGCAAACCTTAAACCTGCGCGAGCCCCTTCCCCTTTGCTTCTGTTGAGAGGGCCCGTTGCATAGTCACTGAAATAAATTCATTTGGGAAGCGAAGCTTGAGAGAAAGAGAGAAATTAAATAAAATGTTATATCAAACGTCTTCAAGAGGCCAAAAATGACGTATGAGACCAAATTGATACAATCCTTGTGGATCTAATCCAATGTCTAGGTAGAAAAATAAAATTAAGTAGAGCGAAAGACTAAACTAGAAGACTAAAATCGTCAGATTGAAATCGTCATCATCATCATCAATGCCCGAGGATGCCCGACATCGGGCGTTGTCCGAGAAAGTATGGCATTGATTGTTGAAAAGCTTCGTCAATGTCCGTCTTTGTAAATAGTTGTATTGGGTGTCTCCCATATCGTGCTAGAATAGTGCTGATCCTCTGATGGAGCCTCCATCGATGTCGTGGTCGCCCTCGTAGACGTGGGCGTCTAGCTCTCCCGAGCTTAGTGGCTCTTTCACTAATATACCTCTGGTATAAGTGGGATCTGAAGTTTGTTGTGAAGCATGCTCATCTTGCTGCTGAGTCCTTGCTCTCGTCAAGAGACTTTCCCTGTGTCTGCGCAGCTCTAGTAAAAACAACCCGAGGGATCTCTGATCCTGATATTTAATGACTCTAGCCAACGGTCCAAAGCCCTCTCGAATAGACAATGAAAGGGGCCTCGTATCTCACAGTAGACCGGACAATGACAAATGTGGTGTAACTCTGTCTCTAGCTCTATATGACACAATTGGCATATCCTAGTTTTTGCTGGTCCTCTTCTAAATTTGCAATCTCTAGCTGATGCGATGATGTGCGCATCCGACCAATAGCACATCGTATCCCATAGGATAAATGAGTGTCCATTTAGGCCGGTCTGATCACATATCCATCCTCTGTTAGTTGGAGAAGATGCTCTCTATAGAAAGCCATCTTCATGCCCAACTCTTGTACCGGCTGTATCCATGTGCTTTTGGTATCTAGTTGAATCAAATCCTGATGTATAAGTCTAGTAATCTTTGTCCGTGTGAGAGAAAGGGAAGCCGCATTCAAGGAGTACTGGAATGGGGGCAGTCTATCCATGCTGAAGCCATGGGACTGAAACCATGATGTCATCTGCCCATAGCAGCATGTTGTGTCCCCTTGTAGCGCTTGCTGTCGGGATGACTTAAGGGCTAGCCGAGCATATCTGTCTCTGGGGAGGTCGCATAAATTATGCATGAAGGAATCTGATCTAGTAAGGGCCTCAACTACGAGGGGGGGTAGCTAGCTCGGCTCAAATAATCTCATGTGGCACTGAGGCCTTAGCCCGAATCATCCGAGAGATCATAGAGACTAAAGGCCTCTCCATAGTACATACATCTCCATCCATCAATGCTATCAGATCTTCCATGGTGGTCCACTGAGGGTCCCCAAATCTGAACCCCAAAAAGCATAGCTGAAGCCACTAGAGCGAGAGCTTCGTTCGAGGTTCCTGAAAATGAACCTGCGGACACATCTTCTCCGATCCTCCCAAGGTTGCATAAACTCTCGTCAATCTAGTCTGTGCTGCTCTCCTCAATGAAAACACCGGTCCTCTGGAGACTACCCCAAGATAGGTGTATGCATCTGTATACTCCAGCGTCTCCTGGTCATATATAAAAGTGGGTGCTGACCTTCTGACCCACTGTGGTGTGGTGTTAAACACCATAACCTTGGTTTTCCCCAGGTTAACAGACAATCCACTATCGTTGGCAAATGTGTAGAAAGCATCTAAATGATGCTGCATCCCTCCGGGGAGTCAGAAATCAACACAATATCATGAGCGTATAACAATAGTGGGATCCATGTCCTTGCCCATTGTGCTATTCTATCACCATCCCTCTCAATGTAGTCAGCAACCTCATCCACATACATGCCAAATAGCGTAGGAGATAGTGGGCAGCCCTGTTTCACCCCATTAGTGGAGTGAACCAAATCAGCAATCCCCTCTGGAGTGCGTACATGCCCCACTACTGACTTGTATAGAGCCATGATCCCGCAAATCAACTCTCTGGGTACCCCATCTCATGTAGTCTGTGCATCAATCTAGCTCTGGGCACTGCATTGAAGGCTTTACGGAAATCCACAAAGCAACAATAGAGACATCTCCCACGTGATCTCCCCTCCTCAATAATGGCTTTGAGTGTCAGAATATGATCAAGAGTAGAGAAACCTCTCTTGAAACTTGCCTGTCCTGTTGCCGGTACACTCTCTCTCTCTGTGTGCCTATCTACTCAACTGCTGCTCAAGGATGGATGCGTACAACTGTGCCAATGTGTGTCCAATCGTGATAGTACTGTAATTCCCAGGCTCCATAGGGTCCCCTTACTTGAAGATAGGTACAATAGTTAACAAACTCCAAGTATTAGGTAGGCCCTCACACACGGCACGGTTGAACATCACTGCTAGAAGCTCTGCAAGCATATCTTTGGCATGTATAAAATGCTTTGCTACCAGGCCATCGTGATCATATGCTCTCCTAGTCTTCATCCTGTCAATTGCTTTCTTCACCATCTCGGCGGTAAAGAAAGCGCATGTGTGTGGGCATGGCTCTGGCAGATCTGGAAGAGGTGGCTGCCCCGAAACTGTGTAAAGAGATGATGCATACTGACCCCATACCTTCGTATAAGTGATGACTGGTGGGGGAGAGTGCTCATGGAAGAGTCGCCATGCCTCACTTGAATCTTGGCTCAAAAACAACTGGTATAAATCCTGCTCTAGTCGAGCTAGAAACGCCCTCTTCTTCCGTCGTACCAAACGCCGAAAAGCAATCCGTGATTGCCTGTGTAACGACTCCTAGAAGTACCTCCCTCTGAAGTCGGGCTCTAGTCTCTTTGCACTCCTCATCATTGCAGCTATTCTGGGGTATGCTCCCAGAACGTCGTCTTGCCCAGGCTCAATTTGTGGGTATGCCTCTGCTGCTGCATCTTGTAGTGTCTCTGTCAATATATATGTGAGCTCCCCTAGAGGTCTCCCCAGATCCTCTGTACATAAGAGTTTGTAGATACCATCTATGTTGATAGAATCAGTATCCGAAGTAAAAGTGTATCGGGTATGCGTAGATGTTTGGGCCAATCGAGCTGTGCTGAACTGGAATGAGGCGGTAAACGTGAGGAGGGCTTGATCTACTGCTACCTCAATAGGCTTGGGCCCGATTGTAAAGTCCTGAATAGAGGGTATGAAACTAGGCTGAGCCAAAACATAATCCACTGTGCTAGCCCCATGTCACTGACATCCAATTCTCTCAACATTTCCTCTGAGGTATTGTAGAAAGCTGTCTGAGATTGGCGCGTCCTCGCATTAAAATCTCCTAAAAGAATGACATCTACATCCCTAGAGAAGTCCCATATGTCCTCATCCAATATCATGTAGGGTGACTGCCCCCTGGGCAATGCATAATGAGATGTGCTGGGGGAAAAATAGCATATTGCAATGTAGAGTGGCCTTGCTGCCTCCGCTTTTACTCTGACCCACATATATCTGGCTTGTTCATCGCTCCGAACAATACGGATAAGGGGTTGCAGCTCCTCCCTGAATAGGACTACCACACCTCTTGATCCCCGTCCTCTATGCATTGATCTCACTTCCTGCCTACAGGTAGTCTCCCAATGGTATCCCGTCATTTTAGGTAATGTGCTGCCAAGAGCCTGATGTGTTTTCGAGTAAAAAATAACGTCTCTTCCCTCAAAGCTATCCTCAAATGCGCCTACATCTAGCTTCATTGATCCGTTACAATTGCATGCTTCCAATTTAAGGTCGGTCCCATAGGTCTCGGACCATCATGTGGTGCGTTTTTCCAACACAACTACTCTCCCTCCTGTGTAGAAAGCAATTTTCCCTCTCTCTCTCGCCGCCTTGATCTCTGGCATCAACTCTTGCATGTGTGCTACATGTGATAAAGTGAGGTCATCACCCAAAAAATGTCATAGTTTGCGTGAGTGTTGGTCTCTTCTTCAGGAATTCCTTCCTAGCGTCCAGTGTAGGGAAACGTATAATGAGTGCTCTTTCCTTGGGCCTTCCTTTCTCATCACTTCCCTTTTTGCCAACTCTCCAAGCACCTGTGTGTTTGGGTTCAGAAATACCTATGCGCTTCAAGAGCTCTTGCACTTCTTCTTCGACTGTTCCAGTATGTTTGAGACCTGTAACACGCACATGAAGGGCTCTAGTCTCTCTCTTTTGCTCCTCCTCAATTGTCATATTGATGATAGTCGATGTCGGTGTGGCTTCAGGCATCTAATCTTTTCCTTTCTTTTTTTTTTTCAGAGAAAAAGATCCTTCTATTAGTTAATCAAACTGCCCATAGGGCTACAACCACCTCTACTAGAGAGGGCTACAACAATCATAAGGGGAGACTCTCCCAATGGAAAAACAGCATATGTACAATGAGGCTAAATCAGGAGATGGGAGGAGGGAAAAGCCATAGAGGTGGACGGTAGTGCCATCTGAGCACACCCTGGACCATGGTGAAGAAAGGCCCAGGGCGTTAGAGTCGAAAGAAAGCCTCTCTACGCTCCTGTATGCGGTCGGAGCTGCCTTGGAGTCTCTCGAACTATCCCCTGAGAGTATGGATCAACTCTAGCCAAAGATCTCGAACTGTCTCTGTTGGTGGTATAGGGCGAGTCTCGAAGATGCTGAAGCAGTGGGCCCGCCGGATGAACCAGAGTGTCAAGCCGCAGACGAGCTCACAACACTCCTCTCTCTCACTGCACCACTCCTGTGGCAGGTTGGATTGTAGGTCGACCCCCTTGTATCACTATCATCTTGTTGGTGGAGGATAGCTCAAACTATAGTGCCAGGCCTGTGAGAGTGGACCAAGCAGCTGCCCCCCAAGTGTACTGTCGTGCTGTGGAAAGAGTTGGTATCAGCCGAAGGACACGAAGCCAAACCTGCTGTGCCATCGGACAGTCTCAAAGACAACGACGATGACTCTCCACAGGATGGTCACAATCTGCGTATGTTGCCGAGAGACCACTATGTACAAGCCAGCTCCCCACTCCTGTAGCTCTATGTGCAACAAGCCACTGGAACAAAGTGACTCGCCGAGGCTGTATGGCGTCCCACAACCTCGCCCAAAAAGCCGACAAGAACTTAGCTGTAAGACCCTCCTCCTGCCAATGAGGTGTTGCAATAGGACGAGCCTCTCTCCGTGCTGCCAGTATGTGACGTCCCAGTCGAACAGTGTACTGAAAGAAAGGGACACCTGGATGGTGGGCTGAGGCGAAAGGGTCCCTCCAATATCTTTTCCTTTCTTTGCGTCCTCGATCCACTTTTCAGCTTTATCGACCTTCTCTTGTGTTTTGAATAGGCGCTCTGCCCATGAAGAGGTTGTTCGTGCCTTTTGCTCTTCCTCTTCACGTAGAGTTTTCACGTGCTCCTTAATGCTTTCAAGCTCCTTTATCATTGAGCGTTGATTTTCTCCCTCCTTCACGGGGGTAGCTGCGAGGTCTCCCTTAAGTGCTTCGATCAATGCATCCTTTTCATTCACGCGTTCTTCCATTTTTGATTTCCAGGATTCAAACGCAGCAAGTGCATCCTCTAATCTTTTTTGCATCATACATTTCATTATATTCACTTCTGCCCTCACAATCGTCTGCATTTCGGCCTTCAATGATATGTACATCTTGTCCCGCTTACTAAGCATCTCTTTATCCAATTCTTTCCTCATATCTGCATACATAGCTTTTTTGTAAGTCTCTGCATTTGCATACATCTCTTTTTCAATGTCACCCCTCAAAAGTCTTAGCTCCGCCTTAATCATCAGCTGTACCTTCTCAAACATTAAGTCATCTTTGACTCTAGAAAGTTTTCGTGCTCTCACAGAACCTGGCGATAGTGTGCTCTCTCGAATCCTCCGCCTAAAGGTTGCTTTTGATTTAGACGGGGTTTCATAGATATCGTCATCTCCGAGGTCGGCTGATTGGTCCATCTCCCCCATGGCTAGCACGGCCTTGTAGAACTTGTTCCCTCACACGCTTGCGCTGCCTGCCCCCTGTGGTACTGCCGTGTTGCTGAATGCTCATGCAATGCACACCTTCATGCAACTCTGCCTGCGATAACTCCTTGTAGGAAGGCACCTCCATGGCTGATTTAGATGGCCAAATAGGCTGAATACTGCTTGCTGTCGAGCCCTCTGAGAAACGCAGGAATGGGCTGAAATCTGATGCTTCTCCGTTATGGATTTGGAGAAAAGGATGGGGATGATGGGAAATTACTTAGGCAGCCTTGGGGCAGCCAGCAATGGGAGAGAGGATTATGATGATGGGCCCTTGCTGATGGCGATGGGGATGGAGCAGGTAGGCGATGAGGAGAGAAGATGGAAAAACGCTGCTGTGCTGCAAAACGCAGATGGGAGAGAGATGGCGATAGGGCTGACTTGTGTTGGGGTGAGTTCTTTGGCAATCCAAAGCCCGGTGTCTTTGAGAAGACGCGATTGTTGGAGTAATCGGAGCCGTTCATCCTTGCCTTTGAACTCGAATGGCATGTCCACACGGTGTGTGCTTGGTGTTGCACTTGTTGATGATACATTCTACCGCATCGTAGTCAACATGGACCGGTTTAAGAGTCTCTTTGAGGAGGTTGATCATTCAGAGAAGTCTTGTTTGCACTCGTCCCATGCTTGGGACAGCCCTCCAATTCGAACCTTGAGGGCATTCTCTTCTTGAAGCTTACGTTCCTGCAGTTCTGTCTTTACACACGTTTCCACTTTGGCGAGTGCGATCGTGTGAGCTTGAGTGACCTTTGCTTCGACTTCCTTCACCTTGTCTGTTGTGAGACCGACCATGGAGTCAAATCGTGCAGAGGCGCGCTTTGAGGTTGCGGTTTTCTTCCATGACCATGTCGAGGGTGGCTTGCTGCTGTCCAACGCGATCTGTCTTGTTCGGGGCTGCTAGGACAGCAACAAAGCTAGCCTGTGTTTTCCCGGGTGTTTTCGGGCTGTTGGTCTTGCAGCCTTTGGTCGTCATCCTCTCGCTTTGTGCTGCCGGAGGTGGATTCGGTGATAACATCCTCTAACCCAAACACTGCGCAAAGATTGGCAAGGCAAGCTCGAGGTCGCTTCAGAGAGGCCGGGTTGTCACTGCGCAGAAGATTGGCGAGGCATGCTCGAGGTTGTTGCACAGAGGACTACCTGAGTCGTGGCTGCTGAGCTTTGCCAAAGTCCCTGCTGAGCTTCCCAAGGTCGTCGTGCTGCTATTGCCTCGCTAGGGTAGGGGCAAGGGCTATAGGCTTAACGCCCTTCCCCATGGGCAGCCCTCGCCCGAGAGGAGGACCTCTGCGGGTTAGGGCAGAGGATGGGCTAGGGCAGAGAGAGAGAGAGAGAGAGAGAGAGAGAGAGAGAGAGAGAGAGAGAGAGAGAGAGAGAGAGAGTCATGCATTTCATGGCTTGACCATGCCAGTACCTACAGCTCCAGACTTGATCGATCAAGAGTTTGCTGATGACACTATGCTCATGTTGCGCTATTTGCTACCCGCTCTTGATGCAATGCGGGAGGCCCTACAGGTTTTTTGCATTGCCAGTGGTGCACGCATTAACTGGCATAAATCCTATGGGTTATTGGTTGGCAGTGATGACATACCTACTTGGGGGGTAGCTAATGGTTTCACATGGTTGCAGCCGGGTTAGACATGCAGATATCTGGGCTTCCAGGTTGGATTTGATGTTTCCTCACAGCAGCAGTTTGCACCCATACTGCAGTCTATTCGCAGGAAGCTATGCCATTGGTCTTCACGTCATCTGTCGTTGGCTGGCTGTGCATTGGTCGCCAACCAAGTCATTCTGGCTATAGTATGGTATACGGCTTCTTGTTGGATGTTACATTCCAGTGTGATAACTCAGCTCCGCCGACTAGTGAGGAACTTTTTATGGAGTGGCACAGATGGGACTACTGATACTCGTGCTCGAGTTCGCTAGTCCACGATCATTCGTCCTAGGTCAGAGGGAGGCCTTGGCATTATTGATCCAGAGTTACAGAGCCGCGCACTTCTTACCAAGCTTATTGTTCGGGGTCTTTTTCCCGGCCAAGAACCTTGGAAGATGCTTCTTCAGGCTGCTCTTTGCACAGTGACTCCACGACTCGGCACTAGAGACGGTCATACTTGGCATTTAGGGTATCGTTTTCTCTTTACGGATGCCCCCTTGTCCACTTCAACCCTCTCACCCTTTCTCCGATCGCTCCTTCAGATTTGGGTTTCCATGAGACGGGCTATCGTACGCTCACCTCCCTCATGCCGTGAGGAGATTGAGCGCCAGCCTCTCATTTGGAATCCTACAGTTCTTGATTCTTCGGTTAATCCACCTCGTTAGCTTGGAGAGAGGACTCACATTGATTGGGCTGCTTGGGACTCTGGCCCTGCTGCCTCTCTGCAGTTGTTTCATGAGACACGTATGCTCGATGCAGATTTTGTGGCAGAACATTATGACATTGGTCACGGGGTGCCAGACAGACTGCTTGAGATTGATTCTGCCGTTCCTTCACAGTGGGATGCAGTCATGCGAGGCACGGTTCAGATGCCCCCTCATTGTGGCTGGGAAGGCCTCTTTGACCAGAGCACTCTCTTATTAGTTCGTTTGGACACCATGCTATTCACAGTTGATACTGACAACTCTCAGGGGATTCATGCTAGATTGACATATGCTGCCACTTCTCCACTACTTATCTCCCCCGGTGCTTGATGGGAGGCCATATGAGTAGTTGGCTCACGCGGGAAGCGTCGTTGTGTTGACCCCCGTTTTGCTTCCGCTGATGCTGCACTTTGGAGGCTTTGGGTGTGGGAGGGCCGTGCCCTATCGTAGCTTTATTGGGACCCAGGAGAGTGGCATTGGCCTCACTCAGACCCCACAGGTGCACTTGTATCCTTCTTTGAGTACACTGTCAGGATTGGAAGATTAGCATTGATGAGACAGCAACCACAGCAGCCCACTCGTATGCGTTTCTGGTTACATTCAGGCCTCTCCCATGCCTATCTGCAGCAGTTTTGGTTCGCCATCTGGGATTTACATGTTGCTCGTCGTATTTCCTTTTTCATGTGGATGATTGCTCATGCGGGACTACCAGTTGGGACTTGGCTAGCTACTATGGGTCATGATCCGTTATGTACTTGCTGCCCTTTGCGCCAACTTGAGTCACCTGCCCACTGTCTTTGGTCATGCTCAGCTTCCCATGTAGTGTGGCTTGCAGTTTTCTCTCTACTCAGCAGAACAGGTGTTCAACATGGATTTCTTACTTGGGGATCTGTCTCATGGTTGATGCCGATGCCCGGCCGGCATCTTTTCTACGAGGGCTCAGCCACAGATCCAGCCTTCATGCTCACCTCGACTAGTTATCGGCGAGGGACTTTGGCTATGCTACCACAGATTGCTTGGCAGGGGGATACTCAGACACGTGATGCAGTTTTCTCAATCATCACTAGTATTACACTATGGAATATTTGGAGAGCTCATTGTCTTCACATTCTTAGTGCGGCTCCACAGCTCCTTCAGGATATCCTCATTGCCATTTGGCTGTACATCATTCACACCCTGATTTGGCAAAGGGATTCGTCCTCCGGTACATCTAGAGCAGCCGAGGCTCGTCGATTTGCCTTCCTTCGGCGTTGCGCAAGATCCCCACTCTTCTTCACACTGACAGGTGGTCAGATTACTTGACATTATGCCCCTCCTCAGTGGTTTCTCCTCCACTCCTCACACCGACCACCATGAGATTATTCTAGTCGAGTAGTCACTATAGTGGCTCTCCTCCTTACATTCAGCTTGTACACCCCACGTGATAGGCTATTTTGGCATCCACTTGGATTATTTTGTACTCAGTAATATACAGCCCTGACTTTTTCCAAAAAGAGAGAGAGAGAGAGAGAGAGAGAGAGAGAGAGAGAGAGAGAGAGAGAGAGAGAGAGAGAGAGAGAGAGAGAGAGAGAGAGAAAATATAGATGAAAACTCTAATCACTTGATTATGCATGCTTCTAATCAGTGAAAATGAGATTAGAAGAAGGTTGTCAGGAGCTGCGTTGCCACCCCAACTAGAAAACGCCATGATGCTGCCTTGAAGGAATGCCTAGAAATATGTGAGAGGGCTGCTTTATATAGGACTTTAGCCACCTAGAGATTGGCAGGTCATAGGCAGCCATGTGAATGATAAAACACACTTAGAACTCTGGAAGCCACCGCTAGCTTTGTGTGTGAGGACAAGACCAAGTTCCATAGTTTTAGGGTACTGTGAGGCGTGTATCTCACAACCTAGTAATGCATTTGACTTGGGGATTGGAATGACACGTTGCATTTATCCCAGGGACCAGGGTACAGGCTGATTTTACCGGATGCCCACTTGGTCCACAAGCGACTATGTACTGTCTCTGCAACCCTGGTTGTAGAGTGGCTACAGTTTTCTAGGGCACATGGAGGGTTTTAGGCATCAATTAGTAACAAAGTATAATCCTAAGTCTGATTGGAAGACTGATGGTATTTTCCTTTGGATGCATTTTATTTTTTCTCTACCAACGATTATATAATGTAATCTTTACATTGTAGTTGAATCAGTAGGTATTGTTGAGTATTAAGTGTTAGTACGCTGCTTGTGTGGCTGGCAAGTCCTTATCCAAATGGATGTTTTCTCCTCTCAAGATGGAATGTTTTGATTGGAAAGACTCTCTTCTTCTCAATTGTTCAAGACTTCATAATCAAGGGATGTTGATTGGAAAGACCCTCTTCTTCTCAATTGTCAAGACTTGATAATCAAGGGATGTTGTTTTTAGCATTTTTTTCCCACTCTCCATGCATCGAAGAACCCGCCCTTCCAAAAAGCTTTGATGTGAAGGAGGGGGGGTGTTTGGGGGGGAGGGAGGGAGTAAAAGGGAGAAAGAAATCACCCTTGAATGTTGTTGTTGCCATTGCGCACAATTTCTTTCGATCTTTGAAAAGCAACGTGTGTATGTTACTTCCCTTTGTCATGATGGATTTAAGATATTGTGACTGGTGGTGGATGTTGATCAGGAGTTTCCAAATACTACTTGACATCTGCTGGGACTTATAAAATTGGTCGAAAGGGTATGTTTTTTCAGGCATATTCATTAATTTGGATTTTGATCTAACACTGATTTGATTCATTAGCATTATTTACTTTTTATACAGATTGTGCAATAATAATCCAAACTGATAAGACTGTTTCTCGATTACATGCTGAAATAAGAGTCGATCCAGTTAACAATGGAAATGGCCCTTCTGTTGTCAAAACGGGCTGTAAACCGAGAATTGTTCTTAGGGATCTTTCAAAGTTTGGCTCTTTTGTGAATAGAAGTGCCAGCTCAAAGCCTGTTTTCTCTCTTCCTAACAAGGAAAAGGAGTTGCATGAAGGAGACATTGTCACCTTTGGAACCGACAGCAGTTCTTTTCGGTGAGTTTTACTTTGCACCACTACATGTTGATGCATCCTGCTTATTTTATGTACCATAACCATGCTAATGTGCAGACTGGAATATTTCTCTTTTCGTCCTTATATTGCTGCCTTAGCTGATGAAAGCAGAAGACAGGATATTGCTAGTCTTGTAGCTTCAGCTGGTAAGTGTTATGGTACTATCTACTCTTAAAAGTTGTCGATATGGTATGATGTCACGAAGTATCAGTTCCAATACATCCTTTCTTACTCAGTGATTGTGGTCAGGAAATTGAAAATTTGAGCAGGGCCTTTTATTGAGCGGTCTTTGTCTTTCTGTTCTTCTCAAGTTCTTGCCTTCACTAGTCATGAACATGAATTAACATTATCCTAGCTGATTAACAACCTGAAAATGCTTAGATACTCTCTTACAATAGTTCTTCTTTACAATCTTCTAAGGATATCCACTACAAAAACGAAGTGCTTATTGCCTTATCCATGCTTACTATAACTGCTGATTGAATGTTGACTCTTATCTTTATTGGAGACAGCTGCAATTTGTGATGTGGCTATAGTTGATCTTTATTCACTTGATATAGAATTTTCAGCAATTAACTTTTATGCTCCAAATACCCCCATCTGATAGCAAACATGAAGCTGCTTCATCTCTACTTGAAGGTTTTCCATCAACAGAGGGCTCCAAAACTGCCAATGGACGAGAATTTATTGGCGGACGTCCCAACCATAGAGCCTAACTGGCTCGCACTCGAGCCTGGGAGCCTGCAGTTCTCCCGCCTAGCACCTCACTTCAAGGCTGGCGTTGTGACGTGTTTTTGAGCAATGATGCGAGCCACCCCGAAGACTTTGAAAAGTGTTTTTTTGTGCTTTTGGGACCCTTGGATGTAAATAAAGCATGCTTGTTGTCACGAGACTGTGACAACCACTATATACATTTCCTGGTTTCTTTCCCTTGATTTTATTTAATCCTTGTGACCCTCTTGTTAAAATCACAAATCCTCGGACATTGCATGGCCTGCATGAAACGGCTGTTGGCCGAGAGTTTCATCTGGAGGAGTCAAGGCTAGGCAACCATGAGATGGTTGGGCCGATCGGCATTGGAATCCAACTAGTAAAGAAGTGGTTAAGCTCAGTTAAAGTCATTTAGGCCTCTCAGTAGGACTTCCTAAGTTGTGGATAGTAGGAACTAAACCAAAAGGAGCAAACTGGACACATGGCAATAGGAGAGCAACCTGCAGGTCAACTCTCTCTCTCCAAAAGCTCATCCCAAGAGGGGGCGCCCAAATTTGAGGCTTGGGGCCGATTTTGGAGAGTAAGTGCTCCACAGAGTGTGTGTGAGTAGTGGGTGTAGGTGATCACAGTAGTGGGTGTAGGTGATCACAGCTTCAATGGAAAGCTTGCCTTCTCCCTTGTCTCATGCAACACGATGATTTGCTCTTGCGCATCTCTCTCTCCCTTTTGCACATATGGTAATGCCCCTCTAGTTGGGCTTCTCAGATGGTTTTATGCGTGTTTGCCAAGGCAAGAGCCTTTTGTACATGAACCGGATTAACTAATTGCAAATCCCCTTCAGGTACGCACAGTTCCATTGCGAAGGAATGCGAAAACGGAGAATTTTCTCCCTTGAAAACTCATCTGATTTACAAGGGAACTGTCCCATTGCGTGCGGGAGTTTCTAAGACATGCGTAGACGTGTCTGGTGAAAATGAAGCGAAACAGAAGATTACAGCCTGCTGTGTTTTTCTGCAGGTTTAGGGTTTCGCACCTAAATTGCAAGGTAATGCCAGGGGATCCTCGAGAAAGCCCTGGGTGCTTGTATAGATTTAGAGAGATTTCCCACAAGTAATCTCGTTAATTCAAAGGGCAAGTGACCCTATAGGTGCGGGAGCTCTAGGGTTACCCATAGGCAAAAACAGCTCCCATAAAAGATGCATATTTGAGTGATCGGCATGTGAAGCGGAGCGCACAACACAGAATTACAACTTGCTGTAATTTTTTGCAGGTTTAGGGTTTTGGCCAATTTTGATGCCTACAGGTCCCCGGAGCTTCAAGGAAGCTAGGGAATCGCTGAATAGGTGTTCAGGTGCAAATTGGAGGCCAAAAACAGAGGTTTCAGTGTGTTGTAATTTCTTGCCAGGTTTTGTTAAGTGCTCTATAGTGCATGGAAAGTCATTGTTTACTTGGGATTTTGTCCGTGGAGACTTCTATTGTGGTTATGTTGCTGAAATTGGGTTAGAGTAGGGGAATTTCAGTCCGATAAAAGTGGGGTAGCTTACAGAAGTTTATTGGTTTTTCTCAAGTGCAATAAGAATAAAGAAATACCGGAAGGGGTGCTAGTCTTTGGGGCCTATTGGGTATCGCTTGGAAGGGCACTAGTTGCGAAGCCGTGGTTTGTTTGGAGTGTAATTCCGAGTCATAGGTTTATGCGTGAAGCTCCTTTGTGTCGTAAAGTTCAAGTAATGTTAATCAGTGTAAAGATCGTCTGAAAGCTAAAGTCTACCGCCCTACAAGCCGGTTTCGTGGTTCCCTTGTCGGGACAGAATCGCTTTTTCCTTAAAGAGTGAGCCTTGGTTGGTTTTGGCGAAGACACAAAGCACAGGAACTTGGAATCACACTATCGGTGACAGGACAAATGACGCCAGGGAAGAGGGTTCCTCTTCGGAGTACAAACAGATTGTACCTCCAGTGTTCGAGGTTGGCGAGAGTACGGCCACCACTATCTGTGCCTTTTGTTAATGTGAATGCTCCACAAGTTCAAGGGTTTATGACTGGGCAACTAGATGAGGATTCGTTCAGAACACAATTGGTTGCTGCTGTGAATGTGTTTTCTCGGTTGGTGCAAAATCCTAGCTTTATGGAATTTCTGCAAGCGCCACCAATGACATAGCAAGACAAGGAAACTTTCTCATGCAAGAGAGCTCGTTGAAGCTCAAGCCTAGGTCCCTTGTGCGTCCTAGCAAGGCAGGGAGCACTTGCATGTTGCGGAGTCAGTTGGGGCTCCAAGGCAACTTCCTTTTGTCCACAAATAGGTGGTTAGGACGCCTATTCCACGGGCTTTATCAGTTCAGCTTGCCACCTTTCAGAGCCCAAATGTCGGATTAAGTGGACAGGGAGTTAATTTTTAGGCTATGCATCAGGTTTTTTCACCACCCATGGTACATCGTGGGTATTTCTGTGGTGGATTTGTGTTTCAAAGCATGGCTGGTTATGCGCTTGGAAACCAGTAGTATATGCCAAGAACAGTCTTTGGGGGTATGCAAGGCATGATACCAAACCCCATGTATGGTAATATCGGCTTATAGCCAGGGTTTTAGTTTGATACAAGGACATACACCCGCCGCTTGGGTTTACTTCAAGCAAATGTTTGCATCTGTGTGGCTGTCAAATGAATTCGAGGCCGATGTCATGACAAATTGGCACCAACTCAATGCGGCTTTTTGCAAAAGCTTAGATAAGTACAATTGGAGGTTTTGTAAAGCGTTGCTCTTAGTAACTTCCTATAGGTTTGTGCTATTGCCATAGCAGATAGAGAAGTATTGTTGTGCGCTGTCTAAAGGGCTAGGATTTACTGCATAAAGAATAAAGTGGCCACCCTTACTTTTCAGGGCAACGTGAAAGGGGGTCGGTCAAAGAAAAATTCAGCAAAGAGGTCCTTTGCAAAAGCGGCTCTTGAAGCTTCCAAGGAGTCAAGAAATGCAAAGAAGGCTAAAGACTCAGCCGACTCTTTTAGAGGACAAGCCAAAAGAAAGAAAAGTTAAGGGAAAAGTTGCAAGAAGTTATCTGGTGAAGTTCAAAAGCTGTCCACTTGTGGATGCAAAGTGGATGGAAGAAAGTGAAGTGATAAGAGTCATCAAATGTATTGCAGCTTTACCTTGAAGCTTTTGGTTTACAACCCATGTATTTTCCAACTCAGATCACTTCAGTAGAGCAAAGGTCAAAGGGCTTGTTACATGCTCAAAAGAGGGGTGATGATAAAGCTAGCAAGCACTTCATATGTACATAAGGATTCAGTGCAATAGTAGTGTATATTGTTTGACAAAAGTATGAATGTCTCATTAAGTTATTTGTACACATGTTTGACAGTCTTTCTTGCGAATACATGCGATGATAAAAGGGTGCTCACCACACTAAATCATCTATGGCATGCAAACGAGGACGTTTACGATTTTAAGAGGGGGTTGTGTCACGAGACTGTGACAACCACTATATATATTTGTTGGCTTCTCTCTCTTGATTTTTATTTAATTTTTGGGACCCTCTTGTTAAAATATCAAATGTCCGCATCACAAATCGAAACCAAGCAGTATCAGGATCAAGCCTTATTTGATGAAGCAAAGGAATGATTACAACATCGGGCGCAAGTGCTCACCATTCAAGTGGAGGAGGAGAAGAATGTGCTAGAGTTCATATTTCTATCCGGTGGTAGCTCCGGTATCTCTTAGGAGCAGATTGGGGAGTGAGGGCTGTTTTGTGGCTGTGCCCGGCTAGCGTGAGGTTGTTCTCTCATGTCGGTCATGTCTAGCCATATTTAGCTCGGGTTTTGGCTTGGTTCCATGGTCTCCAGTTGTCCTGCAGGCTGGGAATAGCATTCCCCAGCCTTGGTATATTTTTCCCCTCCTATCTGATGCCCTTCCACTATTTTCCCCATTTACCAAGGTCGTGGAGTTGGGTATCTGGGTCGGGCAGCCAGCTTTATGACCTATATAGGCAGGGGAGGGGGGGCAATCTATAAGCACATGCAAATCAGCCCCAGTTAGGGGCACCCTCTCAAGGGCACCCCAGGGGGCAGCTTGGCGTTTTGACCTCCTAGCAGCCTAGCGTTTTCCCCTCCTGGCAGCCCCAACGTTTTTCTCTTGGGCAGCACCCTCACCAGCGTTTTTGGTGCAGCCGGCTGTCAGCAGAGGAGCAGCAGCCCAGCGTTTTCCTTGGGCAGCAGGAGCACTGCTTGGAGTTCATCTCTACGGTGCAGTACAACCTCAGGGCAGCCCTTCACAGGCTTTGTGCCCATGCTATAGTCAGTTTCCTCGACTGAGATCTAGATCCACATCTAGATCTAGCCTGGAGGAGATGCACCAGATCTATGCTCTCAGAGCATGTTGGAGGTGATGCACATGTCGAGGCCGTGTCAGTGGTCTCGTGTGCAGGAGCAGTTGGCAGTGTTAGTAGCAGTCGTAGTTTATGTGTCCTCAGATCTATCCATTGGCATGTCAGTTCTATGTCGGACCACCCTTGGTCACTTGTATGAGCATATTCTTATCAACATGGAGAGCCTTTCCCAGGCCTCTCTCTCTCTCTCTCTCTCTCTCTCTCTCTCTCTCTCATTCTCAGATGTGCCGTCTCATTCTACCTATGTGATCTCTCTTCTCCACAGGTGTGCCTTGTTCATGTGTTTGGCATTGCAGGTGTTCTAGATCGGAGTCGAGGTACCCACCGGATCACGAGCCAGGTCTTGTCCTCATTGCATCTTCCGTTGCCACCTTTGACAGAATGCACGGGAGGCATCTTCGTGTATAGAGAAGCTCGCCTACACCAAGAGGCAAGTAGAGGAAGCGGTAAATATGAAACACTGACTCCCACCTCTATCATCAACATGACAATTGAGGAAGAGCAAAGGAGGAAAGCATGCCCTCTATATATACGAGTCACGAGTGTCAAGGACACCAACAATGTGGAGGAAGTGAAAAGCCTCCATGTACGTATGGGAATGAGTCTTGCCGTAGCTTGAGCGAGATTTTTTGAGCGACGTAAAACTCGAGCAAGTTTCTAAATGGTTAGGACCCAATTTGTGCTATGTGTTGCAATGTACATTGAGATGGGCGAAATGTTTTTTGCATTCTTGTTAGTAGGCTAATGCAATGGTCAATGAGCTAAAAACTGATGCCTCAATGTTTGAAGACACCAAAGTGTAAATCAACAATCCTCATGCACTTAGAAACTTTTCAAATAACATAAAAAAAAGAAACATTACATTGTTTATCTAAATGGGATATTTCTGCAATTTGTATTACATAGAGTATTAAGAAAAAGTAAACATTTGCATGCCAAGAAAAAGTGAGTTTCACGTATCTTCATTTCAAATGTCAAAACCTTGTCATGTGCGTCAACTGCCATGGTTAAGATGCTTCCAAGAAGAGGATTTTAAGGCTTTGGAAAGTTTTCAAAATCAATACCAGGGACTATATATTCCAGAAGGAGAGCTTAAGAAGCAGGATTACAACAGATGACATAGCATTATCAAGTGGTGAGGTCTCCTCTAGAGAAGTGGAAAAATAATCTCCTTTGAAGCTACTAGTAGTGACATTTGTTGGTACGAGGTACTACAAGAAGCAACTCCATAGGAGTTTAATTTTATAAGCAGAAACTCTGCACGTGGTGCTACGAGAAGCAACACTACACGGGAGAAAAAGGTCCCCCAGAGCTACTTGTACCACCATGTGCCAGCACATAGTGCTACAAGCAACTATGCAATGGCTTAATGGGAAGAGCTTAGGAAGTAAGAGTATTCACGATGACATAGCATTGTCAATTTGGGAGGGATCCTTTAGAGAACCGAGAATTTTTTTTATCTTCCAAACATGCATGTAGAACCTCGTGTCAACATGTGATGTTACAGGAGGTAACATTGGATGAGCTTTTTTTCCCTTATTCTTGTCTTGTCCACAATGACTCAAGTGTCTAAGAACCAATATCAAGCCCTTGCAAAGGGAGAATTAAGCTCTTGCCACCAAGTGTTAGTCACGTGGTGATACATGGAACTACATAGGAGTTTGTTTTGCCCAATTCTTCTCTAGTCCAAAAGGGCCAAATATCTTTGAAGAGAAAATTACACCCTTTTTAAAGATGCTTGTAGTACCGTGTGTCGGCACATGGTGCTATATGAAGCTTTGCAGGGACTTTATTACGTTGGGGTAAAGGTGGGTGCCTTACCCCGAGTCGAACACTAGATCTAGATGCCCATTGTTTCACCTTATTGTTGAACATATACAAGCAATAAGGAGTACTCTCACTTCACTTTTGAGAGGTCGTCCACCCACTCCCCATGTCATCTCTCCTCTTCCCCTTTATGCATTGTGCATGCAAGCATCACACACTCACAAATTAGTCCCTCTCAAGATTCCTACATCACCATGTGGCGACATGTGGTGCTATAGCACCATGGGCAAACACCTGGTGCTACAAGAATCTCCACAAATTGCTTAAATGAGCCCCTTTGGAGCTTCCTATAGCACTAAGTGCCGACACGTAGTGCTATAGGCAACTCTACAAAGAGCTTAAATTAGTCCCTTTGAAGCTTCCTATAGTTCCACATGAGGATACCTGGTGCTACATGCAGCTCCATAAAGTGCTTAAATTAGACCTTATGAAGCTTACTATAGCACCACATGCTAACTGACACATGGTGCTACAAGCAGCTTTGCAAAAGACTTAAAGCCCCCTTTGAAGATTCCTAAAATATCATGTGCCGACACATGGTGCTATAAGCATCTTCACAAAAAGAGTAAATTAGCCTCTTTGAAATTTCCTTTAGCACCACGTGTCGACACGTGGTGATACAGGCAACTCCACAAAGTGCTTAAATTAGCCTCTTTGAAACTTTCTTTAGCACCACTTCTCCACACATGGTGCTACAGGTAGGTCCACAAAGCTCATAGATTAGCCTCTTTGAAGCTTCCTATAGTACCACATGGTGCTACACGCAACTCTATAAAGGGCTTAAATTTGCCATATTGAAGATTCCTATAGTACTACGTACCGACACTTGGTGCTATAGGAAGCTCCACAAAACTATTAAATTAACTTCTTTGAAACTTTCTTTAGCACCATGTGTCAAGAAGTTCCACAAAGTGCCTTAATTAGCCTCTTTAAAACTTCCTTTAGCACCACATGTCGACAGTGGTGTGCTACAGACAACTCCACAAAGCGCTTAAAGTAGCTTCTTTGAATTTTTTTTTAGCACTGTGTGTCGACATGTGGTGCTACGGAAGCTCCATAAAGCTCTTAAATTATCCTCTTTGAAGCTTTCTATAGCACCACGTGCCGACACGTAGTGCTACAAGTAGGTTTATAAAGGGCTTAAATTATCCCTTATGAAGCTTCCAATAGCACCACGTGCCAACACGTGGTGCTACAAGCAGCTCCACAAATGGATTAAAGCCCCTTTGAATATTCTTATAGCACCACGTGCCAACACGTGGTGGTATAGAAAATTTCACAAAGTGCTTAAATTAACTGCTTTGAAACTTCCTTTAGCACCACGTGTCGAGACGTGGTGCTACAAGAAGCTCCACATATTGCTTAAATTAGCCTTTTTAAAGCTTCTTACAACACCACTTGTTGACACTTTGTGCTACCAGCAACTCCATAAATTGCTTAAATTAGCTCTTATGAAGCTTCCAATAGCACCACATGCCAACACATGGTGCTATAAGAAACTTTACAAATGGCTTAAAGTCTCTTTGAATATTCCTATAGCACCACGTACCGACACGTGATGGTAGAGGCAGCTCCAAAAACGCTTAAATTAGCCTCTTTGAAACTTCCTTTAGCACCACGTGTTGACACATGGTGCTACAGGCAGCTCCACAAAGCACTAAAATTAACCTCTTTGAAGCTTCCTAGAGTAGCATGTGCCAACACGTGGTGCTACAAGCAGGTTCATAAAGCGCTTAAATTAGCCCTTATGAAGCTTCCAATAACACCACGTGCCGACACGTGGTGCTACAAGCAGCTTTGCAAATGGCTTAAATTTCCTTTGGATATTCTTATAGCACCATGTGTCAACATGTGGTGCTACAGGCAGTTCCACAAAGTACTTCAACTAGCCTCTTTGAAACTTGCTTTAGCACCACGTGTCGACACGTGGTGCTACATGCAACTCTTGAAAGCGTTTAAATTAGCCTCTTGAAACTTCCTTTAGCACCACGTGTCAACACGTGGTGCTACAAGCAGCTCCACAAAGCGCCTAAATTAGCCTCTTTGAAACTTTCTTTAGCACCACGTGTCGACACGTGGTGCTACAGGCAACTCCGCAAAGAGTTCAAATTAACCTCTTTGAAGCTTTCTATAGCACCGCATACTGACACATGGTGCTACAAGCAACTTTGTGAAAGATTGAAAGCCCCTTTGAAGATTCCTAAAATATCATGTGCCGACACATGGCGCTACAAATGCTTTGTGGAGTTGCATGTAGCACCACGTGTCGACACGTGGTGCTAAAGAAAGTTTCAAAGATGCTAATTTAAGCGCTTTGTGAAGTTGCTTGTAGCACCACGTGGCGACACGTGATGCTGAAGAAAGTTTCAAAGACGCTAGTTTAAGCGCTTTGTGAAGCTGCTTGTAGCACCACGTGTCGACACGTGGTGCTACAGAAAATTTCAAAGAGGCTAATTTAAGCGCTTTGTGGAGTTGCTTGTAGCACCACGTGGCGACACGTGATGCTGAAGAAAGTTTCAAAGACGCTAGTTTAAGCGCTTTGTGGAGCTGCTTGTAGCACCACGTGTCGACACGTGGTGCTACAGAAAATTTCAAAGAGGCTAATTTAAGCGCTTTGTGAAGTTGCATGTAGCACCATGTGTCAAAGAGGCTAATTTAAGCGCTTTGTGGAGTTGTCTGTAGCACAACGTGTCGACACTTGGTGCTAAAGAAAATTTCAAAGAGGATAGTTTAAGCTCTTTGTGGAGCTGCTTGTAGCACCACGTGGCGACACGTGGTGCTACAGGAAGTTTTAAAGAGGCTAATTTAAGCGCTTCCTGGAGTTGCATGTAGCACCACGTGTTTCAATAAATTAGCCTCTTTGAAACTTCCTTTAGCACCACGTGTCGCCACGTGGTGCTACAAGCAGCTCCACAAAGAGCTTAAACTATCCTCTTTGAAATTTTCTTTAGCACCAGGTGTCGACACGTTGTGCTACAGACAACTCCACAAAGCGCTTAAATTAGCCTCTTTGACACGTGGTGCTACATGCAACTTCACAAAGCGCTTAAATTAGCCTCTTTGAAATTTTTTGTAGCACCACGTGTCGACACGTGGTGCTATAAGCAGCTCCACAAAGCGCTTAAACTAGCGTCTTTGAAACTTTCTTCAACATCACGTGTCGCCCCGTGGTGCTACAAGCAACTCCACAAAGCGTTTAAATTAGCATCTTTGAAACTTTCTTTAGCACCACGTTGTGAGCGGGATGAAAACACACACAACGTCTCTATAATGACCCGACACACACTGTTGGAAAGATACACACACACTATGGGGCACCACTCGGCTTACACAACACACTTGGCCGAGACATGGAACACACCGATGGAGTGAGAGGAGAGAGACTGTCTGTTTATCCACTCCACACACAGAGACACACACACACACACACACACACACACCCAAAAACTCAGCTCAAAAGAGGAGAATTTCTGATGCTTAGATACAATAGAGCTTGGGCCAACACCAATGGAGCAAATAGCTCACACAATATGGGTAAAAAGTACCAGATACAATCACAAATTGGAGCAGAAGCTTCGCTCATAGGAGAAACTTACACAGCAAAAACAACAGAAAAAGAGTGAGGAATTTGGCAAAATGGACAGCGCCATCGTATCCGGAACGGCCCAAAACCCCAGTCTACAATGTCAAAGTGCTCAAATCCGACCTCGGATGAGCAGTTTACGGCCAAAACAGGCTCTAAAAACCCCAAAAACACAATTGCGGCTGTTCCTCCTCTTCTCTTCACGTTTTTTCTGATCTTCTCTCAGTTTTATAAGTTCCCACACTTAACTTTATTACTTGGGCACCCTTGGCCTTTTAGATGACCTCAAGCGGACCCCGAACAGGCCAAAAACTGACCTCGCAGTGCATAGTTGTCACCTTGCTACATCCATACGCACACCTGGCACTCAGCTTTTTCTAATAATGCGTCTCGCAACCACGTGAAGTGGCCCCAAAAGATGGTCCTCATGATGACCTTTCTGCATAATTATCACAAGAAAACACTCACGTCGTGTCTGTACTTATCTACGTGCAAGTATTGACCCCATTCGCCCTCCTGACGCCACTAGATGCCATCTGACGCACCTGCTTACCTCATGTCGTCGGCCCGCGGGTAGCTTCCTCGAGAAGTTTTACGTGCCACTAACTTCTCATTATTGTAGAAAAAACACACTGATACTGGTAACGATGAAAATCGATGCACTATGTACACCCTGTCCTACCTGTACACATGTGGGCCCCACGTAACCACTTGGCTCTGGAAAATGGACAATCCTTTATTTGATGCACCATGCATGGGTATGTACATATGCGCAATCCCTTGCTCCAAAAAACTCCTGACATAATTTGCCCATTCCCTAGCCTGCTAGATCATTCATGATCAGCAGCAGCAAAAAGCTATATGAGACTCGCCGCCTGGATCCCACACAAAAACACTTTGCATTCCTTGCATCAAAAACTTAATCAAGCTTCCACCTGGTTCCCAAGGAAAATGCTTAGAGATTCCATATATCAACCTTGCATTAAAAAAGACATGAATTACTTCGGCATAGACCGACATGTGCAAATATATCTCCTTCTCCATAGCTGAGAGGTCTCCATTGATCATTTGTGTCATCAATTCCTGCTTCTTTGGCAATTCAACCTTTGATTGCATCAGCCCTTCAATCACTTCATAAGGCCCTTCACTTTCATCTTCAACCTCATTTGCAAATGCAACTAAACCAGACTCCTGGATTCCTTTGTCCATCAAAAGAAATGAAACATCAGCATCCTCATCACTGTTGGTAGTACTAGCACTGTTCTCATCAAACACTGTGGAATAGTCTTCATCACTAGACTCATCCTCATCCTCATAAAGCTCCTCCAATCGTTTCCTTGTGTCCATATTGTATAACTTCTTGGCACCCGTCTTTCCATAGAGGCTAATCGTACCACGTCTCCAATCTTGAACAGCTCCCACTGCACGTAACCATGGTCTACCCAGTATAATAGGATATGCTCCCAACCCTGCTGGCATCACATGAAAATCAACCACTGCCTTTGCATCATATGCTTCCACTTCTAAGCTCTTTACAACACCCAAACATTTTACTTTTTGATGGTTTGCCAATCTAATCCAGAAGCCTGACATCCCAGTCACTGTAAGACCCATCTTCTCAACGCATGAGTGCGTTATGACACATATTTGGGCTCCACCATTCACATAACCTTGTCCCAGATTTTTTCTTTTATGCCACACATCTACTATTGGACAAATGTCTGGTAGCTCATCCATCGCTAACACCTTCACTGAACCTCTCTCTGGCTCTCTCTCCATTGGGTTAACCATCCTCTTCCATTGTCGCTTTAGCTTAGGCACCATCTCTATAAGCTTCCCGAAAGTAACATCGGCTTTCCTGCTTGTCAGATCCTCCTTCAAGTCATAGCTTAATTGTCCATCCCCTAGTGGGAAATTTGAAACATGAAACTTGCGACGAGCTCTTCTTTTCCTCTTGGCCTTGACATCCTCGCCTTCATGGCTCTTTCCTTTCTTCTTGCTAGGACGTGGTGCACTTCTTCCTTTCTTGTCCTCTGTGGTTCTCTTCCCAATAGGCATCACTAATGTATCCTCTAGCTTTGATGCCTTCTCCAAGGTGACTACACTTAACACTTTTGTCTTTCCCTTTTCCTCTTGGGTTAATCCACTATTCCTTCATCTCCCTTAATTTCAATGTCATAATCATTTGACCTAGTTAACACCTGTCTTGGCAATGGATACATGTCTCTCCCCATATGTTACTAATTGGACTATTTTCTTATTTTTAATGATTAATTTCTTTTTTAGGATATTTTATTATGTGCACTAAGAACTGTTAAAAGATTGTAGCTACAGGAACTGCCATCAGGAACGGACAACTGTGATGTGTCATTTGATGGGCGACGGTAAACATCGCGAAGGAGTTTTTGTAAGTTCGGTGGAAAGGGCCGGGTTACGAGTGCTTCTGATGCGTCACATGATGGGTGACGGGTGCATCAGTAAGGGGGCATCCCGTAGGCTAAGGAGGAAATCGGAACTGAGTAATAAAATACGCGTAAGAACGCAAGCACAAGAATAAAGATGGGTTCAATGAAGCTTTTTACGAAAAGCAGGAACAATCGCGGGAAGGCAGACGCTTTCCCGCGAGGAATCTATGTTTGCATTGCATTCGTGCATTTGGTTACATCCAGGGACGCCTGGGAAGTGTTGTGAAATGCATTGGTTTTAACTTATAAGGTTTTATTGAGTTTTTGGGCAGGTTCAGACCAATTTTAAAATATGCCGGTTGCCCACTTAATAAGTGGGCAGCCACTTAGAAGATAAAGCAACAAAACCAGCCAGCGAATTCTCTCTCCCTATTTCGGGTAGAACAACGCAAAAGAAAAAGGAAAAAAAAAAGAAAAAAAAGAAAAAAAGAAAAAAAAAACGGCCGCTGTTGCTAAATTGGCTTTATCTGACAGAAAAATAATTCTAAATGAATTATTGGATTTATAAGGGAGAGGGTTTTCTCGCTTGGAACATCAAGGAAAAATAATTCTAAATGAATTATTGGAATTTTAAGTGAGGGTTTTTCTCACTGGAGACATTCGAGTACAGAGTATTCCTAGTGTGTCATTCAAAGTAATGACGATAGCACTGTGAACGAGAATATCTGTAAGGCCACCAGGAACGGGTACTTCTGATGCGTCACATCGGATGGGTGACAGGGAGCATCGAGAAGAAGTATCCGACCATCCGGGAACGGACATCTCTGATGCGTCATAGGATGGGTGACATAGAGCATCGTGAAGGGGATTGTATCGTAAGTTCGGTAGGAAAGGACTAGGTGATGGGTATTCCTGATGCGTCACAAGGTGGGTGACGGGTGCATCGGAAAGGGGATATCCATAGTCGAGAGGAAATCCGAACTGGAAAGAGGAATACGCGTAAAGACGCAAGCACAAGAATAAAGATGGGTTCTGAGAAGCTTTTCTTAAAAAGCGGAAAATTTGAACGAGTTTTCCGGGAAGAGCAAACGCTTTCCCGCGAGGAATCTATGTTTGCATTGCATTCGTGCATGTGGTTGCATCCAGGGACGCCTGGGAAGTGCTGTGAAAGCATTGATTTTAACTTATAAGGTTTTATTGAGTTTTTGGGCAGGTTCAGACCAATTTTAAAAATATGCCTGCCGTCCACTTAATAAGTGGGCAGCCACTTAGAAAATAAAGCAACAAAACTAGCCAGCGAATTCTCTCTCCCTATTTCGGGTAGAACAGAAAAAAAAAGCGAGTAAAAAAAAAAAAAAAAAAAAAAGCCGCGATCTCCCCGCGCGCAGCTATTCGTGCCGTGGTGAAGGAGCTATAAAAGCACCACATGCCCTCATCGAAGGGAGGTTGCCAGCGCCAGCAAGAGAAGACTCTGCCGCCAGAAGATGCGAGAGATCGCGCGACTACGAAGCACGGAAGTCGCTTTTCTCGCGCAAGAACGACAGGTACCTATTGTGGATTCGCCATACGAATTGTTGTCGTGTGTTTGCGTGTGTGTTTGCAGGTACTTCATCGCGAAGGAGAAGCGAGAAGGCTTCGGCCTACGCTTGGGAATTCCGGAAACGGAATTCGGAAATTGTCTGCGGAGTCTCAACTCCGAGTACAGACGGAAAAAGGATTGAGAGCTTGTCTCTCGGATTTCCCTTACGGGAAGGAACGACCATCGAGTCAGAGATTTAGAACGGAGGGGTTTTCTCCGGTTCTTGTGCTTGTAAAAAGATTCTCCCTAATAAAGAATTCTCTTTAAGGGGGGGGACCAGCCCTTCTTCTGGTTCCCAGTACTGTGTCGATCTTCTCACTCTCTCTCTCTCTATGTACTTCTCTCTATATCCTTTGGCTTCAATAATAAGAGATAAATTCTATTTATCTGAGTATATTTTATATTGTTATGCGCTCCCGTTTGTGACAGTGGTATCAGAGCATGGTCTCCTCTCTTTCTCTGTAAAGGAGGACGACTCTGGGAAGATACGGGAAGAAGCCATGACAAGCCAAGAGAGAACTAAGGAGGCGGAAACCTAAGTCCTGCAGGAGAAAGCTCGCAGAGTTGGAATTTTTTTTCTCTCTGCAAGAAGTCGACACAAGACTTGGGATTCTCTGAGAAGGCAACAAGAGCATGATGCTGAAGAACCTAGAGAATCCAAGGAGCAGAATGCTCGAGATCCTTCAGAATTCAGAAGATATCCATGAACATCAATCCAGAACCATAGCCAAGAAATCCCGTCATCTCGGGAAGGATATGAAGAAGGTCTTTAGACCTCAGAACCCTCCGATCAAGTTTGATACTTTTGACGGAAGAGAATATGCCCCGAAAGCTACCGCTTTCATTTGACAGTATGAAGTTGCCTTTGAAAACGGCAATTTCTGAGAAGTGTCAAAGGTAAGGCATGTGACCAAACACCTCAAGGGGATTGCAAGTACTTGGTGGTATACCAAAGCTTTGCAAGGAACTTACAACAAGACTTGGATTCAATTCAAGGCTGAATTTTTTTCCTCTACGCTTTGAGGAAGGCATCCAAGAAGATTGGGATCGGTTTGCCCAATAGAAATATGAGCAAGTCCAAGCAAGTAGTGGTTCACTCTTGCCAAGGTAGCTCCACTCTTGACCCTCTATGAGGAAGGAAAGATGAAGAAATTCAACGAAGGACTTTTGCCGAATTTTGTAAACCCATCTGCAAGATACTTTGCAACAGATGGTGGAGTCAACAATAAAAGCTGAAAGTGTACACCTTGATGTACATAGAATACAATCCCCGCAGTGGGACGAGAACCATTGAACACAGAAACAATGAATTTTTGTTACCTCTCCTCGAAGGATACATTGCTATCCGGAGAAAGTTTGGAGTAAGGGAATTCAATCTAACTCCCGAGTTTTCGACCCTCAAACTTTAAGTGAGAGGGCAGGTTTTGGATCAAAGTTAAATCTTTGAGGAACTCATAAAATGCGTATTGCTTTTATGCACGAGATATGCATGTGTCTGACCAGGACAATCACTCTCGCGTATTTATGAGAGTAGGATCAATTTGAAACATTGTTTTCTGAGATGAATTGGTCTGCTCAACCATCCGGAAGGTCAACTATTGATCTCGTATCCAGTAGTTCACAAACAAATTACCTGCTATTGCGGGTAGAACGGCAGAAAGGAAGAAACCATTCAGATCTTTCAACCAAGAAAAGCTTTCACTAAGCTTGAATACTCTTTAAGCCCACACCCCCTACCCGGTAAGGGAAGATATGGTAGTGCTTTTCGCACAAGTGAATGAACACTCTTTACGAGGGAAGGAACAAGCGACGACTACGGCCTGTGCTCGAGGAATCCAAGGATTGAAATCCTAGATTATTTGATGAGCGGGTTTTGCTCTAAGATCGAGCCAAGGGATCGTCAAGTTGAGCGTCTTTGATCTAAGGATCTTACGAAGGGAAGGTAATTTCCCAGGTTCATTGAAACTCTAACACAGCTTAAGAATTATGTACACTTTTGAGTACATGGATAACACACGAAGATGCAGACCTATGCCAAGGAACTGGACGAGAGTTTGTTATACTCTCTTGAGCGCCTTTTTGCGCGCAAGAATATTCCGACACGAGAATCTCTATTTGAGATGTGTTTGGTAGAAGGAATCTACGAAGAAGAGGTTTTCCGATGGTCGTTGATCATTGAGTACGCTATGTGCTTTTACCATTACAGTAGCAACTTTTGGTTGTGGTATATGTTTCTCCATGAGCAGGTCAAGTAGCATTTACACGCTGCTGGAATAAATTCGAACTATTATGTTCGTAAGAATATAGTTCGCCAACCGTTTCAAAATGGTAAGAATTACATATGGAAGAACATCCTTGAGAATCAAAGAGGGTTCGCTCTGTTGTGAACCGGGTTTGAACGTACGTTCAGAAAATGCTATGGCTAGAACCCTATCTGCCTGAGATTTTGCAAGTCGTCATTGATGCTCACAAGGTGAATCATTTTTTATGATTTTGTAAGGAAGAGACGCTAATGGGCGTCGGAAAATCACTACTGGTGGTAATAACTCGCAGGAGGAAACGATTGGAAGAAAGTGCTGTCGTGCACAAGGAATCTTCGGCGTGGAACCGTCCGCCTACGTTGAGCGACGGCTTGGAACAAGAACCTTCTTTAAGGTGATCGCAAATTGTGGAAGAAAGGCATCGAGCTTAATGCTCTATGACTTGAGCATTCCCTATGTGGGAGGACACAAGAGGTTTAATACCCTCTAGACTAACAGCGCAGGAATATGCGCAAAGACAGATACCTAGATTGATTTCTAGGAGGATTATTCTTCTCGGGATTGAGAAGGTGGAATTGAGTTAACAGATTCTCGGATGAGGAAACTTCTAATCTGTTGGAAAGACGGGAATGACGAGTTCTTACATGGCTCGTAGGTTTGATGAATGGTGAAGGATATCCTCGAGGTACTAGAGGAAGGACATGAAGCGGTAAGGTAAGTATTGAATTCTTGAATTTTTGTTTAATTTAATTTTTAAGTTCTCTTTTGAGAAAGGACTAGCTCAACTCACCACTGAGCAAGATTTGGAATCTTTCCGGTTTCTCCCCGGCAGTTCAGTTGGACCTCTACAGTTGAGGACAACTGTTTATAAGTGAGAGGGATGTTGCTAAATTGGCTTTATCTGACAGAAAAATAATTCTAAATGAATTATTGGATTTATAAGTGAGAGGGTTTTCTCGCTTGGAACATCAAGGAAAAATAATTCTAAATCAATAATTGGAATTTTAAGTGAGGGTTTTTCTCATTGGAGACATTCGAGTACAGAGTATTCCTAGTGTGTCATTCAAAGTAATGACGATAGCACTGTGAACGAGAATATCTGTAAGGCCACCAGGAACGGGTACTTCTGATGCGTCACATCGGATGGGTGACAGGGAGCATCGGGAAGAAGTATCCGACTATCCGGGAATGGACATCTCTGACGTGTCATAGGATGGGTGACATAGAGCATCGTGAAGGGGATTGTATCGTAAGTTCGGTAGGAAAGGACTAGGTGATGGGTATTCCTGATGCGTCACAAGGTGGGTGACGGGTGCATCGGAAAGGGGATATCCATAGTTGAGAGGAAATCCGAACTCAAAAAAAGGAATACGCGTAAAGACGCAAGCACAAGAATAAAGATGGGTTCTGAGAAGCTTTTCTTAAAAAGCGGAAAATTTGAACGAGTTTTCTGGGAAGAGTAAACGCTTTCCCGCGAGGAATCTATGTTTGCATTGCATTCGTGCATGTGGTTGCATCCAAGGACGCCTGGGAAGTGCTGTGAAAGCATTGATTTTAACTTATAAGGTTTTATTGAGTTTTTGGGCAGGTTCAGACCAATTTTAAAAATATGCCGGTCGTCCACTTAATAAGTGGGCAGCCACTTAGAAAATAAAGCAACAAAACCAGCCAGCGAATTCTCTCTCCCTATTTCGGGTAGAACAGAAAAAAAAAAGCGAGTTAAAAAAAAAAAAAAAAAAAAGCCGCGATCTCCCCGCGCGCAGCTATTCGTGCCGTGGTGAAGGAGCTATAAAAGCACCACATGCCCTCATCGAAGGGAGGTTGCCAGCGCCAGCAAGAGAAGACTCTGCCGCCAGAAGACGCGAGAGATCGCACGACTACGAAGCACGGAAGTCGCTTTTCTCGCGCAAGAGCGACAGGTACCTATTGTGGATTCGCCGTACGAATTGTTGTCGTGTGTTTGCGTGTGTGTTTGCAGGTACTTCATCGCGAAGGAGAAGCGAGAAGGCTTCGGCCTACACTTGGGAATTCCGGAAACGGAATTCGGAAATTGTCTGCGGAGTCTCAACTCCGAGTACAGACGGAAAAAGGATTGAGAGCTTGTCTCTCGGATTTCCCTTACGGGAAGGAACGACCATCGAGTCAGAGATTTAGAACGGAGGGGTTTTCTCCGGTTCTTGTGCTTGTAAAAAGATTCTCCCTAATAAAGAATTCTCTTTAAGGGGGGGGGACCAGCCCTTCTTCTGGTTCCCAGTACTGTGTCGATCTTCTCACTCTCTCTCTCTCTCTCTCTCTATGTAGTTCTCTCTATATCCTTTGGCTTCAATAATAAGAGATAAATTCTATTTATCTGAGTATATTTTATATTGTTATGCGCTCCCGTTTGTGACAGCCGCGATCTCTACGCGAGCAGCTATTCGTGCCGTGGCCAGGGAGCTATAAAAGCACCACATGCCCTCACTCAAAGGGGGTACCAACGTCAGCAAGAGAAGACTCTGCCGCAAGAGATCGCGAGACTACGAAGCACGGAAGTCGCTTTTCCCGCGCAAGAGCGACAGGTATCTATTGTGGATTCGCCATACGAATTGTTGTCGCGTGTTTGTGTGGTTTGTTTTGCAAGAATCTCCCGTCTTACGGGAAGGCCCTTTACGGGAAGTACGGCTTCACGCCTAAGTCCCTTACGGGAAAGTACGGCTTCACGCCCAAGTCCCTTACGGGAAAGCACGGCTTCGCGCCTAAGTCCCTTACGGGAAGGAACGGCCTTGTGCCCAAGCCCTTACGGGAAAGCATGACCTTCGGGTCTAAGATTACAGAATGGAGGGGTTTCCTCGGGTTCTCGTGCTTGTATAAGAATTCTCCCTGAATAAAAGAATACTCTTAACGGGGGGGGGGGGGGACCAGCCCATCTTCTGGTCCCCAATACTGTGTCGATCTTCTCCCTTCTCTCATGTTTTCAAAGAATTATAATTTTCAGATTTTCTAAGTGCTCGTGTACGCTCCCGTTTTGTGACACCATCCTTGGTGGCTTATCACATTGCGGGCTGATGTGGCCCAACTCTCCACAATTATAACATGTGGGCGTCTGTCTCCAGAACCTACCATTACTTTGTCCAACACCATTCTTAGGTCTTTCTTCACCTCCTGGCTGATATGCAAACCTCCCTCAACCTCGATTATTTCCCACCTGACCTAGCATGTTTAGGATCAGATTTTTCATTAAATCTATGACTTGCCTTATGTCTTGCCTTAGCCCATCATCTTGCACTGCTGTACTGACCACTGCTGGCATAACTTGAGGAGTAACAGAAACCATTGATTCATGATGAACCCCTGGTATGCGACCTTGTAAAGAGTCCATAGGTTGAAATTCAGATCTCATGGGCAAAGACTCCACCCCTAACTGGCTCATTTTCCTCAACTTCCACTCTTTGTTCCTTGCTACCTCTAGTGCATCCTCATATGTCCTAGGTTTCTTTAGCTCCACTCTCCAACGTAAATTCTCCCAAAGACTAGTCAAGAACCTATCCTTCTTCATCATGTCAGGTGGGGGTACTTGTGTTGGTAAGGCCTTGCACATCCTCTCCCATGCCAATGAGAACTTACGTATGTACGCATCTACTGGCTCACCTTCCTTTTGCACTAAAGCCTGTAATTCTTGCTACACTTTGTCAGGATCTTCTATCTTCACAAACTCCACTTCCAGTGCCGTAGATTGTCCCAACTCAATCTTACAGGTGGATCAGCCACACGCAACTCCTCTTCAAATGCTTTGGACCAAACTCGTGCATCACTCTTCAAACAGATTTGGAGAAGACGTAACATCTGCGCAGGGTCATGAATCTGGTTGCTAATGCAGGCAACCTCCATCTTTTCCAAAAAGTCTTCCACATCTTCATCACTTCTTCCATGAAACTCCGGATAAGAGAAAGTCATGGCTACCCAAATTATGATGCTTTGAAAACCCCTTCGAACACACGTGCAAGAACCCAAAACTTTTCACTACCCAATCCCCAGAAACTTCAATGGAGCTCAGCTTTAGATAAGGACAAACACATGCACATCAAATGAGTTTTCATAGTTAATCATTGGAATTACAACAGGCAAAGGACATTCCAGGATCTCTCTTAATCTTCTTGGCCCAAACATAAAGACTATGCGCTGCTGGAAAAAAATCTTCTTGGACACATGAACATTTATTTGGATTCTTTGAGTTAAATGAAAAGGAGTGAATTGAGGACCATTTTGATCATCCATTAAAGTCAACCATGCAGCTCCCAAGAAATCACACCTGTCTTATCCTCTGATTTTGCCAAAATTTCAGCAGCATAATAGTATAAATGGCTTAAAAGACCAAAAAACCAGCCAGCATAACTTGGAAAAATTTTGGCAGAGTTTCCCCAGAAGTAGAGCAGTAAGAACCCAAAATATAGACTGTATATGTATGCATAAACTGCCAACAATAGAACATGAGCATCAAGTAGGAATCACTAGCACATAGCCTATGGCGAGGTCACGAAAAGGGTGCTCCAGCTACCTGTATCACCGAAAGGATCTCCACATTTGAGAATCCCCCAGCTCAATAAAACCTCACGCTATCGACCCTCATACGAAGGCTTATGTAAATCTCGTATAGTCAAGTCTCAGAAATGACTATCTGCCAGACCAAGTCTCAGAAATGGTTGGGACTGCCAAATAAAACCAAGTATGGCTCCACAAAGGCGTACAATGGCAGTTTCCACAAGTTACGTACAATACCAGCAGACAATGCGCTCAAGCAGGCACCAAACGATGCATACCCACGGCAACTGCAAGTGACTCCCATTGTCAGTGTATCACTCTACTCCTGCTACCTGTACCTGCCCCTGTAACTTGTAACCTGTAACCTGTAGTCTACAACATGTAATCCCGAATCTTGAAGCTCGAAGCAGAAGGTACTCGAAGAAGATCCTCCGTGGGGACGCCAAAAGAATGTGAGCAGGATGAAAACACACACAATGCCTCTATAATGACCCGACGCACACTCTTGGAAAGATACACACACAATAGTAACAAGGAATGGCCGTTTTCAGGTCTCCGTTCCCCGTTCACATTCCAAGTTCTCGTTCCGTGTTTCAAACGTGAGTACTCGTAACAGGGAATGTCATTTTGTTCAGCGTTCCCGTTCCGGTTTCCCGTTCCTGGTAACTATGACACACACACACACTATGGGGCACCACTCGGCTTACACCACACACCTGGCCGAGACAGGGAACACACCGATGGAGTGAGAGGAGAGAGACTGTCTCTTTACCCACTCCACACAGAGAGAGAGACACACACACACCCAAAAACTCAGCTCAAAAGAGGAGAATTTTTCATGTTTAGATACAATAGAGCTTGGGCCAACACCAATGGAGCAAATAGCTCACACAATATGGGTAAAAAGTACCAGATACAATCACAAATTGGAGGAGAAGCTTCGCTCGTAGGAGAAACTTCCACAACAAAAACAATACAAAAAGAGTGAGGAATTTGGCAAAACGGACAGCGCCATCGCGTTCGGAACGACCCAAAACCCCAGTCTACAATGTCAAAGTGCTCAAATCCGACCTCGGATGAGCAGTTTACGGCCAAAACAGGCTCCAAAATGAGCAAAAACACAGTTGCGGCTGTTCCTCCTCTCTTCTCCACTCTTTTTCTGGTCTTCTCTCTGTTTTTTCAGTTTCCACACTTAGCTTTATTACTTGGGCACCCTTGGCCTTTTAGATGACCTCAAACGAACCCCGAACAGGCCAAAAACTGACCTCGCAGTGCATAGTTGTCACCTTTTTGCATCATCCGTACACCTGGCACTCAGCTTTTTCCAATAATGCGTCTCGCCACCACGTGAAGTGGCCCCAAAAGATGGTCCTTATGATGACCTTTCTGCATAATTATCACAAGAAAACACCCACGTTGTGTCCGTACTCATCCACGTGCAAATATTGACCCCATTCGACGTCGTGATGTCACTAGATGCCATCTGACGCACCTGCTTACCTCATGTCGTGGGCCCGCGGATAGCTTCTTCGAGAAGTTTTACGTACTACCAACTCCTCATTATTATAGAAAAAGCACATTGGTACTGGTGATAGTGAAAATCGATGCACTATGTACACCCTGTCCTACCTGTATACATGTGGGCCCTACGTAACCACCTGGCTCCGGAAAATGGGCAATCCTTTATTTGATGCACCATGCATGGGTATGTACAGATGCGCAATCCCTTGCTCCAAAAAACTCCTGATAGCATCAATAGCTCCGCCTCTTTAACTAGGGGCAAAAAACATTGATTGTTTATTTGTACTATGTCATTATCATCTTACACCTTAGCTAAATCCTATATCTATGGTAAATTTCAATATGTAACAGACTTGGACACTCCAAGTCAAGAATCAACCGCGACAGCACCAAATAACCACTTCAAAACAATTCACAGATCACAATAGATTTGCACTGGCCCGGCGGAGTTCCGTGCCTAGAGATATTGGCCCCAAGGACTGGCGCCCCTTTCGGTATTTCTTTTTATATTAATCAATCATCAAAGTACAAGAGAGCGGTTAGGGTTTCACTCTCAGACTCTGCGTCTAGATGCTCTGAGAAGTGAGGCCCTCACCACTAATTTAAAGGTTACAAGGGATGCCCAAAAGCAGAGCCCCAAAAGCTTTTAAAAGCAAAAGCATCAGTTCTCTCTCTCTCTTAGAGAGTCTTTTCTCTTTTTTTTATAAAAAAAAAGCAAAAGCAAAATTCGCGTCGCTCATCATTTTCCAAATTTTTTTTTTTAAAAATTTATAAATAATCCGTCTCCGCGATTTCCGGAAATTAGGGTTTCTGGCAGAAATTAGGGTTTGCAGGAATTTTAGGGTTTCTGGCAGAAATTAGGGTTTCTGCTGTCCGCCACGTCATCACTTTGTGACATACCACCCTCTTGAAAGCATTGTAATCGACCGCGATTACGCCTGCAAAACCGACAAAAGCCATAAACCGTCTTAGCAGACACTGACTGTTAGTACCTACGTACTAGGAACACACATCTAGCACATGTACAAAATCGACAGTCACATCACACGACATCACAGGACATCACCAGACATCACAGGACATCACATGACATTCAACATTCATTCGGATCTTAGACCATGATTTATCGGCAATGTAGCTAGCAATCACATCTAGGTCCAATCGGGACCTCATCGATGTCCGATTGACTAACCCCTATTGCAACCATGTCTATTCGAGATCAATCGGACCAAAATGCTGCAGTCATTTCGGCTATCAGTTCCTGCACTCACAAGAAGTCAAGAACAAATCAGTATCATAATCAGGAATTCCATTTCAATATTTTCCCGGGGGCGGGTGGGTATGGGTAAAGGCTGTAACAATCCCTGTGCCTTATGCCTGTCAAACTTGACCTTCTGGCATACCAAGCAACTGCGCACAAACTCTTCTTATTTTTCATATTTTTCTTATATTTCTTTTTAAGTAGCTACTAGGAAGGAATCAAATCCTAGTGGAACACTAGGTGGCATTATTTCAAAGATACCCCCTATTTTAATGCATTATTGCAAGCATGATTACAAAACTTTGTCAAGGAGCAATGTCATGCTTTTGTATTGCATGAGGTGTCCTTTGGAATCAAATGAAAGTCTAGGTTAAGGGGATCACAGGAAGACTTTTGCTGCCAGAAATGGACCCTATTTTGATAAATGTTTTACACAAGGTTCTAATCCGAATTGGAAAAAGTATATAAAATGGGAGTCGTAGCTAATGAACTGTATTTTCTGCCCATATTTTTACTTTTTTATTTGAAGCCACGGTTGAGGAGATATATGATCAAAATACTGGACCCCAATCTCCCCACATCATGCAAGGACAACTCATTTCTAACATTTTTAGTTTCTGTTCACACTAGCTCCTCTCTTCTTGTGTAAATCCTTGGGGGTTCCCTTCACCTATAAAAGGAGACCTCTTCTTCCTTGAAAACCATTGAAGCATTCAAGCCATTGATGAGAGGAATTCATGAGAAAGTGAGTAGTAATGCCTAATTGTACTTGGCCATTAACATAAGCCTAAGCCTACACTTTCTCATAGAGGAAGCTAGCCATTCTTGTAAACTATCTTTGGAAGATCAACTCTAATCGAAGGTCTGAGACTCGGTGTATCAATCAAAGTTGAATTCTTCCCTCTTCTTCTCTCTCCATCAAAAATGGTGCCGAAGGGTTTGACAAGTAAGATGTGTTCTACATTGATATTTTGTTGATTTCTTGTTGTTTTATTTTTCATCTCTAATCCAACATATATATATTTAATTTCATCTTCTCTAACCAAACCTATTTCTCTCACTCTTAGAAATTCATTCTCTCTACAAATTCTAGGTCTCCTTGCTACAGGTACATCTCTCCCCGCAGTATCCTAATTGCCTACGAGTAAGAATTTTTCTTCTCTTCTCTCATTTCTACATACTAGAGGTATCTTAGATGAATAATCCATATGATGAGAATTTCTATCGCTTCCACTCTGTGCGATCTATTAGAATTAACGTATGGATTAGCCGTAAAATACACTTTCAACGACGTATAGTGTTTCTCTTTGGTCCAGAAAGGCTCAATGAAATACTTCTTTCACCGGACCCCATCATATTACCTCTTATAGACTATAAATTTTCTTTTGATGTAAGTGTAGTTGTTTTGCTATGAACCAAGAGGATTTGTACGCACAATTAATCCCAATCACTAGACAAAATATATATATTATGGTAAGCACAAAACTACAATTCCAAAAGACAATTCGTAGCCTATTTGGTCGGCAAAGATTGAACGCCATTAACTCATCTATTAACCCTTTCATATTACCCATGATACGATATGACCATAGTCTTGATGTTTTCATCTTTGTGTTGTTTTGATATTCTCTTTTGTGTTCTCTCTTTGTGTGTGTGAGCGCCAGAGAAAAAGAGTGGAGCTTCTTTGATTGCACTTCCTTCCAAACCGTAGTCTTTATGGCATCTATGGTTTAACTCCTTCATATAGTTTTTGAAGTTCTCTCACAAACTCTCGCAGCCAAAAGCCCGGTGCTTGCCTGGTAAGACCGCAAACTTCTCGACATAGTTTTGGTGAACCTGACGCGAAACTGCCAGGGTGAGTTTGTGGATAACCATGGGTGATCATGTTGAGCAACAGCGTATGCATTTTGACCCAGCAACAATGCAAATGTTTCAAGCATTTGCAATGTTCATGCAACAACAACATGCCATTGAAAGAAGGGAGATTTCAGCAACGAAGGCCATATAAGCAGTCGTCAGTAGAATGAATCAGTTCAATGTCAAAGATGTAACCAAGTACTTACGCGAGTATGTGAAGGAGATGGAGCTGCATCGTGTATCAGAAGGTGAGATGATTTAAAGCTTTGAGCTAGTTGTTGCTCCAGAAATTAGAGAACATGTTAGGGGAATTAAAGATTGGCATGGGAGAAATTGGGAAGAACTCAAAGTAGCTTTAAAGGAGGAATATTTCATGGAGGACTCTAAGAGAGTGACCAAAAGGACATTCTTAGAATGGGTAGTTAAGCGAAAATAAGGACTATCAATAACAGAGCTACTTAGGGAATTTGAGCGGCGCTATGCACAACTCACGAGGACAGAAAGGGCCACACTAGATGCAAAGAAGATATATCTTTTCTTAAAAGCTGCAGGTAAAGAGTTTCAAGAAAATTCGGAGCTTCTTCTTAAAGATAAAGATGCTGAGCAAGGATTAAAGACCGACTGGAATGAGGTTGAAGGTGCTGTCTCAATGCTTGCCAAACGACAAAGAAGAAGGGACAAGATGGTAGTAAACACTACAAGTCCTTCCACCTCAACTTCTGACAAAATGATAAAGCTTACTTTTATCGCTCCTAAGTTTGATGAGTCCATGCTAGATGAGCTTGTGAAGGGAATGCGTGACTTGAAGGTGAAGCTTGCAAAGCTTGAAGAAAAAGGCCAACCGTAGTGTCAGGGCCACTTCCTAGGCAAAGGCAACAGCCCAAAGAAGGGTTTGTTAATAGATGTATTTGGTGTGATAGTACAGACCATGTAAGAAGGGATTGTGATGATTTTAGTGATGCTTTGTCAAAAGATGTTGTCTTTTTTAAGGATGGTAAAATCCACTTAAGAGAGACAGGTCTACCCTTGAGAACTAACTTTGGAAAGGGGGGAATGTAAACCTTAGTTGAAGATATGGCAACTAACCATGCCACCTCTTCAGTTGAGGCAACTACTTATGGAGTAAAAATTGAGCATCTTAGTGATGAAGAGGTGAGTGACTATCATGGTCAAATTTGGCCAAATGTCATGCAATTAGCTAAAAAGGGAAAGCTTACAAAAAAGATTTTATATGAAGTAGGTGATTGCATATGTCTAGAAACAGGATGGAATGATTCAGTGGACTCATTGTCAGTGCATGTCTACATTACAAAATACCAACAAAATGAGGCTATTGTAGAAGAGAAGCGTAGACGTGAGAATGCCGATGAAGGATTATCAAAAAGAGCTTCTAGAAGTGGGGGAAGAAGCGACTCAATGCCTTCTCAAACACCCTCGACACAAGGAGCATCTCCACTTGAAGTACTCATGGAGGAGTCTACAACAGGAAAGAAAAAAGAGCCAACAAAAGGTAAGACAAAAGGCCCAACTTATAAACTACAATCTGATATTGAGGTTGCTACAAATTTAAAGAAAGTCTTGGAGGAAAGGATTTTGAATAACAAGATTGAGTTCACTCTAGGAGAAGTCCTTGGCATTGCAAAGCGTGAATTCCACGAGGAGAGATCATTGACATCATCAAGAGAAAGAGACAAACTCTTGTTGAGGTTGCTCGTCCACAGGTTGAGAGAGAAACCTTGAAGACACAATGGATGTAGTTGCAAAATAAGGAGGATGATGGATCTGTGGCAGGATGCTACCAATCTAGTGGGAGAGTGAAGCAAGTGCATTTCTCAAATGATGATGAAGAAGTTGAAGCTATTTCTAGGAGCTACTATTCACGAAGTCATTGGGCAAGGGCTACTACAGAAACTTTGGTCAAGGTAGGTGATCTTGAAGAGCCATTTGTTGCACTCGTGATCTGTTTTACAACAAGGCTCTGCCTGTTCATTTATAAGCACTTGGAAATCTAAAAATCCTTAGCATTACACACAAAAAGCACAACAATCATCTGCTTTCCTCAACTGGACCTGGAAAGCTCCTCCATCATAAAAAGTTGGCCGCATCAGAAACTGCCGTATGCTGCCACATCAACAAACTCCGTACAAGTCTATGATTTCCAACAAAAAATCCACTGCGTTTTACACGTCGCTAAACACAGAGAAGGCTCCTTTGTCACATGGTCAACTTGCCATGGTGTGTGTGCAGCCACATCATAGGCTCGTCACATACCCATCTCCTTAGTAATTCTTCAAAATGACACCTACATATACAAAGCTTCAAACAACATAGTTATCAATCACCACCCTACGCAATCACGCACAAAAAACCATCATTAAACACATTTACTTGGCAGCAAGGCTAGGAAATCACCCGGGATCAATACGTAAGAAAATACTGAGCAAGCATCCACATGCCAAAGGATAGTCTCATTGAGAGAAACCTGTCTAAAATAAGTGTCCTACGTGCCAACAATAAGTACGCATCGTCAGGTGCACTGGAAGGGTTCAAGGATTTTAGCTCAAATCTAGTACTTCGTACAAACACAAGGTTACTATACTTTACTTGAGAGAACTAAACTGAACACAATGAAAGAGAGACGCAGAGAGAGAGAGAGAGAGAGAGAGAGAGAGAGAGAGAGAGAGAGAGAGAGAGAGAGAGAGAGAGAGACGACACAACATGTCAGGCACAAACCACCCTCAAAGGGCTCCCTTACTCTATTGCCAAAGCAAGTATTTGCATTAATTACTTGCGCAAATGTTGATACAATGGCTAAATCTTGAGTATTGAGTATTGTGATGTGTATGCTCATGCTGATCTTATGCAAAACACTAGGCTAAACTGATGCAAAAACGCTAGGGCTGATCTGATGCCGAGGCTGAAAATGATGATGCTGAACTGTTGGTGCTGAGGGTACTAACGATGCTAAAGATGTTGGCGATGGAAACACTGATGGGTGCTTGTGATGCATGTATTTTTTCTACTGTCCTTAAATTGAAGGCCAAGTGACTCTTTTATAGATCTTTTACCATTTGTTGTAATCACTTCCGAGGAGTGATCGGACAGAAACACAGAGATAATTGGAAACTTTACACTTAACAATACTTTAGCACTTCCAAACACTTGAATAAAAGAGAGAGTAGATGACACGGGGCAACGGAGTTCCGTGCCAAGACGTAATGGCCCCAAAAATTGGCGCCCCTTTTAGTATTTCTTTATTATTGATTTGACAAGGTACAACTCTCGAGGGTCCGACTCTCTCCGAGACCTTCCATCCAGATGCCCTCTGAGAAGTGGCCTTCTAGGCACTTATAAAGAGTACAAGGGATGCCAAAAGCAGAGCCCCAAAACCTGAAGTCCTAAAAGCACTTATCCAAAAGCTTTGCTCCAAAAAGCATGCGTTGAAAACTACAAAAAGCTGCCAACAGGATTTACGAGAATCCGTGCAGTGCCACGTTGCAGCTTGTACGTAGGGTTTTTATTATTTTGCCTTCTCTGGGGTCCCTTTAATATTTAGGCCCCCTCGACAGAACTTTATAAGTTTGGTGAACTTAGGCCCCTTGGCAAAATCCATAAGTTGGAATCCATTCTGCTTCCTTTTCTTTCTTCTAGGTTTTACGCCTCTCGGCCAATTCCTACAAAACTCAGTTAAGTTAGTCCAAGACCCGAAGGCCACACAGATGTCTTGGTGCCATGCAAAGGATCGCAGATGAAAACACTACATAGAGAGAACTGTTCATGCTAAAGAGGTTTCTGTCTTTGACCAAGAATTTGGCATGAACCACCTTTCTAGGGAAAATCAGCCCGTGTCTAACCACACGAACGCATGGATCAAATGCGTCTATGACCTCGACGCACAAACCGTAACCCTAAAACCCGTCACACACCGCCTTTTAGAATCAAAGCTATCTTCCTCGATTGCAGATGTAAGAAAATGGTCACGCTTCTATTATTCATGCAACTTAAAATCTCACATTTGATCATTTAGTCATGCATTCTTGTGTCATGATGGCCCTGCACACATAAAAGCTAGCTGCCTACATCTTGGGTAAGTCCGAAACTATGTCGTATGACCGGTATCTTAGCCAACACCTGTAAAAGGTCATTGGATCTTGCTTGGATGTCGATCACACAATGGCTATAAAAGGTCATTGAATCCTGCTTGTGGTGCGTGCACACACCCAAGATCATAATCTTAATCTTTATTAATCATAAATTTGTACAAAAGAATTCCCAGTTCATCATCTATCTTGATTCATAGTTTGTTTTCTTCCATTCATGATTCTTAGTCTATTGTCGCTCTTTATGTAACTTGATTACTAAAGCTCAACACCAACCATGAAAGAAATCGTGACAACCTTAGAGAACATCCTCTACCAAAGGTGAGCAAAGAGTTTCATGACCATAGGGAAATGATAGGTTTTGGCTGAGTATCATTGTAAAGCGGGACTGCAGTGGTAAAGAAAGAAAAAGGGTCTCGCTTGATCTAAAAATAGGTGGAACTTTCTCAACGGGCTCCTTGGTAACAAAGAATGGATCAATATGTTTTACAAAACTTGAAGATTTGAAGAGATGTGAGAGGCAATATGTACATAATGTACAAATGGGCATCAAAGAGAGTCGGTTGCTAGAGACTACTGAAAATATTTTGGGTTTATGTGAACAAGTTTCTTTTGTAGATACTATGGGTGAGCTTGATGCTATATGGGGTCTAGTTTGCATCTTGAAAATGAAGTTGTGGAAGTTTGCTCTATGGAGATGTATCAAGTAATAGAAGTCTTTAAAGAAAACCAAACAATTGGCCCAGAAGTCCACGTTGAAACTAAATACAAGAGTGTAGCAAAGAAGGTGAAACCAATAGCTTCACCTGTACCACCCAACAACAGGGAAAAGATTGAGCAAGCTTCTTTGCAACCAAGTTTAAGGAATCCTAAAAAGATTGGGTATATCTTTACAAAGGAGTCTTTTCAAGAGTTGCAGATCGGTTGCGAGGAGTTTCTAACACAGAAGGAGACAAAGTGCTTCAAAGAAATGCTTTCAAAGCATGGTAAGGCTTTTGCATTTGAGCCACATGAGATAGGATGTGTTGATGCTTTTATTGTAGCTCCTATGGTAATTTTCACAATACCTCATGTGCCTTGGAATCTCCGGTCTATTCTGGTTCCAAAGGCTCATTTGCCAAAGTTAGTAGAGCTATTGAATGAGAAGATCAAAATGGGAATTTTGGAGCCTTCTTGTACTCCATACTCAAACAAGTGGTTCACAGTTCCAAAGAAAAATGGTTCTCTACGCTTCATCCAAGATATGCAACCAGTGAACAAGGTGACAATTAGAAATGTAGGTACATGTCCAATTGTCGACGAGTTTGCAGAGACGTTTGCAGGGAGGGCAATCTACTCAATGGGGGATCTCTACTCAGGGTATGATCAATTTCAGCTTGCAATCGAAAGCAGAGACTTGACAACCATGAGGACACCTTTGGGTTTGGTAAGGATGTGTACCTTGCCACAGGAAGCAACCAACTCGGTTGCACATATGATGAATGGGATGAATAAGGTCTTACGTGACTTTATTCCTCAAATCACAATGCCTTTCATTGATGATTTGCCTATCAAAGAATGTGAAGAAAATGAGAAAGATGAATCTTTGGATGTCAGGGGATGTCGCAGGTTTGTGGTAAATCACATAAATGATTGTGATAAAACTTTGTTTAGGTTGGAGGAAGTGAATTTTACTTTGTCAGGGAAAAAGTCTATGTTTGGTGTCAATGAAGTTCTCATTGTGGGGCACATGTGCGGACCATATGGTAGGAAACCTTGTCCAACAAAGGTAGATGCCATCCAAAGAATGAAAGAAACATGCACTAGCATCACTGAGGTTAGAAGGTTTCTGGGAGCATGTGTCTTTTATATTATTTAGATTCCACATTATGCATACGTAGCTGATCCTCTTTATTAGTTGCTTAGAAAGAATCAAAAGTTTAAATGGACAGAGGCACATGTAAAAGCCATGAAAAAGCTAAAAGAGTTGCTTCAGTTAGCACCAACTTTGAGAAAGGTAGACTATGAGTGTCAAAGGCCAGTAATTGTGACAGTAGACACCAGTGCTACAAGGATTGGATGGGAAATAGGGCAAGATGACGAAGAAGGACGTAGGTATGTGGTAAGGTTTGGAGCAAAGGTACTAAGTGCTCGCCAAAGAAACTATCCACAGATAAAGAGAGAGCCATCGGGTATGGTTACAGCCTTGAAAAATGGGAAAGAGTACCTAATTGGTGCATGTGTGGTTGTAGAAACAAATTGTCTACCACTTCTTGGGATGATTACGAGCTGCTCAACGCCAGACATTGCTATGTTGTGGTGGATTGCCTATATTAAGTCCTTAAATCTCGAGTTGAAGCACATTGCAGGTAAAGACAATACAGTGGCAGAGATGCTATCAAGGGCTATAAAGATAAGTCACAAATGATTGATGAGGGAGATGATGTAAGCACAAAGTTCTATTCTATCTCTCATGTCAACGGTAACAATGTCTGCATGACTAATTCACTTGAATTGTTCTTGAAAGATCTTTATGAAGGTGATTGGCTTCTTATTGGAAGCTACTTGAGTACTCTAACAAAACAGGATGATTGGTCTGAACAAGAATTCAAGAAGATACGCAGGAAAGCATATGGGTACTTTTTGAGGGATGGTTACTTGTGAAAGCATCCTAAACAAAAGGGTGCTACCCCACAACGGGTTATATGTAAAAAAGAGACTGAAGTAAAGCTTATGCAAGAGTTTCATGAGAGTCTATGGACTGGACACAGAGGTGTGTGGGCAACCTTCTCCAAGTTGAAAGAAAAATATTGGTGGAAGGGTATGTATAAAGATGTATCTCAGTTTGTAGACTCGTGTGTAACTTGTCAAATGTATTCAAATGTCCGACATCGTGATGGATTGCACCCTACATATCCACTAGCCATGCACTATAAATGGGTTGTGGATCTAGTCACAATGTCTTTAGGACTCTGACAGATGAGCTACTTGGTTCTTGTACGAGAGGACCTAACTAACCAGGTTGAAGTAAGTGCATTAAGAGCTAAAACCACAGTAGCTGTGTGCAAATTCCTTCTTGATGAGGTGATTTGCCGTTATGGTTGTGTGGGAAAGATCACTGCAGACAGAGGTGAACTGGATACCAAAGAAGCAAGGCAGTTCTTTTCTAGATTAGGAATCAAGCTTTCTCTTACTGCAGCTTACAACTCTGAAGGCAATGGAAAGAGTGAAAGAGGGCACCCTCCTATCATCAAAGCTTTGTCCAAGGCTTGCGGAGGAAGAGTTGGCGAGTGGCCAAAATTGTTACCATATGTTTTATGGGCTGATCGTACAACACATAGCTCAGTAACTGGCTACATGCCCGCAGAGCTAACGTATGGTCAAAAGCCAGTGATGCCGATTGAAGATACAATTTTCTCATGGAATGTACTACCTTGGCAAGAGGGGCTTAGCAGGGAAGGTCTCCTTGGACTGCGTATAAGGCAACTAGAGAGAAGACCTGGAGACATTGAAGCTTTAAAAGAACGACTCAAAAATACAAGGTTGAAAAACAAGGATTACTTTGATAAGTGACATCGGCTCAGGAGCAAAGTAATTGACAAAGGTGATTGGGTTTTAGTGTATGATAGTAGCCTTGATAATCAACACACAGTCATACGTAAGTTTTCAAAAAGATGGTTTGGACCGTATGTTGTAAAGCATGTGCATGAAAATGCTACTTACAGCTTCTCTGAACTAGATGGTATAAAAGTAAAGATTCCCATTGCAGGAAAAAGGATCAAAATGTTTAAGAGAAGAGGAGACAGTGATCCAGAAGATGTTGATGAGGAAGAAGAGCAAAACACAGGTGAAGATGAAGCTCTGGAATCATCCAGTGAAGAAGAAAGCAAAGAAGATGTACAAAAGGGTTGATCTTACAAAGAAATAATGTGGCACATACTGGAGGATGTGCAGGTTTAGAGGGGGTGGATGTCGTACTGTGACACGTACATAGTGGGAACGCATGCTACAAGATCTATCTTGCCACTTTTTAGATACATAATTATATTTCCTATAATGTACATATGCATATTTAAGTATAATAATACGCTTTCTATCTCATCCTATGATTTATCTCAAGGGTAATATATTTTTACTTTACCGTCAAAAAGTACTATGGAAAAAACGTCAATATCTCCGCCTCTTTAACTTGAAGCAAAAAGCATTGATTCTTTATTTCTACTATGTCATTATCATCTTACACCTTAGTTAGATCCTATATCTAAGATAAATTTCAATATATATATATTCTGTGTATTTTTCGTATTTTTCTTATATTTCTTTTTAAGGGAATCAAATCCTAGTGGGACACTAGGTGGCATGATTTCAAAGATACCCCTATTTTAATGCATTATTGCAAGCATGATTACAAAACTTTGTCAAGGAGCAATGTCATGCTTTTGTATTGCATGAGGTGTTCTTTAAAATCAAATGAAAGTTAAGATTAAGGGGACCACAGGAAGACTTTTGTTGTCAGAAATGGACTCTATCTTGATGAATTTTTTACACAAGGTTCCAATCCGAATTGGAAAAAGTATATAAAATGGAAGTTATAGCTAATGAGCTGTATTTTCTGCCCATATTTATACTTTTTTATTTGGAGCAACGGCTGAGGAGATATGATCAAAATACTGGATCCCAGTCTGCCCACACATCATGCAGAGACAACTCATTTCCAACTGTTCCAGTTTCTGTTCACACGGGCTCCTCTCTTCTTGTTTAAATCCTTGGGGGTTCCCTTCACCTATAAAAGGGGACCTCTTTTTCCTTGAAAACCATTGAAGCATTCAAGTCATTGATCAGAGGAATTCATGAGAAAGTGAGTAGTAATGCCTAATTGTATTTAGCCATTAACATAAGCTTATGCCTACACTTTCTCTTAGAGGAAGCTAGCCATTCTTGTAAACTATCCTTGGAAGATCAACTCTAATCGAAGAAGGTCTTAGACTTGGTGTATCAATCAAAGTTGAATTCTTCCCTCTTCTTCTCTCTCCATCAAAAATGGTGCTGAACGGTTTGACAAGTAAGATGTGTTCTACATTGATATTTTGTTGATTTCTTGTTGTTTTATTTTTCATCTCTAATCCAATATATATATATATATATATCTAATTTCATCTTCTCTAACCAAACCTATTTCTCTCACTCTTAGAAATTTATTCTCTTTACAAATTCTAGGTTCTCCTTGCTACATGTACATCTCTCTCCGCAGTATCGTTATTATCTACGGACAAGAATAGGGTTTGGAAGGGAAATTCTCTTCTCTTCTCTTCTCTTCTCTCATATCTACATACTAGAGGTATCTTAGATAAATAATCCACATGATGAGAATTTCTATCGCTTCCACTCTGTGCGATCTATTAGAATTAACGTATGGATTAGCCGTAAAATACACTTTCAACAACGTATAGTGTTTCTCTTTGGCCGAGAAAGGCTCAATGAAATACTTCTTTCACCGGACCCCATCATACTACCTCTTATAGACTATAAATTTTCTTTTGACGTAAGTGTAGTTGTCTTGCTATGAACCAAGAGGATTTGTAGACACAATCAATTCCAATCAGTAGACAAAATATATATATTATGGTAAACACAAAACTACAATTCCAAAGAACAATTCGTAGCCTATTTGGTCGGCAAAGATTGAACGCCATTAACTCATCTATTAACCCTTTCATATTACCCATGATACGATATGACCATAGCCTTGATGTTTTCATCTTTGTGTTGTTTTGATATTCTCTTTTGTGTTCTCTCTTTATGTGTGTGAGCGCAAGAGAGAAAGAGTGGGGATTTTTTGATTGCACTTCCTTCCAAACCCTAGTCTTCATGGCATCTATGGTTTAACTTCTTCATATAGTTTTTGGAGTTCTCTCACAAACTCTCGCAGCCAAAAGCCCGGTGCTTTTCTGGCAAGACAACAAATTTCTCGACATTGTGGTGGTAGAAGTAGCTCCAAGAAACGCTTAAATTAGCCTCTTTGAAACTTCCTTTAGCACCAAGTGTCGACACGTGGTGCTACACACAACTCCACAAAGCTCTTAAATTAGCTTCTTTGAAACCACGTGTCGACACGTGGTGTTACAAGGGTCTCCACGGAGCTGTTAAGTTAGTCTCTTTAAGCTTCCTATAGCACAACATATCGACACGTGGTCCTCCAGGCAGCTCCATAAAGTGCTTAAATTAGCCCTTATGAAGACTCATATAGCACTACGTACGAACAGGTGGTGCTATAGACAACTTTAAAGATATTAAATTAGCCTCTTTGAAACTTCCTTTAGCACCACGTGTTGACACGTGGTGCTATAGAAAACTCTACAAAGCACTTAAATTAGTCTCTTTGAAACTTCCTTTAGCACTAGGTGTTGACATGTGGTGCTACAAGAAGCTCCAAAAAGCTCTTAAATTAGCCTCTTTGAAGCTTCAGAGAGCACTAGGTGTCGACACGTGATGGTACATGCAGCTCCATAAAGTGCTTAAATTAGCTCGTATGAATCTTTCAATAGCATCATGTATCAACACGTGGTGCTACAAGCAACTGCGCAAATGGCTCTGTGGTTTTCAACCCTATAACCAAACAAAGACATTTGTTTATGTTAGAGAGAGAGAAATGAAATGAAATGAAATGTTATATTAAGGTCTTTAAAAGGCCAGAATGACCTATGAGACCAAACTGATACAAAAGTGGTGAATCTGTTACAATGTCTGGGTACCTTAGTACTAAAGTACTAAGTGTGAAAGTGTAAAAATAAATGTGAAAAAACTAAATACAAAGTATTAAATAAACTTCTTAGGAGCATTCTGGGTGTCTGGCTTGAATGTTTTTAATCCTTTGTTGGAGTCTTCTCGGTGAAGTGTGCTTCTGCATCTTGGTCGTGGTCGTCTCGATTTCCTAAGCTCAATCGCTCTATCAATTAGGGTGCCTTTGGTATGAATGTGGGTACTCCTTTGTGCTGGCTGGTGGCCTCTTGCCTCTCCTTCCACTCCTGCTTCTCTCGATCGGAAGAAATCTGTGATCTGCCTCTAAGGCTGAAGTGCTCTTTGTCTTCTCATTAGATTATCCCTGTGCCGATGTAGTTCCGGTAGGTACAAGCCTAAGCATCTTTGATCTTGGTATTGCATGATTCTATCTAGAGGTCCAAAGCCTTCTTTAAAGAGGCAATGAAAACGCCCACGTGTCTCATAGTATACTGTGCAGTGGCATATATAGTGTAATTCTGTCTCCGGCTCCATTCCGCATAACTTGCAAATTCTGCTCTCAGGTGGGATTCCCCTAAATCTGCCAAATTCAATTTCCAATTGGTGTGAGGATGTACGAATCTGACCAATAGCACATCTCAAACCATGAGACAGGTGGGTATCCATGTAACTCGGGCGAATCACAAATCCATCTTCAGATAGTTGTAGGAAGTTTTCTTTGTAGTCGGCCATCTTCGTGCCCAATTCTTGTGTAGGGTCTACCCATGTCCTCTTAGTATCCAACTGTATAAGATCCTGTCGGATGATTTTATTAATCTCCGTTCGTGTAATTGCCAGTGATGGAGCCTCAAGAGAGTATTGGAAGGGGGGTAATCTTTCCATATTGAACCCGTGTCTCTGAAACCACGAGGACAGTTGCGCATACCAGCATGATGTATCCCCTTTCATTGCTAATTGTCGAGAGGATTCGAGGGCCAGTCTAGTATATCGGCAATTATTTCCAAGTTTCCTAACAGCATAGAGCTTAGGAAGCTTAGATCAGAGTTCCTCACGAGAAAGGGTCTAAACAAGGGGGACGCATACGAGACTTATCCCACAAACCATGTATAAAGGACACTGATCTGGTAAGAGCTTCAATTTCTATCGGAGGGGCCGCTAGTTCCGCTCGGGAAATCGCGTGTGGGAAATCATAGATACCAAAGGTCTCTCCATTGACTTCCAATTATCCTGATCCAAAGATGGTCCCCAAATCTGGACCCCATAAAGCATAGCCGAAGCCACCACAGTATCAAAGAGCCAAAGTTTTGTTCGTGGTTCCTGAAACTGCACTTGTGAACACATCCTCTCCAACCCTCCCAAGGCCGCAGAGGCTCTGGATAATCTAGCATCCGCTGCTTTCTTAAGAGTAAACTTCGGTCCTGCAAATACCACCCCAAGGTATGTGTATGCATCTGTGTACTCTACTATATCCTAGCCATATGCAAATGTATGTGTCGATCTCCTAACCCACTGTAGTGTGGTGTTAAACACCATAATTTTGAAGGAGAGAGAGAGAGAGAGAGAGAGAGAGAGAGAGAGAGAGAGAGAGTATGCGCATCATGGTTCCCTATAATGCATACATGAAGGTTGCAGGTAGGGCATGTGGAGCCTAGTGTATATCAGCTTGTAGGGCACGACTGTCCTGCAATAGACTATTGTTGAAGTGATTGTTGGCGTAGTTGAGGTGGAGTCACTATTTTGTGTACTCTTTCTAGATGATAACAACTTCATGCTAAAACGACAATATTTTTGTTGAGTGCATCAAGATTCAACTTCATTTTCAAGCTTAAAAATGCCCTAAAAATGGCTCTTTTATAATAATACTAGCCATGGTGTTGATTGTATTTTTGGCAATAGTTGACTTTGTCTCATTATATAGCTAGATTATGGCTTCCATGTTTTACCCACTATATGAGTTTTCGGCCATCGGATCTTGGCATGTTGCTCATGGGTGAATGACTCACGAGGAGCATACTTGGAAGTCTTTTTGTAGAATAAAGATCCACCACTTTTTGTATTCTTTGTAGTCTTCAAGTCGAGTTCTCTACAAAGATGAGATGTATTTTAGTACTTGTCATTCTTATTCAAATGAGAACCATAAACATTTTGTGCAAGAGCTCTACAGAGATAAGTTGAGAGAGAGAAAAGAGAACAAAAGAAAACATGCACCATAAATGGAAAAATCACGAGAGAGAGAGAGAGAGAGAGAGAGAGAGAGAGAGAGAGAGAGAGAGAGAGAGAGAGAGAGAGAGAGAGAGAGAGAGAGAGAGAGAGAGAGAGAGAGAGAGAGATTGTATTAATGTCATCAAAGGTCAAACATGACCTATGAGACCAAAGAAACATTTTTTATGCTCTATTGAGATTATCAATGGGCACTTTGATGCTTCACGACCGTGGATGTATTGAGAGAGAAAAGCTTAAATACGACCAAATATGGACATGTGATACTTAAGGACTACGGATGTATTGAGAGTCTATGGGGTGGTTGTGAGAAGAAGGAATATCGGGGGAGATCCAAGCTCAAAATGTGAAGGAGAAAAGCTTGAATATGTTCAAATGTGATCCTCACTCTAAAACTTGTAAGGGGCATAGTGAGCATATGTGCGTGCATGGGCGCGCGTGCACACGCACACACACAGATGGCACATTGCTTTGTACAAGCCCAACAAAATTGCATGGTAACAATTCCTAGTTTTACACCTTGTGACTTCTTGGGTTTGAAAGTTTATGAGGGATCCTACTCTAAAAGGCTTGTACCTCATGTTCTATGAGGTACATTATACACACATTCCTTTTTACCTACATCTTACATCTTGACATGAGAAAAATCAACCACATTATTGCTAAAGATTGATTCTTAATGGTTCATTTGTGAAATCCTTTGTCTCCTTTGCAATGTGCTATCATCATCCATTCTCAACTTGATGTCCTCTAATAGCCAGCACCTCTTTCTTGCCTTGACTAGAGTGTAAGTACTAAATAAAAACACATGTGTGAATGATTATTAAATTAAGTAGAAGTATCTTGATTAGTTTGAGATTTTCAAAATCATATATTGATAATTTTTGCTCGGTTTAGTAACTGCTTGGAAAAACTCACTCGGGATTTGGGATTCCTCTATGGGAACCACGGAGCCAAAATACACCGGAGTATGGAGATTGGTGGGTAAGAAAGGAGGAGGTGATGGGGGAACCTCCAAGAAAGGTGCTCTAATCATTTTGTTTTGCTATCATAGAAGAGAGGAAGAACTTCCTCAAAAAGAGGCCTACTCTAGAGCAAACAGGGATTTTCGTGGGAGATGATCTTACATTGTTTTGCATGGCCAGTGTGAAACGGCCGTTGGCCGAGAGTTTCACCCGCAGGAGTCAAGGCTAGGTAGCCAAGAGATGATTGGGCCGATCGGCACTGAAATCCAACTAGTAAAGAAGTGGCTAGGCTCAATTAAAGTCATTTAGGCCCCTCCACAGAACTTCATAAGTTGGTGGATACTAGGAATTAAACCAAAAGGAGCAAATGGACACATGGCAGTAGGAGAGCAACTTGCAGGTCAACTCTCTCTCTCTCTCTCTCTCTCTCTCTCTCTCTCTCTCTCTCTCTCTCTCTCTCTCTCTCTTCAAAGCTCATCCCAAGAGGGGGCGCCTAAATTTGAGGTTGGGGTTGATTTTTGAGGATAAGTTCTCCACAGTGTGTGTGTGAGTAGTGGGTGTAGGTGACCACAGCTTTAATGGCAAGCTTGCCTTCTCCTTTGTCTCATGCAGCGCGATGCTTTCCTCTCACGCATAATGCCCCTCTAGTTGGGCTTCTCAATGACCATGTACAGTTCTGGGGGTTTTATGCGCGTTTGCCAAGGCAAGAGCCTTTTGGACAGGAACCGGATTAATTAATTGCAAATCTCCTTCAGGTACAAACAATTCCATCGCGAAGGAATGCGAAAACGGAGAGTTTTCTAGTGTGAAATCTCGTCTGGTTTACAGGGGAACTGTCCCATTGCGTGTGGGAGCTTCTAAGACATACGTAGATGTGTTTGCTCCGCTCAAAATGGTGCGAAACAGAAAATTACAGCTGCTGTGTTTTTCTGCAGGTTTAGGGTTTCGCACCTAAATTGCAAGGTAATGCTAGGGGATCCTCGAGAAAGCCTTGGGTGCTTGTACAGGACAATTCAAAGAGATTTCCGTGAGGAATCTCGTCTAATTTAAAGGGCAAGTGACGAGGGCTACCGACAGGAGTGATTGGCGCAAAACAAAGAATTACAGCTTGTTGTAATTTTTTGCAGGTGTAGGGTTTTGGCCAGTTTTGATGCCTATAAGTCCCAGGAGCTTCAAGTAAGCTAGGGAATCACCGAATAGGTGTTTTGGTGCAAATTGGAGGCCAAAAACAGAGATTTCAACGTGCTGTAATTTCTCGCCATGTTTTGTAAAGTGCTCGAAAGTGCGTGGAAAGTCACTGTTTACTTGGGACTTTGTCCATGGAGACTTCTAGTGTGGTTATGCTGCCAAGGTTGGGTTAGAGTAGGGGAATTTCAGCCCGATAAAAGTGGGACAGCTTGTAGAAGTTTACAGGTTTTTCTCAAGTGCAATAAGAATAAAGAAATACCGAGAGGGGCGCTAGTCTTTGGGGCCTACAGGGTGTCGTCCGCTTGGAAACGCTCTAGTTGCCAAGCCGTGGTTTGTCTGAAGTGTAATTCCCTGTCAGGGATTTCTTCGTGAAGCTCCTTTGTGTCGTTAAGTTCAAGTAATGTCAATCAGTGTAAAGATTGGGGGTGAAAGCTAAAGTCTACCGTCCTACGGGTCGGTTTCACTTGTACAAAGTGTACTAAGGCTGTGTGTGCTAGTTGTGCCTATGCAAGAAGGGTAGTTGTGCAGGGTACATAGTTTTGTTGTTTTTGTACATAGAAGTCTCGAGACTTCAAAGAGTGGGTAAGTGCAATAAAAATTTGAGGAAAAACTAAACTTTTATCAGCTTTTGGTCGTGAGTGAAGTGGGAGTTTCATCAGAGAAAAGGAAGCTCCATGTTTATGCAGCTTGTGGTGAAGGGTGGGGGTTTTGTTGTGGAGATATCCCTCTTGCTTTGCAAGAACGGTGAGTTGAGAGTGTATCTCTCCTCAATGGGGTGATTAAAGTGGGCGCTTAGCTTTACATATTGACCTCTCTTCATCTTGGTTTGAGGTATGGTAGCTATGTTGTCTGCAGCTCCTTGTGATGCAACTGAAGGAAGATAGACTATGCATTGCAATACCTTGCTTGTACATGTGTGAAAGGGCAAGTTTTCCATCACTTTTTTTGAGTTTCTTTGCTGAACTTTTTCTGGGTTTTCATGGTCAAGCTATGTGTATATATGGGAGCGTTTATGGAGTGTCTGCTAACACATGGAAGGGCGTTTGAAAAGAAGTGAAGCCTTTGGTTTTATTAGCAAAAGTGCAAAGATTTCCGTTGTTTTTCCTTACTTTTTTCTTTGATTTTATTGATCCCTTGGCTTTATTTATTACAACAAAGTATAGTGGATTTGTATAGCGGTGTAGCGGGAAGCTAGTCGGGGCTAGTCGAGCTCGAGTGTGTGTGAGATTGACAAAATTTGTGAGCAGAGACCAGCCCATATTATCTTGAAAAAGCTATTTTCTTCATCCTCTTTTCTTTGTGGTGGTTTGAGGTGTTGTTGAGGATAGCCCCGTAATCCTTCACATAAACTGGTGTCCCCACCGAGGAGAATAGAGTCCTCTTGGTAGGGTTTTGATCTACAGATTGGCATCCATTTGAAGATAAACTCAAGGCCTATGATAGGAGACGGATATGAAGTCTTCAAAAGTGGAAAAGGAGAAGATGTGGATAAGTTCATCCGGAGGATCGAATTGATTGCATTGGAGAGCAATAGGGATGATGGTGCTTTCAAGGTACGTTTGGTGAGTTTGCTGCTTGAAAGTGAAGCACGCGAATGGTATGAAAATAGACTTGAAGATGAGAAAAAGGGCAATTGGAATAATCTTTCTCAAGCCTTGAGAGAAGAGTTTGAGAAGGATGATGATCCCGAGGATTTGTGGAGAGAGCTAAACAAGCTGCAACAAGGAGAATATTAGGATATCAATGTAAACATAAACAGGTTTGAAGCTTGTTGGAGAAAGATTATAAAGGGATTTGAAGAAAACCAAATGCCTTTCGATTTCTTGAAGAAAGATAGATTTGTGGCTCTCTTGCATCAAAGCATTAGAGACAAGGCGGAGCTCAAGGACCTAGGGACCTACAATGAGGCAGTGAAGGTTGCTAAAGAACAATGAAGAAAGAAGGTGAGAAGACATGAGATGGAAAATAGGGAAAGAGAAGAAAATGTACATCAAAGGGATGCTTATGAATAAGGTGGTCGAGCCTTTGCCTTTGGATATGCATGTTGAAAGGGAAATCCATGTGGAAGCTCCAAGAGTGGACAATAAAGGATAGGAAGCCCTTCACTACGACATCCAAAGATTGACAGAGCAATTAGTCAACCTCAACCTAGCTATGCAAGCTATCCAACAACAAATAAGGCGAGCGACCTCAAACAAAAGCGTTGGCAGCTGCCCCCGCTAGCCCTGCGCACCCTCTCCCAATCGCCTTGCACCTGCCTTCCCCCCTCGCCATCGCTCTCCTTTCCCCCTCCTCCTCCCTTGTGTTGCGCGCTAGCCCTAGCTACCCCCCCCCCCCCCCCTCGGCTTTATTCGCCAACGAACCCTTCCTATCCCGCGCACGACAACTTTAGTCGTTGCCAAGGCTGCAGGTGTTCCTATAATACGCGTTCTGGTTCGTGACACTCTTACCCTCCCAAGGTGGCTCTCCTACCTAGGGTGAGTGGTGGGTGGTTATGCGAGAGCGTGGAGTATTCGGGACTCTCGAATCAATACTTCATTTGCAGGCAGATTGGTCATTTAGCGAAGACTTGTTCTCGTCGGAGATCTTGACCCGTAGCGCATGCTCAGTCTCCCAAGGCTGAACATGCCCAGTAGATAGGTACCTAGGACACTCAGGTTGGCACTTCGAAAGAGGCCAGCGACCAGCTAGCTGATGGTTGGTAGCAGGTGTCCGGCTGCCGTCGACATGGACAGGCTCGCCACACCGCCCCCCTCTGGTGGCCGACCTCGTGCATCTCGGCAATAGTGGGTTCCGATAGGGAATCGTTTCGACCCTTTGCAGCAGGAGTCCTTTGAGGAGTCTCCCTCCACCTCAGGTCCACTGCCCCCTCTCCCCTCCACCTTCAGACTCCTCGGCCCCGCCGCCACCTCCCCCCCCCCAAACCCACCTCCTCCACCCCCACCTCCCGCCCCCCCCCTTTCCCCCGTTGGGCCTGCAGCCTCATCACCCGACCCATCCCACACCCCTCCTCGGACACAAGGGACAGGGCCCTCGTCTGTAGCTCGACGCTCTCTTGGTAGTGCTTTCGCTATGAGCCGAATGGCTTGGGAGGGACAACCCTACTTGAGGACGCCATTTTTGGTACAGGCCTCTCCTTTTGCATCAGTCCCCTTGGGCTGGCCAGCTTTTACATTGGCTGACGGTGGGATTTCTTTGACTACAGCTCCACACGTTTCCTCATTGACCCTTCTCTCGACCTTGAGGCAGCTTGCTTCCGAGTTCACGTCCTCTTCCTAGGAGCCAGTGGCACCGAGGCTTTGGACTCAGCGGTAGGTTTTTCCTTTCCGTTGTGTGGCAGGGATCACACAGAGTGGACCTTGCACACAATTCTTGATTGACTCCAGGTCCAGGCTATAGAGTTCTCACACGACACAGGGGATTTCGAGGTGACGGATTTGATACAAACACTCTGGCCTCTAGCCAAGTTAAGTGTGATGCCACCGGATGCAGCAGGATGTAGATACCTTGTGGTTCACTTATTTGCCGACACTCAAAGCGCTCCTTGCTATGTATTTGTACATGAGGATTCTTGGATAGAGGATGTAGCCCTACGGATTGCACGGGCCTGGGTGGCATAGTCACTTTAGATGCGTCTATCTAGAGGTCACTCGGATGCGGATTACTCCTTATCCAAGCCGGCCTCGAAGATAGCAAGGTTGACTGTTGTTGCAACATCGGTCTTCTCTCACTGATCCCATGAGGATTGTCTCATGGAATGTGCAGGGTTTAGGTGGGCCCTAGTTTCAGCGTCAAAGGGGCTGCTTGGGTCAGGAGCTTCAGAGATGCCTTGTGGGTGTTATGATTGATATTCTTATGCTTCAGGAGCACCATCTTTGTGAGAGCCACATTCCGCGATGTGGTCAGATTCTATGTGGCCGGCGGGCTCATGGAAGCAGGCCATTGTGGATAGAGGTATTATTGTGCCAGACAAGCCCAATGGATTACTATGTAGGTTCATGGTTGCCTCATGGTCTTCCTGAACATTTATGCGCCCAATGTGGCAAGTGCACGAGCTGAGTTTTGGTCACATATTGTAGAGTCTTTGCCGCATGCAGAGCAGTGGTGTGTCGGGGGAGAGTTAAAGATGTTGGAGGACCCCTCAGAGAGGATTGGAGGTGGCCATGCTAGTGTACATGGGGCTGAGTTGGCAGCATGGAGGCTTTGTGCAGCCCCCAGATAGCTTATCTATCTCTCGCTCTGACCGTAGAGTAGGAGTGAATCTATCTAGGATAGATCTCTTCTACGCGAGTGACCGTATCTGTGACATGGGAGGATCTGTTTACATTCTGGCAAGGAATTCTTTCTTAGATCACGCGCCGTTGATTCTTATTGTGACAGACAAACAAATGAGTGGGAGTGTGATGTTGCGCATCCCCTGTCAGGTGCAGCGGAAGTGTTTAATGATTTAGCTCGGATCTAGTACTCCGCACAAACACAAGCTTACTTTACTTCACTTGAGAGAGAAACTGAACTGAATGCAATGAATGAGAGAGACGCAAAGAGAGAGAGAAAAGAGATGACACCGAATGTCCGGTCCCAACCTCCCTCAAGGGCCCTCTTGCTCTATTGCCAGAGCAAGTACTTGCTTTATTTCTTGCACAATGCTGATACAATGATGCTAAATGCTGAGATGGGTACTTGATGTTGATGCTTGATACTGCGAGGTGAAGTGCTGGGTACTTTGGTACTTGGTAAGCAAGGTTTCCCCCAAGTTTTCTATCACGTTTTCTGAGTTTTTTTTCGCGGAACTTTGTGGGTTTTCATATTGGGCTTGATTTGAATGGGTTTTGGTCAAGCTATGTGTATATATGGGAGCGCCTATGGAGTCTCTACTAGCACATGGAAGGGTGTTTGAAAAGAAGTGAAGCTCTTCGTCTTATTAACAAAAGTGCAGAGATTTCCATTGTTTTTCCTTAGTTTTTTCCTCGATTTTATTGATCCCTTGGCTTCCTTTAGTGCAACCAAGTATAGTGGGATTGATAGCAGTGTAGAGGGAAGCTAATCGGGGCTAGTCCAATTTGAGTGTGTGTGAGGTTGACAAAATTCGTGAGCGGAGATTACCTTGAGAAAGCTATTCTTTTCATCCTCCTTTCTTTGTGGTGGTTTGAGGTGTTATAGAGGCCAAACCCCCAATCGTTCAGAACGTCCCATACCAATAGTCCTTTCCCCAACAAGGGTGTTTGGGCAGGCACTGGCAAGATTCTATAGTTCAAGTGTGGGGATCACAAATTGGGCCCAGGGTCTAAATATGACTTTATTTATCGTCCTAACCTAAATGCTTGGTTCACGTTGGCGAACATACCTCAGTGCTATGAGAGAAGCGTGCTGTCCTCCATAACTGTATTTGTCATGCATGAGGATCATTTTTCTGTCTAAGAAAAACCATGGTGAATACTTCTCACATAATTAAGGGGAGCTATACTATCCTCGTCCAACCTGCTCTCCTTACAAAACAGTAAATTATTGCATAATTGGTTGAATCACTCTCCTTGTAACTTTACCATGGGAGGTCAGCAGTTCCTAGTGGTCTATCGTGTGCGCAAGTCTCTAAACTTCAGCTGCAATTATGACAAGGACAAAGCTCATCTCATTCTCCCCTTTTAGCTGCATTCACCTGAACCAATCATTCAAGTGTGGTTTCTTACCTATAGTCGAGTGGTCTGGTGAAATGGTTTTTAATTGTGTACCTATGAAGTTTGTGTTTGTGCTTATAGTATATACCACATTTTGTTGGCTATTGTTCATTGGGTTCCAGGATTAAAGTTTCATTTGTGAGGCAAACTTATGTAAGATATCTGCTTTGCTTAACATAAATTGTTGCCTTTGTATTTTCAGGTGGATATATTGTAGATAACTGGTGCTCAGAATGTACACATTTAATTGTGGAGGATGGTTCGAATGTCCATGGTACAGTGATTCAAGCTGTAGCTGACAAGAGACCAGTCATTGGACTTGGTTGGATTGAGGTTAGAACATGATGCACATAATTCACCTTTATGCTTGTAGCCAACCTTGGATAAAATTAGCTCGATAGCTTGTGATGCTTATGAAGTCACTTAAGTTGTAAGCTACTGGCTCACACATCATGGTTTTATGTGCTGTGTTGAACTAGGCTCTCTCTGCAAGAAGTTCTTTATCATCCGAATTTGTCAGCTGTTCAAGGTACAAAAATTAGTCTTGCATATGTGTGACTTTTTTTGGGCAATGCTATATATTACTGGTGGGAAACCTCAAGGTGAGGAAAAACCCTTGAATAAGGTAATATACAAAGATAGCCCCAATGGAACCCTAAATTAGAGGGTTGAGATGGCATGCAACCAGAAACAGTCAACAACATATTTAATTTTTTGCTGAAAGATGTCTTCAATGGGGAAAGAGAAATGCAAGGTTTGTCGAAGAGAGGCCACAAAGAAAAGCAATGGTCTTTTGGAGTTTTAAGGAACATAACATCATTCCCAAAACTCCCATAAAGGCCATAAGAGAACCCAAGAAAAAAAATTGAAGGCATCTTATGAGGGATAAAGCCCAACACCAAACATTTATTTGGAACCACCTTCCAAAGCAAACAGAAAAAAATCGAATATGAGGAATTCCGATAATGTGCAAAAAGAGTACCCAAGTGAAGACATTACCAAGGTAAATGGCATGAGTGTCCTTGGAAGGACGATCACATTGACATTGGCCACCCGATTTTGCGTTTAGCAGCACAATGCCCCTTGGAAGCATGGGAATTCTGTAAAAACAGTCTTTCCTTAAGAAGACGGTGGCACTTTCATATCCTAACAAGCATTTATGCCATCAAATTTCATTTTCTTGCATGCACTATATTGCAGTATTTCACATTTGAGTCCCAAAAGGAAGATTGTAGTCAAGCATATACTTTTTAGCTGTAATGGTTGTAAGTACACCACTCAAGGCACGTTCTTGAGAATTGAAATGGAAAATTGGCAGAAAAGGCTGAAGCCAAGCACGAATTTGATGCCAAAATAAATTATTGCCTAGGCCAAAGTTATTTTTATTCACAAGAAATAAAACACAATACCCATTGCCGTTCCCAATATGCTCAACTGTGCTAACTCCTTCTTGAGCCCAAAAAAAAGCCTTTCGAGGCTCAGTTTTGAATAAGGTAATGTGCTAAGCGGTGCCGTTAACTACAAACTTCCAAACTGACCAGGCCAATCTTGAGATGCCAAGAAAGATGTGTCTCACTCTTTTTCAATTAGCACTCAATTGAGTGGCATATGGACAGCACAAAACCGGCAAGTCACGTGACAAGGCAGTAAAACTTTGTAACAATACTAAACTCAATGGCAAACAACAAACGTGAACTTGAAAGTACACTTTAGACAATAAGCATTGGTCCCTCAAACTAGGTGTTTCTTGTGGTTTTTCTTTATTTTATCAAGGAATTGTCATGGTCACAACAGTTTTGTGTACCCACATACACACTTTTGATACAATCACAGAGCTGCAATCTAGGAAGTAATGGCACCCTGACTTCTCTTTTATAGGCACTTGGCCCCAAAAGCCCTAAAGCAACTTAGAAATTATGTGTTATTTTCCCTTAGTGCTAAAAAGCACGCGATATCAATAACTGATGCTAAAAGGCGTCTAAAAATCATCTGCTTTCAATAGCTATCACTAGGAAGCAATTCGGGTGCCAAATTGGCCACGTTAGCCTTGTCAATACGCTAACATGGTAGCAAATCCGTACACTTGCCATGTCAACAATCTGTACAATTGCCATGTTAGCATCCGCGATTCATGGTGTGTTCCGTGGGCAGCTGAGTTCCTCTTCAAGTTGGCTCTTCATTGCTCCAGTTTGGAAAGTCATCACTTTGTAACATATCTTACCACCAACATCATCGCAAAGGAAGAGTACTTGCCCTTGATTACGACTGCAAAACAAACATAAAACCTATCTTTAAAAGACACTGATTGTAACAGACTTGGATACCCCAAGTCGCGGATCTGGCACGACACACGAGAGAATTACTTAAAAACACTTCACAAACTTTATCACAATTCAGTAGAGTCGACATGGCCCAGCGTAGTAGTTCCGTGCTTCGAGGTATTGGCCCCAAAGTTTGCCGCCCCTTTCGGCATTTATTTTTATATTAATGCTTGAGCAAAGTTACAAAATCCGAGGTCCTCTCTACACAGTGCTCGTCATCAAATCTGAGTGGAAGGGAGGCCCTAGGTACATATTTAAAGGCTCATGGCCTCTCAAAAGCAGTACATGAAAAGCTGCAAACTCAAAATCATCTTGTCCCAAAAATTAGCGCTCCCAAAAGTTGACAGCGCAAATCGCAAAAATCCATACAATTGCCGCATTATCAATCAACGCAAAACGCGGAATGTCCGTACAACTGCCACGTCGGCGCTTCCTGTGCGATTTCATCTTTTTGGTTTAATTTTAATAGCCTTGTGTCCCTTAGGCTCTATCGGAAAGGAACCATAAGTTGGGACAACTTTAAAAGTCATTTTTATCTGTCAGGATTATTCACATAGCCATGCTACGTCATCATTGTCCTCGATTATGCCAGCAAAATTAGACATAAACCAGTAAAATCAGCTCCGAGTAGATAATGTCGCCATTGCGTGAGAGCATGGATAACTGCCAATAGCTCTCTCGTAAATTTGTGCTACCATCTCTGGACGTGAAAACATCCTGTCCTCGTAAACAATGACATGGCTTGTTTGCATCAAAAGTGCTCCTAGACTGCGACCACAAGCATCACAGTAAACTTCGAATGGCTTTTGCAAGTCTGGCAAGGCCTACAATGGTCCCGTAGTCAACTTGTCCTTGAGGGTCTGAAAAGCGGTAATCTTTGTCGATCCCCAAGTGAAAGGAACCTTTTTTTGAGTGAGTAAATGCAAAGGAGAAGCTATCTCAGCAAATTTTCGAATGAACCGCTGATAATATGAATACAAGCCCATAAAGCTTCGAACTTCAAGAACATTCTTTAAATCAGGCCAATCACGAATAGTCTCAATTTTGGCCCGGCTCCATCGTTACCCCTTCTGCTGAGACGATGGTGTATCTCCGGCAAGAAAAAATCGCTCTTTTTTGCATTTATAACCAATTTATGCTTCCGCAGTGCCTGGAAGATCTGCAACAGGTGGTGTCTGTGTTCTACTTTATTCTTGGAGAAGACGATGATGTCGTCAAAGAAAGTGTCCACAAGCGATCGATACTCTCTGAAAATCCGATCCATCATACGGTTGAATGTCGCCAGAGCATTCGTAAGGCAAAATGGCATAACCAAATATTCATACAACCCAAAAGTTGTCTTGTAGACGTCTCTAGAAGCAATTCGGATATGATGATATCCACTTTTCAGATGAATTCTGCTACAACAAGAGGATCCTTGAAGTCTGTCGAGTATATCATCGATGCTTGGAATAGGGAATCTGTTCTTGATGGTTATTTTATTGAGAGCTCTATAGTCAATGCACATCCTCCACGATCCATCTTTTGTTAATACTAGCAATAACGGTGAACGAAAAGGTGAAGTGCTAGGTTGGATGAGACCCTTTTCAAGAAGTCCTTTTACTTGATTCATTATTTCTTCATTTTGGCCTCGGCTAACTCGATAAGACGGTCGGTTCGGTGGTGTACTACTGGGAATCAAATCACTCGTGTGATCCTTAGGACGAGAATGTGGTAACTTGCCTTGTAGGCCTTTAGAGAAACAATCAACCTGTGCGTGTAGAAATTCTTGTCGTTCCTTTTCTAAATTAGACATATTTGACCTTTGTTCATCATTCAATTCCTTCAAGAAGATCGAGCAAACAAAAAGATTGGGTTTCATTAATTTGGAAATGGCCGAAGCCGATACAAGTGGGACGGACTTGTCCTTCAGCTTTACATCAATTACAATCTCTCTGCCCTTTCCTGGCCCTATAATCGACCGCGGCACTGTTCTTGTGGAACCAAGGGATTCCTAGGAGGACGTCACACCCTTTCAAAGACATGATGTAAAAGTCCTCGTGCCCTAAATACCCCTGACAATGCAAACGAAGTTACAGGTGTAAATGGCAACATCTTGTCCGGGTGCCGCAAGAACAGCCTCCGCTTGTGGCCCCATTTGCTCGGGCGTAATTCCAAGTCGAGCCGCCAATTCGGGTGAAATAAAGCTGGCCTTGGCTCCTCCATCAAAGAAGATGAGGGCTTCTTGATGTCGTACTTTGCCCCATGCGCGACAAAGTTTAGTGCTTTCATCCATCTGCACTGGGTCGGCGGTCCCCACCCAATCAAGCACTAGTCCTGCCTTTGTCTTTCCTTTTCTTCCGCGTCCTTCGGTTGCTCTGGAACTCTTTGGCTTATCGTCTGGTTGTCCATTGGGTGCCTTTTTTTGGGGCAATGTACGGATATATGTTCTCCACAGTCAAAACACTTCCACGCTTTGAGGTATTCAGATTTCTGTTCCTCTCTCAGTCAGGGACGTGTATCTTTCTTTTTCTGAAACTTCCCTTTTCATCCATTATCATTTGTCGAATTTTGTCTGGTCCTCGGTGTCAAAAGTTAATCAGTTGGGTAAGTCAGATTACCGAAATGCATAGCAAACCCTTGCTTAGCATGTCCCATCAGTTGTATGGACTCGGACTTCTGTAGTAAGTAGTAATCTCGTATCCCTATGGGAAGTCCACAACAAAATCGCTCGATTTGCTGTCTAAAAGTGATCTTTTTGAAAGAAGAGGTAGGGAGAAAAGCATCCCAAAATCTCTTGTAACAAGTATCCAAAGTATCTCCCTTGGTCCACCGAAGAAGATTCCAAGCAGTAATCACATCACGTTCGTACTCCCGAGTGAGCCAAGAGGAAATGAAAAGTTGCTTGAACTTTAGCCACTTTGTCAGTGCTTCTTTTTGTAACAAAAGAGTGGACCACTGTGTCCGTGCATTTTTTCAAATAGGATGCTGCCCTCCTGATCTCGGAGTGCTCTGAATAGCGCCCCCCAGAAAAAAGCTGTCAAATTGTTGAATAAAAGCAAGGGCCTTGTGAGCATCTCGAAAACCTGAAAAGGTATCAAATTTTAGCGCTTGTCCAACCTCCTTGAATTCTTTGGTCTTCTTGCTCTTATCCTCGAGAAAGTCGTATTGATTGGCTCTATAAAAGTGCTTCCTCTTTGAATAAAACATCCGGTCATCAAAGTCCGAACTCTCAGAAGAGGATGAATCCTTCTCAGAACTGTCAGAAGATATCCGAGGTCTTTGGTAGGATCTGCTCTTCTTGGCCTTCTTCTTGTTCTTACCGTGTCTCTGAGTCTTTCTTCGCTTCCTTCTCTTTCGGTCCTCATCACTTGAATCAGAGAAGCTATCTGAACTGTCAGAAGAGGATAAGGATGAACTTGAAACACCCTCAAAACGTACGCGCTTCTTTGGCCTTCGTGCATTCACATGTTAGGTGCAGCGGAATGAATGTTTGCACTTTGCTTAAGATGAGTGCTCCGAACTGTGCTCAAGGTTCTTTTTGTTCTTATGGAAGGGAGAGCCTTCCATTCTTAATGAGAGAATGCTATGATCATAAACAAAGTGAATGGACACCATGCGTGCAAGTGTATGAGACTGAGAGATAGAGAGAGAAGAGAGATACGACACCAGAGACGTTGTAAAACCCTCTTCCGAAGGCCCCACCCTCGTCGGCGAGGGTGGTCTACTTATGATTGCACAAATCGGTACAAACTGAATGCATGTGACTGATGCAAGTCTAGGCTATGTCGGCGATAATGACGGTGATGACGAGACCGACCTAAGGGCTGAAATCTGCAATCTTTTATTTGCTGTCCAAAAACGCTATGGGCTGAAATCTGCTACAATCCAAAAACGCTGATTTGGGGGGCTGTTTTTGTGGGTCTTTGTTGCTGAAAATCTGCAGGTTCAGGGCTGAAAATTGAGGTTTCTTTAGGCTGAAACTGACGGTCTTCCCGCCGAATCTGCTACTCTTTTAGGGACTGATCTTGCAGGTATTTCATTGCTGAAAACGCTGCACTGTTGTGGCTGAAAACGCTGCAAATCTGCAAATGCTTTGATCTGCAAAAACGCTAGGGAAAGCTCTGCAAAAAACACTAGGTATGGGAGTTTGCAAAAAATGCTAGGTCTGAGTTCCTGCTGGCGATGGATGCTGATGCAAAACGCTAGGCAAGGCTTGATGCGGTGAAGATCTCCTTGGAAGAGAAAACGCTAGGGAGATGGGAGTTCTTGCTTGGAGGGGGAAACCGCCAAGGGGTCTTGTTGAGAAGTTGCCTGCTGAGCTTGGCTTCTGTTGCCTCTTCTGCCATTTAGTGTTAGTCTAGGTTTGCTTATATACAAACTTACTCAATTTGCCCTACCTACTTTCCAACAAAAGTCACTTAAAAATAATAAGTGAAAAATGTCAAAAATAGGTAAAATAGGCTAAATGCACTGGAAAATTCCCCTGAAGGATTCTAATGGATTCTGCTGGGAATGCTTATGATCATGCTCTGTGCAACCAGAGGATATGCATCTACACTAAGTGACTGGGCATGCACTGTCTACGAATAGACTCACAACAAGTGCTAGATCACTTCTAAATCTAGACTGACTAGATTGACTGAACCCTTGTCATGCTGTAGCTTGTCCATGGACACATAGGGTTGGATGCGTCACGTGACATCGCATAAGAAGACTGACGACCCAAATAACTAGGATAATCTGCTCCTCGGTTGTGTCTCTTTGAATGCTTCGTGGTCCTCAATATTTGGATCACTTGTTGTTCTATCACATTGTCAAGTTCATCTTCAGTGAACACCCGCGGGGCAGGTGGTTCTTTCAATGCCCAACTTTAAAGGTGAGTTGATGGTTGTACGCCACTGAGTATGCATTTTGTCGATGATGCTTGGTCAAAAATTTTGCATACTAGGGATCCTTTGAATATTGGAGCATCTGCTTAGCACAGGCATCAACCTGCTGTCGACGTTGCATCTCCATTGGTTCATACTCCGTGGGCCGTGGTGGCCCATACTCTTCTTCCGAATCGTCAAGATCGGGTCGTTGTCCATTTGGATTTTCCGTGCTCTCACCCGACCTTGAATTGTCAGGTGGATTGCTCTGGTCTTTGTGGGATTCGTCAACCGAATCCATGTGTGTCGAAGGGATCGGATTCTCCTTAGGAAGAAAATTGACTGAGCTCTGATACCATTGTAACAGACTTGGACACCCCAAGTCGGGAATCTGGCATGGCACACGAGAGACTTCACAAACTTTATCACATTTCAATAGAGTCAACACGGCCTGGCGTAGTTCCGTGCCCAAAGGTATTGGCCCCAAAGTTTGGCGTCCCTTTCGGTATTTATTTTTGTATTAATGCTTGAACAAAGTTACAAAATCCGAGGGACCTCTCTGCTCAGTGCTTGTCAGCAAATTTGAGTGGAAGAGAGGCCCTAGGTACATATATAAAGGCCCATGGCCTCTCGAAAGCAGTACATGAAAATTTGCAAACGTAAAAGCATCTTGTCCTCTCTCACGCTTCCGCACATGCGCACTCTCACGATGTCATCATTTTGTGACACTGACTCCATGTAGAAATGCGACCATCCCCACATTCACAAAGCTTGCATTAGCATGTCCTAATCTTCGCCGGATTTCAGTTAATAATCAACAATATAGTTCACACTTAACATTCACATCTTAATCCACATTGGATCTCAAGAGACATTTCATATTCACATAAGACCATGCACAAGATCTATCTAGTCATCACATCCAGCCGCATCGACCCATACAGACTTTTGTGATGAGCTAGAATCACCTCATCGGTGAGTTCTCTCGAGATAGAATGCTGCAGCCATTCTTCTCATAGAAGTCCTTTGGCAGAATATCGCCAGCCATCAGATCTATCTAGTCATCATCTCCAAGCTGCATTGATCTATACAGACTTTTGTGAGCTAGAATCACCTCATCAATGAGATCTCTCAAGATAGAATGCTGCAGCCATTCTTCTCATAGAAGTCCTTAGGTAGAATACCGCCAGCCAAATACCGTGTCAAAGGTGCAACAGAAATACGGTGAATTAGATGACGATCAAGTTTGCAACTGCGAGCAAACCTCCTCACGAACATTGGCACACAGAGCACTTGCAAGAGAAGGCCAGACAAAGGGAAGTGAGATCGCAAGGTGAGAAAGAGAAATTGTTGCTAGTGGCAAAACGCTTGAGAGAGAAGAAAGCCTGCATGAGTGAAATGTTAGAGAGAGAAAACGCAGTGACTCTCAAAATGTTGGCAATCTGCAATGACCAAATGAGAATAACACAAGGGGCAGAAGGGACTCGCCCAATCTGCCCTACTCACGTAAAATACCCCACGACCAAGATATATGGGGCCGCCCACTAATATGTCATCACCTATAAGTGCTAAACTGGACAAAACATGCCATGTGATCACTTATAAGTTGTTGGTCACCCCGTGTCGGCACACAATCGCACCTCTTTACTTCACTGTGCTGTTCCGTTGGTGCAATTACATTATGCTTAGGGGCCATCGTATTCAGAGATGCATTTAGGTGATAGAGAGTTCTGTAGCGTTCTTCTGTTGTGCCATGTCTTGTCTCTCTTGTCTTTCATTTTCATTTTGTTGCAGTCATGAGAGAGGTGCACCACATTCAGTCCCACACGACACTATGCACCATTACATTGTGTTGTCCCCAGGGCACAACATTTTTGGTGACCATGATGATACTTTAATGCAGGCCTATGAGATTCTGCCCTATGTGAGCGCATGCTCGAGATTCATGTCCAAGTGTGTTCAATGGAAGGAGCGAAGATGGGCTGCTCAGGAACGAGGAAGGAGCATTGGCAATAGTACCAGATACCAGACTTGGAGGATGTGCCCCAGGAAGAGTGAATACCACTTATTGTTGACAAACTAGAAACTGGCCCTGTACATGCCATAGAAGGAGATAGTGGGACACGTGCGTGCACATTACCAGCGATACCTCCTCCTCCCAACTCCATCGGTACGCGCTAAATCAATTTAAAAACCCATTTAGTCCTCTTATGTCGTCCAACCCACCTGTGTTTTCCCCTTCACTGAGCCGACCATTTACTTCGTGGCCCATTTGTTTGACGAATAGTCATCCGACTTAGAAACCCTCGCCTCGGCATATCAATCGACACGTCTCCCACACCAAATCCAAATTCGTGATTACCCCTTGTTGCAGTTCCCACGGTATCGATTCGAGAATTGACGTCCCCGTTGGATTTGACAGCTTCATAGAGGGTTGACAAATCCACCCGTTTTCGAAATACCTCCTCCCACATCTGGAAAATGGTAGCCAAAACCTCTCCCGCAACTATCACATCGCCAAATACCATTGTCGTACCAACCCCGCCGACCTTTGGTACTATACCCCCTTGCCAATCAGAATGACCAATTTGAAGTATCCAAGTTTGTTGCAGCCCCCCATCAAGACCCCAACGAGCATTGTATTATGTTTGAAGAAACATATTACTTGAACAACCCACCAGCAAGCCAGCCATGCTGATACCATTCGAGGAGGTGTAGATGAAAAGGATGTTCATGACAACCATGGTGGATGCAACAAAAGCATGGGTCACACAGTTCATGGGGCTAACAACTTATACGAGACTGCAAAAGGAGTTCCTCAGTACGTTTCGTTGATAGCCAATAACAACTCATATTTTGAATTCACGTGATCTTTTGAATAAACATGGAAGATCGGTTTGTGCATATGCTCACGAAATCCGAAGCTGTAAATCAGCTAGACGTCGCCAACCAACCTAGCTAGCTGGCTCAATGTGAGACATTCGTGAGAGGATTGATCCGCACATTGGCACATTGGCATGGATCTCGCAAGGCAGACACTCTACAATTTGGTTGAATAAGTGGTCAAAACGGCACGGCTCTGCACACCAACAACAGAGCTGCTCGGCCCAACGATGAATAATGTAGCAAGAATGATATTGATGTGCCCAATGACATCTGGATTCCCTCCTATGGTTCGGCAATGTCGTGACCTAGGTTGCATCCGTACGTACATATAGATCTGTACAATATGGTACAATAGTACGGTTTGGATCCGTACATACGGGGGTTATCTTGAATTTTTGGGGGGCCTTTGCTTGGGCATGTGTGGTTGTAACTATTGGGTGAGGTTTTGTTTATGCAAGTTCAGGGTTGTCCGTGGGCTTCGTGAACATCTATGCGCGTGGCGAGTGCACGTGCAAAGTTTTGGTCTCAGATTGTTGAGTCTCTGCCGCAGGCAGAGCAATGGTGCATAGGGGGTGACTTCAACATGTTGGAGGAACCCTCTGACAGGATTGGTGGCAGCCATACTACTGTGCATAAAGTTGAGTTGGCAGCTTGGGAGAGGTTTTGTACGACTGCGGGTTTCAGATGTGTGGCAACATTCTAGCTTTGTGAGGCCCCCAAACAGCCTGGCCTTCTCTCGTTCGGACCGTAGAGTGGGAGGCATGAATCTATCTCGGATAGATCGCTTCTACACTAGTGACCACTTTTGTGACTTGGGTGGGACAATTGGCATTCTGGCAGGGACTTTCTTCTCGGACCATGCACCTATGATCCTTACAGTGACTGATAGGCAGAGGAGGGGGAGCACGATGCTACGCATCCTTGAGAGGGTGTTGATGGACTCAGCGCTCAGAGAGCGAGTGGAGGCTCTTTGGACAAAGAGCTTTGACATGCAGGATTCTCTTGCTGACAGAGTGGCCTTAGGACTTGCTCACCTTAGTCGTTTCTTTCTTCAGGAGTCTTTGGCTCACCTGGCTGCAACTAGAGAGGAGCAGCGTCTCCGACGGGGCGTTGCTTCCTTGCAGAGGATGCAGGAGCAGCATCCAGACAGTCCTTGGTTGGAGGAGCAGTTACAGCAGGCTCGCCAGGAGCTCATCAGCACAGAGGAGAGGCGCCATGAGTTTGCTTTCCATTGACAGGCATCTGAGTGGACCCTCGTGGGTGACAGAGTGACATGCGCTTTCTTTGAGGCAGTGGGACCTCGGCATACACATGCAAAGGTTAGTCGGTTGAGGAGGCTCGACGGGTCAGTTGCTTCAGAGCCAGAGGACATACGTGTAGTTGCTACTGACTTTTACCATGAGTTACTGTCTACAAAGCCCCAATCGGAGCATCAGGATGCATGCAGAGAGCAGGTGTGGGCACAGATGCCTTGTCTTGTGACTGAGGAGATGCGTCAGCTCGAGGAGCTGCACACGGCTCTTAGTGCACTCCCCCGTGGTAACTGTCCTGGTGAGGATGGCTTGACTCCCAGCTTTTTCTTGGAGTACTATGACTTGCTTGGCTCAGATCCAGTGTGACATGGAACGTTTCGTGGTTTCGCCCGTTTCGGGGTTTCGAGGTTTTGAAACGTTTCGTTTCAGGGCACAAAAATTATGAAACAGGTTTCGTAGAAATACATTTAAATAAAGATATAAAAATATTTATTTATTTATATATGCATGCATGCATGTATGGATGTATGTATGTAAGTATGTATCTATGTATGGATGGATGGATAGATTAAAGATTCATGTGTGTGTGTGTGTACATACGGACTAGTAAACTGGTTTTATTATGTACTCTTATTAGTGTTTATACACATACATATGCATATGTATAAGCACACGTGTATAATAGACATACAACATACATATACGTGTGTACATATATACATATATGTACGTATGTATATGTATGTACAATGTGCATAAAAGAGAGGCAATAGTGCAAAGAGAGTACAAAAAAATCTTTTTAAACTACTGAAATTTAAAAAAAAATCGCTAAATTTTTTCAAAAAATTGACTTTTTTTTTTTTCGGGCAGTTTCCCGTTTCGTGAGTTTCGCCGAAACGTTTCATCCGTTTCGGGGTTTCGAGGTTTCGTACCTATGAAACGCGTTTTTATGTCACACTGCTCAGATCTTTGTAGTGCTTTCCAGTACATCCTGCACACAGGTGAGATGCTTGACAGCATGAGTGAGGGCTTGATTTACCTCATTCCCAAGGAGGGTGGCTCCTTGGATGCCCCCATCACCATCCTCAACTCAAACTACAAAATTCTTGCCAAGGCTCTGAGTTTGAGGATTCAGCCACTTCTAGAGAGCCTTATACATGGGACTCGGACAGGTTTTGTCAAGGAGCGTAGTATCCTTGACAACATCTTTACTTTTTGGGAGGCTTCTGCCCTCGCACAGCGCCGCGGTGAGGATTTGGTGATTCTTCTTTCGATTTTGAGAAAGCCTACGACAGAGTCGACTGGGATTTTTTGGAGGGCACTCTATGCAGGATGGGCTTCTCAGATGCTTGGATCAGAGGGGCGTCAGCTTTGTACAGACGGGCACACAGTCAGGTGCTTTTGTCAGGAGGTAGAGGTGATCGCTTCATGCTCACATGTTGGTCAGATAGGGCTGCCCTCTTGCCCCCTTCCTCTTTTTGTTTTATGCTGAGGCGATGAGCAAGTTTTTGGTTTCACTGTTCACAGTAGGTTGGCTTATGTGGCTTAGCACTTCCTATTCGGGGAGATGAGCTACTGGACACTGAGTTTGCAGACGACTCAGCCTTGTACTTGGATGGCCAGGAGGCCAACCTACACAGGTGTGAGCAAGCTCTTGAGACTTTCTGTTGTGCATCTGGCGCATTGATCAAATGGAGAAAGACGGTGGCTTTCTCGGTTGGTAGTGCTCCTACGCCCGATTGGATGGTAGGTGAGGGTTTCAGGTGGATTTCCCTAGGGACTGCAGTGCGGTACTTGGGTTGTCAGGTTGGTTTGGACTTGTCTCCCGAGCAGCAGATTGCTCCCCTCCTCCTGCCTATCAGGAGGAAGTTGTTACATTGGAGCTCCGCACGACTTTCTTTGGTAGGCAAAGTTGTAGTGGCCAACCAGGTGTTGCTGGCTACTATGTGGTACATCACTTCTTGTTGGATCTTCTCCAGTTCTTGTATCAGCCAGGTAGAGAGGCTGATCAGGAACTTTCTTTGGTCAGGGTGGGACATTCAGATAGCCCGGGCCAAAGTGGCATGGCAGGTCATCACTCTTCCTTGTTCTCAGGGAGGGTTGGGAATCATAGACCCAGCACAACAGAGCAGAGCCCTTCTTGGGAAGTTCATCGTGAGAGGACTTCTTCCAGGTGAGGAGCCCTTGAAGGAGTTCTTGCTTCAGTGGCTTAGTGCTAGGGTGCCTCAGGCTGGAGGCCCTTGGCGACCCTCGACTTGATGGATTTTCACAGAGATGCGCAGAGTTGGCTTGAGTAGGAGACTGGAGGACCGCTTCGTTGTGAGTCTGCTCCGATCTTGGGAGCAACTGCGGCGAGGCCTGGAGCAGCGTTAGCCTACTTGCACGGAGGAGCGCCTGAGACAGCCCCTTGTTTGGAACCCCATGGTTAGCACTCAGAGAGGCCACTTGGTTGGTGGTCGGCCTCATGTTTCCTTGGGTCCCATGGCAGAGGGTCCAACACGCTCTCTAGGTGACTGGTTACAGTTTTCAGGCTTGTCAGAGAAGCTTCAAAGCATTCAACTACAGGGTATGAGAGGGGTGCAGAGCATGTGTCAGGACATCTCAGAGGCAGTACCAGCTGAGTGACTCACACCTCTCGAGTTAGCAGCGCCCAGATGGATGGGAGCCTTCACGCGACTGGAGGTTCTCATCTTAGTTCGGGCTTGTTGAGAGACTATACTCTCCCTGTTTTTCGAGCTACAGGGTGAGGGACGCCTACACCGAGTTGCAGTAGAGGCCCCGTAGGTGGCAGAGTGCTGTTCTCAGAGGATCCTCCCGGTGGGCATCTATGGGAGGACTTGTGTCATAGATCCCGACCAAGCAGCTCTTGAGATTTGCCACTGGAGACTGTGGGCTTGGGAGAGCTGTCCACTGGCATGAGTACAGTGGGATCCTGGAGAGTGGCTTTGGAGGGACCCTTTCTCCTCTGCAGACCATCCAGGTGTCCCTTTCTTTCAGTACATTGTTCGACTGGGACGTCACATACTGGCAGCGCAGAGAGAGGCTTGTCTTGCTGCAGCACCTCATTGGCAGGAGGAGGGTTTCACAGCTGAGTTCTTGGCAGCTTTTTGGGAGAGGTTGTGGGACTCCAGACAGCCGAGACGAGTCACTTTGTTCTAGTGGCTGGTTGCACACAGAGCTACAACAATTGGGAGCTGGCTTGTACATAATGGTCTCTCGGCTGCATGTGCAGCTTGTGACCATCTTGTGGAGAGTCAGCATCACTCTCTTTGGGACTGTCCGATGGCATAGCAGGTGTGGCTTTGTGTCCTTCGGTTGATGCCAGCTCTTTCCACAGCTCGGAAGTATACTTGGGGGGAAGCTGCTTGGTCCACTCTCATGCGCCGGGCACTTCAGTTTGAGCTATCTTCCACCAGCAGGATGATAGTGATGCAGCGTGCTACAGAGCTTACTCCATAGGAGTGGTGCAATGAGAGAGGGGAGTGTTGGGAGCTCATCAGTGGCCTGACACTCTGGTCCATTTGGCGGGCCCGCTGCTTCCGCATCTTGAGGCTCGCCCAGTACCACCAACAGAGACTGTTCGGGACCTTTGGCTAGAGCTGATCCATACTCTCAGAGGACAGTTCGAGAGACTCTAGGGTAGTTCCGACCGCATGCGGGAGCGCAGAGAGGCTTTCCTTCGACTCTGGCGTCCTGGGCCTTTTTTCACCATGGTCCAGGGTGTGCTCAGATGGCACTACCGTCCACCTGTGTGGCTTTTCCCTCCTCCCATCTCTTGATTTAGCCTCATTGTACATATGCTGTTTTTTAATTGGGAGAGTCTCCCCATTAGGATTGTTGTAGCCCTCTTTTGTAGAGGTGGTTGTAGCCCTATGGGCAGTTTCATTAACTAATAGAAGGATCTTTTTTTTTGGAAAAAAAAGTATGTGAACTCTGAGGCAAGTAGCCTCAAGGTCGGGAGAAGAGTCGCCAAGGAATGTGAAATTGTAAGCGAAGAAGTCCCACCGACGACGGATGTCGAAACTAGTCAGCCCACGAGGGACTGCTACAAAAGGCGACGTCTGCACTACCAGTGGCGTCCGTAAAACAGGCTCCTCCTCTTGCTCCAGGCGGCTCGTGGCAAAAGCACTACCAAGAGACCGCCTAGCTGTCGAGGGAGGTCCTGTCCCCTGGGTCGGCTGTGCAAAAGGAGAGGGGGTAAACGACGGAGCAAGGGGGCTGGTAGGTGGGATGGGAGAGGGTGAGGCTGTTGCGCGTGGGATGGGGGGGGGGGGGGGGGGGGGGATGGGAGGTGGGGGGGTAGGTGGAGCAGTAGGAGGAGGGGCTGTCGGTGGCAAGGCTGAGGTGGAAGGGGTGTCCGTCAGTTCGTCCTGCTGTAGTGGTTGAAACGGCTCCTTGTAGGAACCCATTGTTGCTGGCGTGGTGCAGGGCGGCCACCAACGCCGCCGAGCTGGCGTGGTGGTCCCTCGCGACGCGGTCATGAACCTGCTGTCAGCCCTCCTACATGCCTGGGCACCAGTCTCCGAGGATGCACCCGCCTGTGTCAGTGTGCTCTCTGTGTCCCTATTTGCTGGGTGTAGTAGGCTAGGCTTGTGTCGCAGGTCGGGGCCTCTTCCATGGACAGGCCTTCGCAAGATGGCCCATCTGTTGACAAATGAACACTCATTCGGGAGGCCCGAATACTCCAGATTCTTAGGGAGCCACCCACCACTCACCCGTGGTAGTAAAACGACCTTCGAGAGGGTGTGAGTGTCTTAAACCAGAACGCAGACTGTAGGTATGCCTACTGCCTTGGTAGCAACAGAAGATGCCGTGCGAAGTGTCTCCAAGACAATCCGAATCATGGAACCTATCCTGGAAAGGAGCGGGAGGTACTCTCTCCTTAGGCCAGGGAAGCAGACTGAGATGGGTAGGTCTGTCTCCTTGACCAGAGCATCGGTAGCCGGATCGAAACCATGTCGCCACTATCGATAGCTGCTCGGATGGCCAGGGGGCTCATTACAATGACCTTGGACGCCATCTTGGAAGTCTCAAACTCAATATGATAGTAGCCGCGCCCCAGAAGCTGAACATCGATGATCTTTCCCACCTCTGCTAAAAGGCGGGCTTGGAGGAGATCACGCACCTCCCTCCGCTAGGTCGGGTGCCGATGATCTTGCAAATAATAAAGGTGGCTTGAAGACGCACCGCCTCTGCCTCTAAGCTTTCTTGCTGTGTCGGCGAAAGAGCAAGTCGGATGGTGGGAATTCTTGGGAGTCCCTCTGTGGCGGGGCGCGAGCATCCTTCCGTGTTTGCTACTGCTGGCGGGGGTGGTGACAACGCGACCTTTGCTGCTGTGAGTCCTTTCTCTGAAGGGAGACCGAGCACCAAATCAAAGGCCGTAAAATGAAGGGGTTGGGGGTACGGATAAGGCGGGAAGGCAGCATGCGAAGAGGAAGGGGCAATGCGAGCAACATGTGGGGAGTGCGAGTGTGTGTACGCAGCGGGTGCAAGGGTGGGGCGGGGGGCTGCGTGCGAGGGTAGGGGTGGGCAGCGCATGAGGGGGGAGAGGGGGCAGCAAGGGCAGAGTTGCGGGCAGAGGGTGGGCAGAGGGTGAGAGGAGGGGGAGTGGGCAGCGTGACCGGGGGGGGGGGCAGCGATAGCCGGAAGAGCACAGCAGCGAGCGTCTTCCTGACTGAGATTGACAATTTTTTAATGTTGTCTAGGCTACATTTTTTTTTTTTCAGAGAAAATGATCCTTCTTTTAGTTAATGGAACCGCCCATAGGGCTACAACTACCTCTGCTAGAGAGGGCTACATCAACCATAAGGGGAGACTCTCCCAATGAAAAAACAACATATGTACAATGAGGGCTAAATCAAGAGATGGGAGGAGGGAAAAGCCACATAGGTGGGCGGTAGTGCCATCTGGGCTCGCCTCGGTCCATGGTGAAGAAAGGTTGCGCTCCCGCATTCGGTTGGAGCTGCCCTGAAGTCTCTCGAACTGTCCCCTTGGAGTATGGATCAACTTCAGCCGAAAAACTCGAATAGTCTCCGCTGGTGGCAGGAGGCGAGCCTTGAAGATGCGGAAGCAGCGGGCCTGCCAAATGAGTCAGAGTGTCAGGCCACATATGAGCTCCCAACACACCTCCCGCTCACTGCACCCCTCCTGTGGGGTAAGCTCTGTAGCAGGCTAGAGTGTAGGTCGGCCCCCTTGCATCACTATCATCCTGCTGGTGGAGGATAGCTCAAACTATAGTGCACACTGCAGGGCCCGTGAGATTGTACCAAGTACCTTCCCCCCAAGTGTACTGCCGTGCTGTGTAAAGTGCACGCATCAATCGAAGGACCCGAAGCAAAACGTGATGTGCCATAGGACAATCTCACAGACGTGACGCTGACTCTCCAAAGGATGGCCACAAGCTGCTCATGCTGGCGGAAGGCCACTGTGTACTAGCCCGATCCCCATTGTTGTAGCTCTGTGTGCAACTAGCCATTGGAACAGAGTGACTCGCTGCTGCTATCTGGCGTCCCACAGCCTCGCCCAAAAGGCTGACAGGAACTCAGCTGTAAGACCCTTCTCCTGCCAATGAGGTGCTGCAACAGGACGAGCCTCTCTCCATGCTGCTAGTATGTGACGTTCTAGTCGAACTGTGTACTGAAAGAAAGGGACCCCTAGATGGTTGGGTGTGGAGAAAGGGTCCCTCCAAAACCACTCTCCAAGATCCCACTACACTCGTGCAAGTGGGCAGCTCTCCCAAGCCCACAACCTCCAATGGCCTATCTCAAGAGCTGCTTGATCAGGATCGATGACAGAACCTTTGAAAACAGCACTCTGCAACCTCTGGAGCCTCTACTGAGACTTTGTGAAGTCTACCCCTTGCCCTGTATCTCGAAGAACATGGAGGGAACAATCTCTGAGCAAGCTCGAACTGGGATGAGGACCTCCAGTCGTGTGAAGGCTCCCATCCATTTGGGAGCTGTTGACTCTAGAGGTGTGAGCCATCAGTTGGTACTGCCTTTGCGATGTCCTGACACATGCTCTGCACCCCTCTCATGCCTTGCAACTGGATGCTTTGCAACTCCTCTGGCAATCGTGAGAATTGAAGCCAATCACCTAGAGTGCGTGCTGGACCCTCTGCCATGGGACCCCAAGAAACATGAGGCCTACCACCAACTAAGTGGCCTCTTTGTGTGCTGACGAAGGGGTCTCAAACAAGGGGCTGCCTCAAGTGCTCCTCCGTGCAAGTAGGCTGGTGCTGCTCCAGGCCTCTCCGTAGCTGCTCCCGAGAGCGAAGCAAGCTCACAGCAAAACAATCCTCCAACCTCCTGCTCAGACGAACTTTGCGCAAACCTGTGAAGATCCATCTGAGGGAAGGTCTCCAAGGCCCTCTTGCTTGAGGTACTCGAGCTCTAAGCCGCTGAAGCAAAAACTCCTTCCAGGGCTCATCCCCTGGAAGCAGTCCTCTGGCAACAAACTTCCCAAGAAGGGCTCTGCTCTCCTTTGTTGGGTCTATGATCCCCACCCCCCCTGAGAGCAAGGGTAGAGTGATGGCGTGCCATGCTACTTTGGCCCGGGCTATCTGAGTGTCGCGCCCTGATCAAAGGAAGTTGCTGATGAGCCTCTCTACTTGGCTGATGTAGGAGCTCGAAAAGATCCAACAAGATGTAATGAACCACATAGTAGCCAACAACACCTGGTTGGCCACTACAACTCTGCCTGCCATAGACAGTCATGCCGAACTCCAATGTAGCAGCTTCCTCCTGATGCACAAGAGGAGGGGAGCAATCTGCTGCTCAGGAGACAAGTCGAGACCAATCTGACAGCCCAAGTAACGAACTGCAGTCCCTGGGGGGATCCATCTAAAACCCTCACCTGGCAGCCAATCAGGCGTTGGAGCACTGCCAATTGAGAAAGCCGCTGTCTTCCTCCAGTTGATCAGTGCGCGTGATGCACAACAAAACGTCTCAAGAGCCTGCTCACACCTGTGCAGGTTGGCCTCCTGGCCGTCCAAGGAAAGGTCAGCATCCACTAGCTCATTGCCCCGAATAGGGAGCGCTAAGCCACGTAGACCAACCTGCTATGAAACCAAGAATCTGCTCATCGCCTCAACATAGAACAGAAAGAGAAGGGGCAATAGGGTAGCCCTGCCTGACCGAACATGTGAGCATGAAACGGTCTTCTCTACCTCCTGCCAAAAGCACCTGACTGTGTGCACGTCTGTAGAGAGCTGACACACCTCTGATCCAAGCATTTGAGAAGCCCATCCTGCGTAGAGTGCCCTCCAAAAAGTCCTAGTCGACTCTATTGTAAGCCTTCTCAAAATCGAGAAGTATCACTAGATTCTCACCACAGAGGCGCGCGAAGGTAGATGCCTCCCAAAAAGTGAAGATGCTGTCAAGGATAGTGCACTCCTTGACAAAACCTGTCTGGGTTCGATGTATAAAGCTCTCTTGACATGGCTGAATCCTCAAACTCGGAGCCTTGGCTAGAATTTTGTAGGTTGAGTTGAGGATGATGATGGGCTGCCACTGCCGAATCTCATCCAAGGAGCCACCCTCCTTGGGAATGAGGTAGATCAAGCCCTTACTCATGTTGTCAGGCATCTCTCCTGTGTGTAAGATGTATTGAAAAGCGTTGTAGAGGTCTGAGCCAAGCAAGTCCCAGTACTCGAAGAAAAAACTGGGAGTCAAACCATCCTCACCGGGACAGTTACCACGGTGGAGTGCTTTGAGGGCTGCATGGAGCTCATTTAGCTAAAGAGGCAGCTCAAGCCTCTCGTGCATCTCCTCAGTCACAAGACAAGGCATCTGTGCCCAAACTTGCTCTCTGCATGCATCTTGGCGCTTTGACTGAGGCTCTGTTGACAATAGGTCCTGGTAAAAGTCAGTAGCAACTGCACACATGTACTTTGGCTCTGAAGCAACTGACCCGTCAAGCCTCCTCAACTGGCTGACACTAGCGTGCGGATGCCGGGGTCCCACTGTCTCAAAGAATGCCCCCGTCACTTTGTTAGCCACCTGGGTCCACTGAGATGCCTATCGATGGAAAGCAAACTCATGACGCCTCTCCCCTATTCTGGCAAGCTCCTAGCGAGCCTGCTGCAACTGCTACTCAAACCAGGGATAATTTGGGTGTTGCTTGTGCATCCTCTGCAAGGAAGCAACGCCCCGTCGGAAGACGCTGCTCCTATTCTCTCGCCGCAGCTAGGCGGGCCGTAGACTTCTGGAGAAAGAATCGACTAAGCGCATGCCACTCCGTCAGCAGAGGGCACTCTGTCCAGAGGCCTCTATTTCAGCAGGAGAGTTCTGTGTGTCCAAGCCCTCTGTCCAAAGAGCCACCACTCGCTCTCTGAGCTCTGAGTCTAGCAAGATCCTCTCAAGGTTGCATAGCATCGTGCTCCCCCTCCTCTGTCTATCTGTCACAGTGAGGATCACTTGTGCATGGTGTGAAAAAGATGTCCCAGCCAGAATGCAAACTATCCCACCCAAGTCACAGATGTGGTCACTAGCGTAGAAGCGGTCCGAACGAGAGAAGGCCAGGTTGTATGGGGGCCTCACAAAGCCAGAGTGCTGCCAAACATCTGAAACCCTCAAAGTCATACATAGCCTCTCTTAAGCTGCCAACTCAGATCGTGCACAATAGCATGGCTACCTCCAATCGTGTCAGAGGGGTCCTCTAGCATGTTGAAGTCACCCCCAATGCACCATTGCTCTGCATGCGGCAGAGACTCTACAATGTGAGACCAAAACTTTGCACGTGCACTGGTCACATTGGACGCATAGATATTCAGGAAGCCCAAGAGGCAACCCTGAACCTGCATAGTAATCCACTGAGCCGTGTCAGGCACAATAATACCTTTGTCCACAATGGCCTGCTGCCAAGAGTCCTCAATAGTCATACATACCGCTCCCTGGTTACGACCAGGTCCAAATATAGCCTATCAAAATGTCTCATATCGCCCACGCAAAAGCTGACCACATCGTCTAATGCGGCTCTCACAGAGATGATGCTCTTGTAGCATTAGAAGATCAATATCTCCGCCCACAAGGCATCGCTGAAGCTCCTGACGTAATCGACCCCTCTGGCGTTGAAACTGGAGCCCACCTAATCCCTGCACGTTCCATGAGACGATCCTCATGGAGAGCGAGAGAGAACTGATGCTGCAACAGCAGCTAACCGTGCTATTTTCGAGGTTGGCTTGGATGGGGAATAATCCGCATCCGAGCGTCCCCTAGGTAGGCATGACTGCAAAGAGTGTCTAGCCTAGGCCCAAGAGGAGCGAGCCGTGCGTAGTGAAACCGGCCTGTACTTTCAAAAAGGGCGGTAGACTTTAGACTTAAACCTTATTTGCTTTCACCCATTTAATGTGTCGCCCACTTTACCTATACTCTCAAGACAAACAAAGGGGAAAGGGATACAGGCTGCTAGATTGCACTTGTATGAGAAGACCGACACGAGATTGGCCCCTAACTTAGACGCCCCTTTCGGTATTTCTTTATTGTTTAAAAGAGGGAATAAATCCTGTGGTTCCCTACTAGCTGCCCCGCACAAACTTGGTTGAATTTCAACTGTTCCGGCCCGATTTCGGCAGCATAACTATACTAGGACCCTTCACAGTCAGTATTCCCACGCATTGAATGACTTTCCCGACGCATACGGGCACTTTGCAAAACCTGGCGAGAATCTGCAGCACGCTGAATTCTCTGTTTTCAGCCCCGAAAATGCGCCAGATCACCTGTACAGCGGTCCCCTCGCGTCCCCGAACCTCCTAGGGGTATTAGGGACCGTTTAGGGCCAAAACCCTAAACCTGCAAAAATACACAGCAGGCTGTAATTTACTGTTTCGGGCTCCGTTTCGCGTGCCGGTTGCATCCGTAGCAAGTCCTCGAGCTCCCGCACCTGTAGGGCTACTTGCCCTTTGAATCGGACGAGATTTCTAGCGTGAAACCTCTCCGAATTCACCTGTACCTGCGGGGGATTAGCCGCTAGCTAATCCGGTACCTGTGCAAGAGGCTCTTGCCTCGGCAATCGCGCATGAACCCACACAACTGTACATTGGTCAATTGAAAAGCCCACTAGAGAGGCATAACATACTGCCATAGGGGAGAGAGAGGGTAGTGCGTAGCGTGCAGGGCATCACTCCTGGCACCGCATTGTACATAAGAGGGAAAGGAAGCACTCCATAGCTCTTAACCTGTGATAGGAACTTGCAAAATGAGCCTCCTAGCTATAAATTCAGCGCCACTTCTTGTTGCACGAGGAAAGTGCACAGAAATGTGCCACTTGGCGCATTTACAAGCTATTTCCCGTTTCGGGGTTGCCGCCTAAAAATCTCCCGACCGGTTGCCCGGTTGACTTCACTGCAGAGTTGTAAAATGTTCCCCTAGTCATACCGGAGGTAATGACGCAGACACATTTTCAGGTCCCAAAATAGCAATTCCCTAAATTTTAGGAGATGCTGCCATTGTATCTTTCTAGGTCATTTGACCCCCTTTGTACACTGCAGCCACACCCATAACTGAAATGTAGCCTCTGTAGCAAAGGATTCCACTTTGGCTAGTCAATGATCCCACTTTGGCTAACCATAGTCCTTGTCCAACCTTAGTGCTTTCTTGCCCTGAGGCTTGGACTCCCTCTGAACAGTTCCACACTAGCTATGCAATGCAGGGCAGTTAGATTTCCCGAGGGGTGTTTCCAAAAAGTGAAAGTAAATAAATAATAAGAAAGAAATCAACAAAAAGGATAGATAGTAGTCACACGTTGGTGACATACCCCCCTCTTGAAATCTCAAACGTCCTCGTTTGCATCTATGTCGTACATGCTCACAGTCAACAGTGATGTATTCAACACCTGTCTCGATACATGTATGACACATACATGCTCATCGTCAACCTTGGTGTATTCTACGCCTCGTCGACACATGTATTGCCTGCGTGTGAACCCTGTCCCAATGACATAGTGGTAGCTTCGCACTCTGCCATTGCTCTGAGTCACTAACTTTCCAATGACAAAATGGTAGCTATATATTTTGCCACTGTCTTATAGTACACGTTGGGCCCAGTAACACTTTCGAGCATACCCAAACCGACAGTTTAAGAATGCAGTTACACATGTACCCTTTAATAGAAGCAATTACTGTATCCTTGACAAACTGACAAGAAATACTCACTTCTATAGCACTAACCATACTTTTGGACATTCCATAAGAGCAATTGCCAAATTGACAATCTGTACAGCATTCATGTAACATGTATTTGATTTGAGCTCACTTTAAATACCATGTACATCATTTGTTTCAGAAGCCATTGTCACACTGACAATCCATGTAGCTTTGAAACTCAAGGGGTCAAGGTAGGTTGCAAATCGAAGGCTTCAAGGTAAAGTGATAACACAGTTGGTGACTCTGCAAGTTCACCTTCTTCCATCCACTTAGCATCCATTGGTGGATAGTTTCTGAACTTTACCAAGTAACGCCTAGCAACCTTGCATTTCACTTTTCTTTCTTTATGTCTCAAAATCTGTTCCGAGACCAAGATCTCGTCAAGTTCCTCGACTTCCGGCTGATCTTCAGCTGGCATATCTTCTGGCACATCACCCACATAGGGTCTAAGAAGACTCACATGGAACGCATTGTGAATCTTCCAACTGTCAGGCAATTTCAGCCTATATACAACATCACTGATTATGTCGCACACTTGAAAAGGTCCATACTAACGCATGTTGAGCTTTGGAAACAATCTTTCCTTGCCCTTCATCTTCTTTAACGTTGCCTTTTCAAAGCGTAGAAGCACCCAATCACCAAGTGAAAATACCACTTCACGACGATGACGATCAGCTGCTTTCTTTTGCTTTGCCTGAGTCTTTTCTAAGGCCACTTTGACCTTCTTGTACATTTCATCCATGTCCTGAACATACTTATCTGCTTCAAATATCTTGTCCTTTGTATGCAGTATGGGAGGAACTTTCTTGCCACCTTCAACTATCTCAAAAGGTGCCTTGCCAGTTGATGAATGCACTGTATTATTGTATGCATACTCCACCAATGGCAAATACTGCTCCCACTTTCCTTTATGCTCTGACACGTAGCACTTTAGCAGATCTAGGACAGTAGAATTTGCCTCTTCTGACTGCCCATCTGTTTGAGGATGAAATGACGATGAGAATTTGAGCGTGGTGCCCATATTCTCAAACAAGCCTCTCTAGAACAAACTTGTCATGCGTGGATCACGGTCGCTAACAATCGACTGTAGCATGCCATGATACTTGAAAATATTGCTCATAAACAAGCGTGCCATCTGATCTGGCTTTATCTTCTTCCTGACAGGAATAAACTGAGCCTGCTTGCTGAATCTGCAAATGATGGTCCAAATACCATCGTTTCTTGTCTGCGTGCTTGGAAGATCAAAGATAAAATCCATAGCAATACTTTCCCATGGTTTATCTGGAATAGGTAGTGGTTGCAATAACCCTGGTGCCTTTTGCCTGTCAAACTTGACCTTCTGGCATATTAGGCATTCTCGCACAAAGGCATCTACATCTCTTCTCAATGTAGGCCAGTAGAAGAATGTCTCAACCGCTTTAATTGTAGCATCGATACCACGATGCCCTGCATACGGTGGGACATGACTCTCTTCCATAACTTTGAGTCGCAATGGCTTTGTGACACACAATCTGCCATGCATCATCATGAACCCATCTTTGAGAAGATAGTGTTCATGACGATGTCCATCCATTAGCTGCTCGAAGACCCTTGCAAAATCTTCATCATTTTCATATCGTTCCCTCATATCATCAAGTGCATGATGATAAGGAATTGACACAGCTGAAATTTGTGGCTTCCTTGACAAGGCATCAGCCACAACGTTCTTCTTGCCTTCCACATGCACAATCTGAAAGTGGAACATGGACAAGATATTTGCCCATCGCATATGCTTCTTAGATAACTTTGCCCGTGTCAAGAAGTATCGCAAGGTCTGATGGTCCGTTTGGACAACAAAGTCTGCACCTAGCAGGTAGTGTTTCCAACTTAAGAGTGCATGAATCACGGCCTGCAGTTCTTTTTCATAGACTTGCATAGTCTTTTCTGGCCCTTGCAAGATTCTACTCTCATAGGCTACTACCCTGCCATCTTGCATTAGCACTGCACCAATGTTACTACCACAGGCGTCACACTGGACCACAAATGACTTCCTAAGATCTGACAACACAATGACTGGATCTGAAGTCATCTTTTCCTTTAAGAGATTAAAAGCTGAAATCTCTTTCTTTGTCCATCTAAAGGTGACTTCCTTCTTTTGAAGAGCATGTAAAGGTGAAGCAATCTCAGCCAAATTTCGGATAAACCTTCTGTAGTAGGACCATAGTCCCAAGAAACTTCGGACATCGTGCACCGTCTTCAAATCTGGCCATGACTTGATCGCTTCAACTTTTGTAGGATCCATTCTAACACCATCCTTTGAAACAATGTGTCCCAGAAAGTGAATCTCTTCCAGAAAAAACTCACTTTTCTTTGCATTGATGAGCAACCTATGACTACGTAGCTCTTTGAACACAATGGCCAAGTGATGCCTATGCTCCTCTTCATTCTATGAGTAGACTATCATGTCATCAAAGAATGTACCAACAAACTGCTGGTGTGGACGGAAAATTCTGTCCATCATCCTATTGAACATAGCAGGAGCATTTGTGAGACCAAAGGGCATCACTAAAAATTCGTGAAGGCCAAACGTTGTTCTAAAAGCAGTCTTGTGCACATCCTCTGATCTAATGCGGATCTGATGGTACCCACTCTTTAGATCTATCCTGCTAAACATAGCTGCTCCTAATTTGTTCAGAATATCATCAATTCTAGGTATAGGGAACCTATTCTTGATGGTATTCTTGTTCAGTGCACGGTAGTCGATGCACATACGCCATGAGCCATCCTTTTTCTACACCAACAACACTGGAGAACAGAATGGGGATGAACTGGGCTGAATCAGCCCCTTTTCTAACAGCTCCTGTACTTGGCCCATTATCTCTTTCTGCTGAGCCGCACTAACCGTGTACGGAGGCTTATTTGGTGGGCTACTGCCTGGTACCAAATCTATCGCATGGTCCTCGGGTCCCTCTGGCGGTAATTGAGACGGTAATGAATCGGAAAAACAGTCACTATACTGTTGTAAAAACATTGACCTTTCTTTATCTAGCACAGATAAATTTGATTCATCACAATCTGACACTTCACGTGCAAAAACCAAGTACGCAGAAAGATGCTTTTTCATTACAGAAGTAATAGCAGAAGTTGATACAGTGGGAATAGACTCCCCTTTAAGCTTTACATCCAGAATGTGAGTCTTTCCCCTGCTCTGTACAGTGATCTTTTTGTTGTAGGCATCCATGATTCCTTGTACACGAAACAACCAAGGAATACCTAACAACTCATCACATCCATCCAGTGGCATGATGTAAAATTCTTAAGCATCTACATAGGACTGGATATGTAGGCGCAACTTTCCGATGATGGGTGTCACAGCCTCTGTATGGCCAGGACATGCCAAACCTGCCCATGCTGTATACCCCATCTCTTCAGGTCTGATTCCCAACTTTGAAGCCAATTCTGGGGAAATGAAGTTGGCTTTGGCACCTGGATCAAAGAAGATAAGCACTGTTTGATCCCTGACCTTTCCCCATGCTCTGCAAAGCTCACTTGCATCTGAATTTGGCTTGTTGCCCACCATATCTGGCACTAGACCAGCCATGGACTTCTTTCCTTTCTTGTCCTCCTTGTCTTCAGAATCAGCTGGCCTTTTCTTTGTAGGACAATTGTAAGCAATGTGGCCAGGCTGCTCACAGATGAAGCATTGGTTCTCTGACCTCAGGACCTTCTTTTGCTCTTCCGACTTGCGAGGAAAACGTCTTTTCCATTTCTTTGCTGGTCCCTTTTCTGATTCAGCGGTAGCTTTGCCTTTCCCTGCGTTGGCTAGCTCCTGAGTCCCTTTAGGAACCTCATTGGGAACGTGCTTCTTCGTTGAATTTTTCTTGGCTGATCCTTCCTTGACGCCAGTATTGAATTCACAATCTTCTCCCTTGAGCAAACCATTGCCAGTGTTTGCTATCTCGATGAGCTGCGTCAAAGTAGTAACTTTGGTCTTCGTGCAGTACTTTCTCAATCCTTTGGGTAGGCCACAACAATATTTTTCAATCTGTTCTGTCAATGGCACAAACCTATAGGAAGTTACTGGAAGTAGGGCTTTCCAAAACTTCCGATTGTAGTCATCTAGATTCTTGCAAGTGGCAGCATTAAGCTGGTGCCATTCTGTCATGACATCTACTTCAAAGTCATCAGATAACCATGCTGCTGCAAAAATCTGCTTGAAGTAAACCTAGTCATACTGGAGGTAATGACGCGGACACATTTTCAAGTCCCAAAATAGCAGTTCCCTAAATTTTAGGAGATGCTGCCATTGTATCTTTCTAGGTCATTTGACCCCCTTTGTACACTGCAACCACACCCATAACTGAAATGTAGCCTCTGTAGCAAAGGATTCCACTTTGGCTAGTCAATGACCCCACTTTGGCTAACCATAGTCCTTGTCCAACCTTAGTGCTCTCTTGCCCTCAGGCCTGGACTCCCTCTGAACAGCTCCACACTAGCTATGCAAAGCAGGGCAGTTAGATTTCCCGAGGGGTGTTTCCAAAAAGTGAAAGTAAATAAATAATAAGAAAGAAATCAACAAAAAGGATATAGAGTAGTCACACGCTGGTGACACGCAAGGCAACCTCCTCTGTCCAGGAGTCCTCATGTATTTGTACGTAGCATGGCGGGTTGTGCGTGTCAGCAAAGAAGTGTACCACAATGTGTCTACATCTTGCCGCGTCTGGAGCAGTGTGACATGAAACGTTTCGTGGTTTCGCCCGTTTCGGGGTTTCGAGGTTTTGAAACGTTTCGTTTCAGGGCACAAAAATTATGAAACAGGTTTCGTAGAAATACATTTAAATAAAGATATAAAAATATTTATTTATTTATATATGCATGCATGCATGCATGGATGTATGTATGTAAGTATGTATCTATGTATGGATGGATGGATAGATTAAAGATTCATGTGTGTGTGTGTGTACATACGGACTAGTAAACTGGTTTTATTATGTACTCTTATTAGTGTTTATACACATACATATGCATATGTATAAGCACACGTGTATAATAGACATACAACATACATATACGTGTGTACATATATACATATATGTACGTATGTATATGTATGTACAATGTGCATAAAAGAGAGGCAATAGTGCAAAGAGAGTACAAAAAAATCTTTTTAAACTACTGAAATTAAAAAAAAAATCGCTAAATTTTTTCAAAAAATTGACTTTTTTTTTTTTCGGGCAGTTTCCCGTTTCGTGAGTTTCGTCGAAACGTTTCATCCGTTTCGGGGTTTCGAGGTTTCATACCTATGAAACGCGTTTTTATGTCACACTGGTCTGGAGGTGTCACTGAGAACTTGGCCAGCGGCCACAGAGTCTGTACCAGGTCTGTAACCCCCAGGTCTCGCATGTGGTGAGAGAACTCGAGGGCCTATGCTTGCAGTCACTCCAACATTGAGTCCAAAGTTCACTCAGGCTGGTATAGGGGAAAAGAGAAACCAATCGCTGAGTCCAAGGCCTCTATCCCTCTAGCTGCAAGGAACAGTACATGAACTCTGAAGCAAGCTGCCTCAAAGTATTGTGAAGGGTCGTCGAGAAAACGTGTGAAGTCGTAGGCAAAGAAGTCCCACCGACAATGAATGTCGAAGCTCGTCAGTCCACGAGAAATTGCTGCAAAGGGAGACGTCTGCACCAGAAGGGGCGTTCACAAGAAAGGCTGTATTTACTATTTCTCTCACCAAGCGACTCATGGAGGAAGGAAGCGGGGGGGGGGGGGGGGGGGGGCTGTCGAAGGTGAGGCTGAGGTGGAGGGTGGAGCTGGAACCTCGTCCTGCTGAAGAGGGTGGAAACGGTTCCCTACGGGAACCCACTGCTGCTGGCCTGAAGCCTGGGGACCACTCTGAGTGCCAGGCAGAGAGTCCCTTTGGGGTGGAGCATGAGCCTCCATCTGTGTCTACTGCTGTGAGTGCGGAGGATGACAAGAACCAGACGACTTCCGAGGAACTCCGACGGTGAAGGACAAGCCCTCAAGGTCGAGGCGCTAGCAGAAACCAAAGGCACCAGGGGAACGGTTGTGCGAGGAAGAAGCGGGAGGGGGGGGGGGGGGGGGGGGGGGGGAGTGGGGGCTGGAGGCAGCGAAGGGCAGCAGGAGGGAGGCTGGGGCGATGGGAGGGCAGCGTGAGCTGCGCAGGAAGGGAGACAGCAGCAGCGAGTGCCAGGTGGTTGTCACAAGTTAGTGACGTCTGTTGTCTAGGCTACATTTAATGGGTGTATTGGTAAGTTTTATGCATAATGCAAGTTTATTAACATAGTGTCTATCAAGATGAGCTGCATATGGCAAGACCAAATAGACTTCCATCAATATAGGCGTGCATCTGAAGTATCAAACCAGCACATCATTCATTCAACAAGGTTAGCCGATATGCTAGTTGTGTCTGTATGTCCATGTTCTGCTCTGTAACATATGAAGCTACGTAGATATGTAAAGGTCTTAAGTGGTATGGTGGCAGCATATGCTGTTGCGATGCTTGTTTATAGACATGTTTTAAGCAAGTTTTCTCTCTCTCTGTGCATATGCATTTATGCTATTGTAACGTGGCCCTCGTTTTGAGACAGATTCACACCAAACTTACAGTGGAAGATTGATGGTGATGCTAAATATTTGAAGGTTATCGAACCAGACACACGATCTGTGGCATTCCAAGGCTTCGTCTTCTATATTGGCTCAATATACTTGGTATTGAAGCAAACCTTTCCATGTCTCTTCCAGAAACCTTTTTGTTTCTTGAAAAGAGCTCTAAAAACCATGTCTGGCTTTCTATGCTTGGAGAACCCCTTGCTGATGTTTAGATCTTGTGCAGTATAATAATAAAGATATACTGCAGCTCCTTGTTGAAGCCTCAGGCGGAAGCGTATGTGCCATCACTGAAGTCTCAAGATCTAGGGTGCGTGCTACAGATATATGCTTATCTCTTAGAGTTGCAAGTTAAGGTGCAGATTTGGGGGATGAATCTGCATGTGAGCTTTTTCTGACCATATATCCCTTCGGTTCTAACTGTCAGGCATGTACCAGTTATGTATTTAATAGACATTGTGGACTTAGATTAAAGCATATTATAAGGATAAGAAAATCAAGCATGGTTAAATTATTTAAAAGGCTTAGTTGGCATTGAGTCAAGTGGCATTAGGTAAAAGATTTCTCTGAGTAGATAACAGGTATCTTTCTTGAGCTTTCTCAAAAGCAGATGAATGTTGATGGTGGCAGTCTGCGGAGGTGCTACAATGGTGGTCCACAAAAACTGTGCGCCTGATGAGTGTCATTACTCAAATGATGCAGAGTTTTGAGTGTGTACCCTCTGATATCAGCCTCTTAGCCGAATTAGCTCACGAAAAAAGCAGCCAGATTGGTTCGATACAGCCTGTAGGGTTGCGAATTGATCATTTACAAGCAGTGAGATGCACAATTGACCAGATGTGTACTTCTCTTCATAAAAGACTGAAAAGCAGCATTCAGGAATTCACCACTTCAAAACAATCCATGTTTTGGTAGCTAGAGTGCTCCCAAGGTAGACAATGACACCTTGTTGGCCCCGAAGATTGGTGCCTCTTGCAGTATTTCTTTATTCTTATTGAACTTGAGAATATCTGTAATCTTCTACAAGCTCTCCCACTTTTATTGGGCTGAAATTTCCCTACTCTAGCTCAATTTCACTAGCATATCGGCAGTAGAAGTCATCCGGGACAAGAACCCAAGTAACTGGTGATTTACCAAGTATTTTAGAGCACTGTTATGAACTTGGCGAGAATTTACAGCAGGCTGAATTCTCTGTTTTTGGCCTCTACATTGCACCAACACAGCTGTTTGACGATTCCCTAGCTTCCCTGAAGCTCTTGGACATTTAGGCATCAAAATTGACCAAAACCCTAAACGTGCGGAAAATTAAAGCAAGCTAAAAATCCCGACCCGGTAGATCTTGGGAGAGTCGCCCTTTGTTGCGATTGGAGTGGGACCTTGAGGAGTGGTTTTGGCGGTATCCTTTTGCTTTAGCTGATCACCCAGGGATCCCTTTTTTCCAGTACACAGCACGATTGGGGTGCCACATACTGGCTGCTCGGAGAGAGGCCCGTCCTACTGCAACAGGTCACCAGCAGGAGGAGGGTCTCACAATTGGTTCCTGAACGACTTTTGGGAGCGCTTGTGGGACAACAGTCAACCGAGGAGAGTCACCATGCTCCAATGGCTTGTCGCCCATCGAGCTACCGCAGTGGAGAGTTGGTTGGTCTACAGTGGCCACTCATGGGTTGTGCCACTTGTGACCGCCCACTTGAGTCACAAAGGCATTGTCTATGGGATTGCCCCATGGCGCATCAGGTTTGGCTTCGGATTCTACAGTTGATGCCAGCCCTGTCGTCAAATAGTCAATACACTTGGGATGCTACTGCTTTGTCCACCCTCACAGGCCCAGCACTTCGTTTTGAGCTGTCTTGAGCTAGCTGGATGATTGTGATACAGGAGGGCCGGCCTACACTCCAGCCTGTCAGAGAGCTTACGCCCCAGGAGTGGAACAGTGATAGAGAGATTTGTTGGGAGCTTATCTGCAACCCGACTCTCTGGTTCATATAGAGAGCCCGTTGCTTTTGCATCTTCGAGGCTTGCCCCATCCAATCGGTGGAGACTATACGAGATATATGCTGAGCTGATCCATACACTTCGAGGTCAGTTCGAGAGTTCGCAAGGCAGCTCCGGCCGTATGTGGGAGCGTTGCGAGGCATTCCTACGACTTTGGCATCCAGGGCCTTTCTAAACCATGGTCCATGGGGCTCCTAGATGGCACTACCAGCCACCTGTGTGGTTGTTTCCTCCTCCCATATCTTGATTTAGCTGCCATTGTCCATATCTCACTTTTTCATTGGGAGAGTCTCCCCTCACGCTGATGTAGCCCCCTTTTTTCGGGGCAGTTTGTAGCCCAATGGGCAGCTTTATTAACATGGGCCCCCTAGATGGCACTACTGGCCACCTGTGTGGTTGTTTCCTCCTCCCATAGCCGCATTGTACATATCTCACTTTTCATCGGGAGAGTCTCCCCTCACGCTGATGTAGCCCCCTTTTTCGGGGCAGTTTGTAGCCCAATGGGAAGCTTTATTAACTAATAAAAGGATCTTTTTCTTGGAAAGAAAAAACCTTAACCCACCAACTTAAAGAACTTGTGGAGCACAGACCAAGAGGCCGAAAATCCTAAAGGTCAGAATCTTGACCTCTGGATGAGATTTCCTTAAATTGCATTGACATATTGATGTGATAGGCTATACAGAATTCGGTGTTTTGCTGTGCAGGGGATGACGTGGCAGAATGTACGGATTTCCGTGTTTTGCGCTGCTGGCTGTTTGGGCAGTTTACATGTGCTTTTATGAGTAGGAGTTTTTGGGTTGTAGTGCTTTTGGATTAGGTGCTTTTGAGGCTCTGCTTTTGGGCATTCCCTGTATTGTATATATGAGCAGCGTCTCCGACGCGGCGTTGCTTCCTTGTAGAGGATGCAAGAGTTGCGTCCAGTTAGTCCCTGATTGGAGGAGCAGTTGCAGCAGGCTCGCCAGAAGCTTGCCAGCACAGAGGAGAGGCGCCCTTAGTTTGCTTTCCATCGAGAGGCATCTCAGTGGACCCACGTGGGTGACAGTGACGGGGCGTTCTTTGAGACAGTGGGATCCCGGCATGCGCACGCCAGTGTCAGCCAGTTGAGGAGGCTTGACGGGTCAGCTGCTTCAGAGCCAGAGGACATGCGTGTAGTTGCTACTGACTTTTACCGGGAGTTGTTGTCAGCAGAGCCTCAATCAGGGCACCAGGATTCATGCAGAGAGCAGGTTTGGGCACAGATGCCGTGTCTTGTGACTGAGGAGATGCGCCAGAGGCTTGAGTTGCCTCTTCAGCTAGAGGAGCTCCACGCGGCCCTCAGAGCACTTCCCTGTGGTAGGTGTCCAGGTGAGGATGGTTTGACTCCCAACTTTTTCTTAGAGTACAAGGACATGCTTGGCTCAGGTCTCTGCAACGCTTTTCAACACATCGTACACATAGGAGAGATGCCAGACAGCATGAATGAGGGCTTGATTTACCTCATTCCCAAGGACGGTGGCTCCTTGGATGAGATTCGACAGTGGCGGCCCATCACCATCCTCAACTCAGCCTACAAAATTCTTGCCAAGGCTCTGAGAGGATTCAGCCAGTTCTAGAGAGCATTATACATGGACACAGACAAAAGGAGCGTAGTATCCTTGACAACATATTTACTTTTTGGGAGGCATCCGCCTTCGCTCGCCTCCGTGGTGAGGATCTGGTGATACTTCTTCTTGATTTTGAGAAGGCCTACGATAGAGTTGAGTGGGACTTTTTGGAGGGCACACTACGTAGGATGGGCTTCTCTGATGCTTGGATCAGAGGTGTGTCAGCTCTTTACAGACGCGCACACAGTCAGGTGCTTTTGGCAGGTGGTAGAGGAGACCGTTTCATGCTCACACGTTCAGTCAGACAGGGCTGCCCTCTTGTCCCCTGCCTTTTTCTGTTCTATGTTGAGGTGATGAGCAGATCTTTGGTTTCACAGCAGGTTGGTCTACGTGGCTTAGCGCTCCCTATTCGGGGCGACGAGCTATTGGATGTTGAGTTTGCAGACGACTCAGTTTTGTACTTGGAGGGCCAGGAGGCCAACTTGCACAGGTGTGAGTAGGCTCTTGAGACTTTTTGTTGTGTATCAGGCGATCAAGTGGAGAAAGACAGTGGCTTTCTTGGTTGACAGTGCTCCTACGCCTGATTGGCTGCCAGGTGAGGGTTTCAGATGGATCTCCCCAGGGACTGTAGTTCGATACTTGGGCTGTCAGGTTGGCTTGGACTTGTCTCCTTAGCAGCAGATTGCTCCCCTTCTCCTGTCCATCAGGAGGAAGCTGCTACATTGGAGCTCAACACGACTCTCTTTGGCAGGCAGAGTTGTAGTGGCCAATTAGGTGTTGTTGGCTACTATGTGGTACATTACATCTTGTTGGATCTTTTCGAGTTCCTGCATCAGCCAGGTAGAGAGGCCGATCAGCAATTTCCTTTGGTCAGGGCGAGACACTCAGATAGCCTGGGCCAAAGTGGCCTGGCAGATCATCAGTCTACCTTGTTCTCAGGGGGGGTTGGGGATCATAGACCCAACACAGCAGAGCAGAGCCCTTCTTTTGAAGTTTGTTGTCAGAGGTTTGCTTCCAAGGGAGGAGCCCTGGAAGGAGTTTTTGCTTTAGTGGCTTAGAGCTAGAGTGCCTCAGGCTGGAGGCCCTTGGAGACCTTCGATCAGATGGATTTTTGCAGATTTGCGCAAAGTTGGCGTGAGCAGGAGACTTGAGGACCGTTTTGCTGTGAGTCTGCTCCGCTCATGGGAGCAGCTGCGGAGAGGCTTGGAGCAGCATCAACCTACTTGCACGAGGAGCACCTGAGACAGCTCCTTGTTTGGATCTCCATGGTTAGCACTCAGAGAGGCCACTGGGTTGATAGTAGGCCTCATGTTTCTTGGGGTCTCATGGCAAAGGGTCCAACACACACTTTAGGTGACTGGCTACAACTCTCAGGCTTGTCAGAGAAGCTTCAGAGCATCTAGCTACAGGGCATGAGAGGGGTGCAAAGTATGTGTCACGGCATCACAGAGGCAGCACCAGCTGAGTGGCTCACACCTCTCGAGTCAGCAGCGCCCGTATGGATGGGGGCCTTCACGCGATTGGAGGTCCTCATCGCAGTTCAGGCTTGTTCAGAGACTGTACCTACCCTGTATTTCGAGTTACAGGTGATGAGCGCGGAGTGGTGTGTGCAAGTGATAGAGCACACGAGGAAGTGCAGGGTGTGTACAAAGAGAAGTGGCGATAGCCTGCAGGAGAGAGGGCGCTACAGGTCGAAGAAGGGAGAGAGAGAGCGCTACTCGTTGGATGGGAGAATAAGTGAGTGAGTTAAAAAACTCACATTCCCTTTATTAATATGTATAGGACTAATTTAACGTTAGTGGCCAAGTTCACATTGAACTTGGCCAAAGGTTAGTAACCTTTAAAATATACATTAAAGGGGGACCATTTGGGCCTTCAACCCAACAACCTCCCATTTAAAGGCATAAATGGCGCCTTTAAGCTACGTGACTCCCACCATCTCTATGCATAGATGATGTTGTGCTTTGGATAAGCACTTAGTGAGAGCATCTTTTGGATTTTGTGATGTATGGACCTTAACCAATGTAATAAGGCCACCCTCAAGCACTTCTCGTATGAAGTGATACCGCACATCAATATGCATTGTGCGTGCATGAAACGTTGCATTCTTTGCCAGGCATATGGCACTTTGGCTATCACAACCAAGCATAGGTGCCTTGGCAGGCAAACCAAACTCACTGCATAGGCGTGCTAACCAAATAGCTTCTTTAGAAGCCTCAGTGGTTGAAATATATTCAGCCTCTGTCGTAGACAATGCAACAATCTTTTGCAATCTAGAACACCATGAAACAACACCTCCCGCAAGAGTAAACACATAGCCACTTGTGGATTTCCGTGTATCCACATCACCAGCCATGTCAGAGTCACAAAATTCGTGCAACTCCATTGGTCCTTTACCATAGCAGAGGCATTTGTTTTTAGTCCCTTTCAAGTACCTCATAATGGACTTCACTGCATCCCAATGCAACCTGCCTGGATTAGCCATAAACCGGCTCACAACTCCCACTGCATGGGCTATGTCAGGCCTAGTAGCAACCATAGCATACATAAGTGAACCACAAGCTGAAGCGTAAGGCACACTTTGCATGTCATTGGCTTCTTCCTTTGACTTGGAACAATCATCCTTGGAGATCTTGACATGGCACGCCAAGAGGCTTTGCTTCAGCCATGTCAAATCTGTCTAGCACCTTTTCAATGTACTTTTCTTGCGACAAATACAATAGGCGCTTGTCGCTTTGCCTTGTAACACGCACTCCAAGTATATGTTCAGCTGCCCCAAGGTCTTTCATTGAAAATGCAGATTTCAGCTGTCCTTTAAGAGCATCAACAGTGATTCTTTTCTTTGTAGCTATCAACATATCATCAACATAGAGCACAAGAATGATAGGGCTGCCATCCTCATCACGTTTGGTATACAAACAATGGTCTGCATGGCTTCTTTTGTAACCATGTTTAAGCATGAAGTGATCAAACTTCTTGTACCACTGTCTACATGATCGTTTCAGCCCATACAAGCTTCTATTGAGCATACATACCATATGTTCCTTGCCAGAAATAACAAAACCCTCGGGTTGCTTCATGTAAAGCTCTTCTTCCACATCACCATGCAAAAAAGCGGTATGTATATCCATTTGGTCCATTTCCAAGTTAAGAGCAGCCACTATGGCAAACAATACACGCAAAGTGGTCATCTTCACAACAAGAGAGAACACTTCTTGAAAGTCTATGCCCTTGGTTTGAACATATCCCTTTGCAACTATCCTTGCCTTATACTTGGGTTTTGCATCAACTGCCTTGATTTTATACACCCATTTGTTAGGAATAGCCTTCCTTCCTTTAGGCAATTCCACCAAATCCCAAGTATGATTAGCATGCAAAGCTTTAATCTCTTCCTGCATAGCAAGCTCCCACTTGTTGCTGTGCTCACATGTCTTTGCCTCTATATACGTAAGAGGCTCTCCGTCATCTGTCAACATAATGTAATGCAAAGAGGGATCATATCTGCTCATAGGCCGTCTTTGACGAGTAGACCGCCTCACCCAATGATCCACATGATCCGGCAATGGGTTTACATCAGGTGGCATGATAAAATCATCAACAATGGGCTGCTGTACATCATTTTCAGCATTGTTTCTTGGCTGCAAATGCCCTTCAGGAGCCTCAATTTGCTACCCAACATCATCTGGCTCAAACACCACTGGATCATCTACATTTTCAGCCATATGTGGTGCATCCTGAGGGTCAAAAATAGGCCTAACAGGTGGCTGGTCATGCTGAAATTTGACCCTTTTATGGTCATGCTTTGAGGCACAATTGTTTTGAAGCAGCCTTGCCTCATTAAAAACAACATCCCGGCTGCGTACAACCCTTTTGAGCTGAGGTAACCAAATCTTGTAACCCATTTCGTCTTCTTCACCATATCCCATGAAAAGGCCTTTAATAGACTTGGCATCTAGTTTACTCCCCATGAAAAGGCCTTTAATAGACTTGGCATCTAGTTTACTCCTTAACTCAGGTCTAACATGCACAAAAGTCTTGGAACCAAAAATGCGTAAGTGATCATATGAAGCAGGCTTGCCAGAACAAACCTCTTTAGGGATGTCACCTTTCAAAGACATGTGAGGGGATCGATTACATATATGCACTGCAGTTTTCAAAGCTTCTCTCCAAAATCCATGAGAGAGATTAGCTGTGGACAGCATGTATCTTACCCTCTCACAAAGTGTCCTATTGAATCTTTCAACCACATCATTAGAAGAGGGGCTGTATGGCACAGTAAGCTCCCTCTTAATGCCCAAATTTTCACAAAACTTGTTAATTCAGCACTTGTGAACTCCCCCCCATTATCCGTACGCAAGCATTTTAGCTTTCTACCTGTTTGGGTGGTCACAAATGCATGAAATTTCTTAAACGTACAAAGGCTTCATCTTTAGACTTAAGCAAATAAACCCAAATTTTCCTAGAATGATCATCAACAAAGGAGACAAAATAGCATGCACCTCCCATAGACTTAGTAGGCATGCTACATACATCAGAATGTACAAGATTAAGCACACTAGATTTACGAGAGACACCAGAGTAATAAGAATGCTTTACTTGCTTGCCATATTGACATTCATTACAAAAGTCAAGCTTTGTGCCTTTAGCATCAAGCTTGTTCAAAGTACAAAGTTTAGAAAGGCCCTTTTGGCTCATATGGCCAAGCCTCTTGTGCCACAACTCCATGTGAGAGTTAATTTCAGCCAATGCAATAAACTTGCCCAACACGGCCTTTCCATGCATGCAGTAAAGTGCCCCTTTCTTTGTGCCCTTTACAATCAGCCTTGAGCCTTTAGTCATTTTCCATGATCCTCTCTCAAACAAGATACTGTAACGGTGCATATCCATCTGACCAACAAAAAGCAAACTCTTCTTAATTCTCGGCACATATCTAACATCATGCAAGACAAGCTCATTTGTGCCATCTATGGAGAGATGCACAGTGCCAATACTCTCAATGGAACATGTATGATTGTTTCCAAGGTATACATGGCTACACTTGCCTGCATCAAAAGCAGAGAAACACTCCTTGATAGGAGTCACATGAAATGAAGCACCAAAATTAACAATCCAAGTCTGGGATAATGCATCATTGACAGTCAACAAAGCAACAATAAGATCACTCTTGGTGATCTGCATGTCTTGTGAATGAACATTTAGAGAGGCATCAATGTCATAAGCATCATCATCTGACAAAGTGGCACACAAGATGTCCTCTACATCTGATAGCTCCTCAATCACAACACTAGAAGTCACATTGGTCTTCTCTTTGTCCTTTCAGCTATCCTGTGCATCTGTCTTGGCTTCCTTCTTCTCTTTCTTTTTGTCTCCGCCATTCTTTTTCCGTTCTAACTCGGCTTTATAGTACCTGCAATCGGGTTTCTTGTGACCTTTCCTGCCACACTGATAGCAAGTCACATCACCCTTGCCTTTGTTGGCATTTCCCCTTTCCTTACTTTTACTCTTACTCCTTTGTGCATATACATTCTTCTTTTCTGTCCTGCCTCTAACATGTTGGCAGAGCTGCCTCCCTCTCCACTTGCTTTCCTCCTGATTTCCTCATTCAAGGTAGAACCCCTAACACCATCAAAGGTCAAATTGGGGTTATTGGACAATGAAACCACCAATGTTTTCCATGACTCAGGTAAGGTCATAAGCAAAAAGATAGCTTTCAGCTTATCATCAAAAGGAGGCAAGCCTGAATCATCCTGTAACTGCGACAAAGTACCTGCGAACAACGACAAGTGCTCTGCAGCGCTCTTGGACTCATCTAGTTGCATGCCAACAAGTTTTCGTATCAAATGCACTTGGTTAACAGGCGTTGTATTCTCATACATTCCTTTTAACTTCTCCCACACATCAAAAGCAGAGACTGTCTCATCGGTCATGGCCATTTAAATGTATGTAACAGCCTTCTTGTTCAGGCTTACCCATACTTCATCCGTCATATTCTGTGGCTTTACCTGTTCAAGTGCCCCTTCACCATCCTTAAGAAATAGGATTCCCTGGATCTTATCTTTCCAAAGGTCGAAACCTGTTCCATCGAACCTCCTAATCTCGAACAGATTCTTCACATCCGAAGAAGATGAGGCCATAGTTGTACGAATAAGAGGGCTAATACGCTGAATTTTTGGGCAAAATGCACAAAAACCGGAGTATAGCCTCACAAAGGTGTGCACTGCAGCTCCAAATGGTCACAGGAGAAATTTGGGGCAAAATAGGTCGATTTAGGCACAACAAAACAATTTCTGAAATTTATACGCAGGAAATTTTAGCGAGCGAATTTGTGCTCAAAAACAACAATTTTAGTTGTTTTTAGCCTCATAGAACATACATAAGACTAATGCACAGCCTTTAGAAGCATGTAAGAGCAAAAGTCTCAATTTGTAGCATCAAATTGCACGAAATTGAGCCACAAATAGTCATACATAGCCAAAATTTGTCAAGCGTGCGTAGATTACATCAATTTGCACTTTCCCCAATGTAGTCGCATCATAAAAACACTTGCAAAAACCTGCGTAAATCTGAAATTTGCTGAAAACACTTGTTTTAGGACCTGTTTTTCGACAATTTCAGTGTTTTCGGGTAGCGGGGACTTAGCAAAGATGTTCTCACACCTTAATACATCATTTCCAAAACCTGTATTTTGCTGTCATAACCTGTAATTTGCTGGTTTTGACCTAATTTCAGCCTGTTTTAGGTCAATTTGACTTGCCGGGAGCTCTCTAGTGTCCGGGGACGAGTCCTTTGGCGATGAAATTGCAAAATCTCACGTGAAAGTTGACCTCCTTGGCTGAAAATCAGCGTTTGTAGGTTTGGGAGCAAATCCTAATTGGGCTTTGAACCAGTTGATGAGCACGGAGCGGTTTGTGCAAGTGATAGAACACGTGAGGAAGTGCAGGGTGTGTGCAGAGAGAAGTGGCGATAGCCTCCAGGAGAGAGGGCGCTACAGGTCGAAGAAGGGAGAGAGAGAGCGTTACTCGTTGGATGGGGGAATAAGTGAGTGAGTTAAAAAACTCACATTCCCTTTATTAATATGTATAGGACCAATTTAATGTTAGTGGCCAAGTTCAATGTGAACTTGGCCAAAGGTCAGTAACCTTTAAAATATACATTAAAGGGGGCCATTTGGGCCTGTAACCTAACAACAGGGTGAGGGACGTTTCAGTAGAGGCCCCACAGGTTGCAGAGTGTTGTTTTCAGAGGATTCGAGTTGTGGGCATCTCTGGGAGGAGATGTGCCATAGATCTTGACCCAGTAGCTCTTGAGACTGGCCATTGGAGACTGTGGGCTTGGGATTGTTGTCCAGTGGCACGAGTGCAATAAGATCCTGGAGAGTGGTTTTGGAGGGACTCTTCCTCTTCAGTCGACCATCCAGGTGTCCCTTTCTTTTAGTACACTGTTCGAGTGGGACGTCACATATAGGAAGCACGGAGAGAGACTTGTCCTGCTGCAACACCTCATTGGCAAGAGGAGGGTCTCATAGCTGAGTTCTTGTCAGCTTTTTGGGCGAGTTTGTGGGACGCCAGGCAGCCGCGGCGAGTCATGTTGTTCCAGTGGCTGGTTGCATAGAGCTACAACAATGGGGAGTAGGCTTGTACACAGTGGTTTCCCGGCAGCATGTGCAGCTTGTGACCACCCCTTGGAGAGTCAGCGTCATTGTCTTTGAGATTTCCCTATGGCACAACAGGTTTGTCTTCGGGTCCTTCCGCTGATGCTAGTTCTTTCCAGTGTACGACGGTACACTTGGAAGGCAGCTGCTTGGTCCACTCACAGGCCCTGCACTACAGTTTGAGCTATCCTCCACCAGCAGGATGATAGTGATACAGGGGGGTCGGCCTACACTCCAGCCTGCTACAGAGCTTACCCCACAGGAGTGGTGCAGTGAGAGAGAGGGGTGTTGGGAGCTTGTCTGTGGCCTGACACTTTGGTTCATCTGGCGGGCCCGTTGCTTCCGCATGTTCGAGGCTCGCCTTGTGCCACCAGCGGAGACCGCTCGAGATTTTTGGTTGGAGGTGATCCATACTCTCAGGGGTCAGTCCGAGAGACTTCAGGATAGCTCCGACCCCATGCGGGAGCGCAGAGAGGAGCTTCAACTCTGGCACCCTGGGCCTTTTTTCACCATGGTCAGGGGTGAGCTTAGCTAGCACTACCGTCCACCTGTGTGGCTTTTTTCTCCTCCCATCTCTTGATTTAGCCTCATTGTAGATATGTTGTTTTTTCATTGGGAGAGTCTCCCCTTATGAGTTTGTAACCCTGTCTAGTAGAGGTGGTTGTAGCTCTATGGGCAGTTTCATTAACTAATAGAAGGATCTTTTTCTATAATAAAAGAAAGATGTCATTACTGCTTGGAATCATCTGAGAATGACTAAGAAAGACACCATGGATGTCTGCTGCAAGAGGTTTTGAGATACTTATCTGCCAGTGTTCTTGTTTCGGAGGGTCACATTGAAGGACCAGATTGAGCGGTTTTTGTTGGGGCTTGCCAAAAGAGACTCGAGAGTATTGTCCAATGTCTGCAACTGAAGTCTGACTCTATTTAGAGACTTATGGGACATGGCAAGCAAGGTTTTGGAATGCATGTAGGCTCATTGACTTATCGTACGGATAGGCTAGTGTCCACCTCAATAGGTGAAGAGTTTTCGAGTGAAGAGCATGAACCAAGGGAACTGAACGAAAGTTCATCAGAAGATTTCGGAGAAGAAAGGGACTTAGATGATAGTGCATTTGAGGGTTCCGACGAAGAAGGGAATCAACTGTTGGTTCATTAGAGAATTCTGACGATTGAGGTGCCAATGGACAGCAGAGGCCAGCGTTACCAACATGTCACATGCACAAGAAAAGAACAGAAAGGTAAGCTAGGTCCATCGGATAATTTGGTCAAGGGTACTTTTTGGCCCTCGATGCAAAGTGGATGGAGGAGGACAACATTGCAAATTCTTTTCAGAGATAGCTGTACCTTGAAGCTTTTGGAATATTAGCAGTGTCTATGCCAAAAGTTACCGATTAGCAGGTTGAATCCTCAATTCTAGCCAATTCCTGTCTAGCCTGCTGCATCTGCGTCTCCAACCATGCACTATCTGGATGTTGCTCCTGCATCGTTTGCAAGGAAACAATGCCTGCTCAAAGAGGCTTCTCCTCCTCTTGGACTGCAACCAAGCGAGCTGCAGACTTCTGGAGGAAAAAGCGACTAAGCTCAGCTAGTCTAGAGGCCACCCTACCAGCAAGGGTGTCCTTCCTGTCCAAGCTCTCTTTCCAAAGTGCCTCCACACGCTCTCGAAGCTCGGGATCCAACAAGATCCTCTCAAGGATGCGAATCATCGCCCCCCTCCTCCTCTGTCTGTTTGCCATAGTGAGAATCACTGGTGCATGGTCGGAAAAAGTAGTCCTTGCCAGGATGCAAACATATCTCCCCATGTCACAAAAGTGGTCACTGGCGTAGAAGCGATCTATCCGAGATAGATTCACTCCTCCTACTCTATGGTTAGAGCGAGAGAAAGACAAGCTGTCTGGGGGCCTCACAAAGCCTAAGTGCTACCAAACATCAGAAACCTTCAGAGTCATACATAGCCGCGCCCCATGCACAGTATCACGGCCACCTCCAATCCTGTCAGAGGGGTCCTCCAACATGCTTGAAGTTCCCCCCAACACACCATTGCTCTGCATGCGGCAAAGACTCAACAACATGAGACCAAAACTCTGCTCGAGCACTTACCACATTGGGCGCATAGATGTTGAGGAAACCCATGAGGCAATCTTGAACCTGCATAGTAATCCACTGAGTTCTGCCTGGAATAATAATACCTTTGCCCACAATGGCCTGTTGCCATGAGTCCGCAATAGTCATACATACCCCTCCTTGGATACCCTTAATTTCAAATGCAACTGACCAAAATGTCTCATAGCAACCACACAAAATCTGACCACATCATCTAATGGGGCTCTCACAAAGATGATGCTTCTATAGCATAAGAAGATCAATCGCACCACCCACAAGGCATCGCTGAAGCTCTTGACGCAACCGACCCCTCTGACGTTGAAATTCGGGCCCTCCTAATTCCTGCACATTCCATGAGATGATCCTCATGGAGTCGGTGAGAAAAAACAGATGCTGCAGCAGCAGCCAACCTCACTATCTTTGAGGCCGGTTTGGATGGAGAGTAATCCGCATCCGAGCGACCTCTAGACAAACGCATCTGAAGTGACTGTCCCACCCAAGTCCCAAGCCGAGCGTGCAGTCCGTATGGCTACATCCTTTGTCCAAGAATCCTCATGTACATATACATAGCAAGGGGGGCTCTTGAGTGTCAGCAAACAAGTGCACCACAATGTGCTGGCAACCTGTTGCATCCGGCAGCGTCACACTAAACTTGGCGAAAGGCCAAAGTGTCTGTATCATTTCTGTCACACCCAGTCGCCAAGTCCCCTGTGTGGTGTGAGAACTCAATAGCCTGGACCTGGAGCTAGTGAAGAACTGTGTGCAAGGTCCACTCTGAATGATCCCTGCCGCGCAGTGGAAAGGAGAAGCCTACCGCTGTCTCTAGAGCCTTAGTGCCTCAGGCTGCAAGGAAGAGGACTTGAACTCGAAAGCAAGCTTTTTCCAGGTCGGGGGGAAGAGTCACCAAGGAAGCGTGTGAAGCTGTAGTCGAAGAAGTCCCATCGTCTACGAATGTCAAAGCTGGTCAAACCCCGAGGGACTGCTGCAAAAGAAGAGGTCTGGACCAGAAGAGGCGTCCTCAGGTGGGGCTGCCCCTCTTGAGCCATGTGACTCGAAACGAAAGCACTACCAAGAGATCGTCTCACTAAAGATGTGTGTCCCGTTCCCTGCGCCTGAGGAGGAGTGTGGAATGGGTCGGGTGATGAGGTTGAGGGCCCCACCGGGGAGAGGAAGAGCCAGAGGTCGGGGTGTGGGTGGAGGTGAGGAAGGAGGAGGAGGCGGGACGGAGGAGTTTGAAGGTGGAGGAGGGGGGGGGGGGGGGGGGGGGGGGGGGGAGGCGGTGGAGATGGTGGAGCGGAGATGGAGGTCTCCTTAAGGGACTCTTGCTAGAGGGGGTCAAAACGGTTCCGTGTCGGAACCCAATATTGTTGAGCTACAAGAGGTCGGCCACAAGGGGGGGCAGTGTGGCGAGCCCGTCCCTGTCGCCGACGGCCGGACACCTGTTGCCAACCGTCAATTGTCTGATCGCTGGCCTCTGTCGAGGTACCGGCTTGTGTGTCTTGGGTACATGTCTGCTGGGCATGCTCAGAGTGGTGGGTTTCTCCTTTCCGTTGTGCGGTATGTGGATTACTCCCCATCCAAACCGGCCTCAAAGATAACGAGGTTGGCTGCTGTGGCAGTATCTGTTTTCTCTCACTCACTCGATGAGGATCATCTCATGGAATGTGAAGTGATTAGGAGGGCCCCAGTTTCAACGTCAGAGGGGTCATCTGCGTTAGGAGCTTCAGAGATGCCTTGTGGGTGGTGAGATTGACATTCTTATGCTACACGAGCATCATCTTTGTGAGAGCCGCATTAGACGGTGTGGTCAGAATTTGCGTTTTGGTCAGCTGCATTTGGACTTCGAGGCATCTAGGGAGGGTATGTAATATGTATGACTTGTAGATTCTTTGCAGCAGGCCATTGTGAGCAGAGGGATTATTGTGCCAGGCAGGGCTCAGTGGATCACTATGTAGGTTCAGGGTTGCCTCGTGGGCTTCCTGAACATCTATGTGCCCAATGTGGCGAGTGCACATGCAGAGTTTTGGTCTTATATTGTTGAGTCTCTGCCGCAGGCAGAGCAATGGTGCATTGGGGGTGACTTTAACATGTTAGAGACCCCTCTGATAGGATTGGAGGTAGCCATACTACTGTGCATGGAGTTGAGTTGGCAGCTTATGAGAGGTTATGTATGACTGCAGGTTTCAGATGTGTGGCAGCATTCTAGCTTTGTGAGGCACCCAGACAGCCTGTCCTTCTCTCGTTCAGACCGCAGAGTGGGAGGAGTGAATCCATCTCGTATAGATCGCTTCTACACTAGTGACCATTTCTGTGACTTGGGTGGGACAATTTGCATTCTAGCTTGAGACTTCTTTTTCGGACCATGCACCAATGATCCTCACAATGATAGATAGACAGAGGAGGGGGAGCACAATGCTACATATTTCTGAAAGGGTTTTGCTAGACTCTGCGCTTAGAGAGCAAGTGGTGGCTCTTTGGACAGTGGTGCTCGGTTGAGACGGCGGACCGCGGAGCGAGGGACGGGTGAGGTGAGGCGACGAGTTCCCCGCACCCCTCTTGTGACGTTGGGATGCAATCCCCCCTCGGGCTAGTGCCAAGGCTACCTTCCGCCGACGGGCTTGGCTACTTTCGGGCCGTTTTTGGGTCTTGCGGGGCTCGGTAGGCGATGAGTGACGGCGGACCGTGTCCGGGGCCGGGGCGCCGACGATGGTGAGCTCCCGCCCGGGCCGCAGTGTGATCAAGGAACGCGGCGGGCATTTGCCCCGCCGCGAGCTACGTGCGGCTTGTATCGATACGGAAGGTCCCGAACCCGTGTGCCTAGACGTGAGACGGGGCACGGCCGAGCCGACAGGCTTTGTTCTCGGCCGGTGCAGTGCGTTTTCCCTCGACGGGGAGGTGCTCGGTGCGAGCCGGCGGCGTCGCTTCGGTGACGGCCGCCGTCCCTCGCCCCGGCCCGACCCCGGTGCCAGAAGGCGGAGCCGCTTCCTTGGGAAGGCGAGCCGGCCTTCGGTTGTCGGGTGCCCAGGACCCTGTGCCCCCCATAATTTTATTCGGCCTCGGGGCGTACGTGTCGAACGGCGTGCTTCCGTGTGGTGGCTTTGCTCGGTGTTGGACGGCCGGGCGTTGGCGGGTCGTATTTTCTGGTGGACGGGGACTCTCTGCGGCGGCGCCTGCTTTGCCGTGGCCTCGGCTACGACCCTCTCTGGGGGTTGGCGGGCATGCGCCGCCGCACAATGGCCTGCCCTGCCGGCGCCCGGCCCTCCTACATTGGGGCTGGTTTCAGCCGTGCCGTCACGTGCGACCTTGACTTGGCCCCCTGCGGTCGATCCCCCTTTCTCCCTCCCCCCTGGGTCTAGGGTTAATCCCGGCGCCGTTGTGCCGACGGAGGTGCCCTTGCATCCAAACCGCCGAGGAGCGGCGAATGTCCCGAACACGCGGCCGTGATTGGCCGCTCGTGTGACTGAGGATAGCTACCTGGTTGATCCTGCCAGTAGTCATATGCTTGTCTCAAAGATTAAGCCATGCATGTGTAAGTATTAACTCTTTTGTACTGTGAAACTGCGAATAGCTCATTAGATCAGTTATAGTTTCTTTGATGGTACCTTGCTACTCGGATAATCGTAGTAATTCTAGAGCTAATACGTGCACCAAATCCCGAATTCTGGAAGGGACACATTTATTAGATAAAAGGCCGATGCGGCTTGCCCGGTAATGCGGTGAATCATGATAACTCAACGAATCGCACGGCCTTGGCGTCGGCGATGGTTCATTCAAATTTCTGCCCTATCAACTTTCGATGGTAGGATAGAGGCCTACCATGGTGGTGACGGGTGACGGAGAATTAGGGTTCGATTCGAGAGAGGGAGCCTGAGAAATGGCTACCACATCCAAGGAAGGCAGCAAGCGTGCAAATTACCCAATCCTGACACAGGGAGGTAGTGACAATAAATAACAATATTGGGCTTTTTCAAGTCTGGTAATTGGAATGAGTACAATCTAAATCCCTTAACGAGGATCCATTGGAGGGCAAGTCTGGTGCCAGCAACCGCGGTAATTCCAGCTCCAATAGCGTATATTTAAGTTGTTGCAGTTAGGGGGGGTGCTGCCTTGCGGAATCTCCTTGATAAGGAGTCAAAAATCCGAACAGGAATCGCAGCATGTCTCTTCGAATGTGGTGAGGATGAACCTTCATGCACGGACGTTGGTGGGTTGGCGCCCTTTCTATGGAACCTCCGTGGTAGAACTTCTTGGACCCTTGGAGCATGCCGAAACCAGAGGGGCTCTTCTTCCAACCGCGAAAGAATGAGTTTCAAGCGGCCCCCTTACGGCAAGTGCGCACATAAGGGGATGTTGTAAAAACAAAAACATTGAAAGGGCCCACTGCATGGTGAGGTGCCACACTCCCCCTTTCGGGTGCGGAAGTTGGAGTGAGTTGTTTAAAAGACCCTCCCCTCACGCCAAAGTTGGGAGGTGTTCTTTAGGAGTAGTAATATGGCGCTCACCCTAGTATCGCGGAGGGATGAGAAGCACGCGGTCTCTCTCCCATCCCCCGCGGGAGAGAGTATTCAAGGGACCCCCCATGAAAAATACAACCATATATATTAACGCTTTTGCTCTCAAGCTTTCAAGCGATTTATTACTCATCCTCTCTCTCTCTCTCTCTCTCTCTCTCTCTCTCTCTCTCTCTCTCTCTCTCTCTCTCTCTCTCTCTCTCTCTCTCTCTCAAGCTTTCCTGCAATCATGAGCGTTCAAGTTTTCAACACGATTCGACAGACAGGGCCTTGTGATCCGAACCAAGGCCCAACCCCCTTGAGAGCCTCCCTCTCACCCCTCAGAGCTCCCCTCTCCCCTCGGAGAGCTACCCTCAACCCCTTGAGAGTTCCTCTCTCACCCTTATCATCTCAGTCCCCAAGGCAGTGTCCCCTGCCGCAAGGCCTCCCCCCCCCCGGAGGGACGAGTGACGCTCCATCTGTTCGAGGATGGATCGCGCTAAGGAGATGATCCGCGTTAGGTCCCTTGGACGTTTGGTGTCAGCAGGCCGCTTGGGTAAGGTATGCGTCTGGAACACGTTGGCCTACTCTAAGGTTACCTTCAGACGGCAGCTTGAGTCGATCGTGGGCAAGTCTTTGATTTTACGGGTTTCCAAGGTGTATGACCGGTTCGATATTATCTTGAAGTCCCCGCTTGTCGCGAGCGACCTTGTCCAGCGCTTGCACTGTGAGTCCCGCCTCTCCAGATGACATGCCAAGGTGTCAGTCCCTTATAATCAACGCTCAAGGATGGTTAGGCCATGTAAGAGACACCCCCCGGAGGGGCTCATCGTGGTTTTGTTGAACGTAAATGGCCTTCGGAATAAAAGGATTGAGCTTGAGTGTCTGACTCAAAGGGGGCACTGAGAGGTCGTGGGATTGCAGGAAACGCGAATGTTCCTAGGTAGTTGGCCGTTAAAGGTACCGGGTTTTAATACCTTTTAGTCCCTAGGGTCCGGCAAACCTGGTGAGAGAGGATTGATCACCCTTACCTCTCGGCGATGCCGGGCCTTCGAGCTCAGTCTGTCTTCCCCCAACGGTATCTTCGTCCAGCTGCACCCGGAGGGGCAGACGGGACCGTGGGTCCATGGGAACGTGTACATGTCCCAGAGGGCACTGAAGGAAGCGTGGACCAGGATGTTGGAGACTCTAGTGAAGAATCTCGGAAAGTTGGTCGAGAAGAATGTCCCAGTCGTTGTGGGAGGCGATTGGAACATGTCCCAGTGTAGGATGGTTATGTGGCTAGAGTCCAAGTATCCCAAGTTTGAAATCCTTCAGTGTCGTGGCTCCCCTCTCACGTATCACTCCCCCCGTGGTAAGGGAAGATCGGACATCGTTTTCTTTATAGTCAACAATCTGGCCTTGTCCGCTCTTCGTAAAGCTTATGTCCGGCAGAGCACGGGCATTTCGGATCATTGGCCGGTGTCATGCAAGATTTTAGGCACCGCACCGGGCGTAGGGGTGAAACTCGTAGTTAAAAGGCGACCAAGGATCGATGCGACTAAAGTTGATGGGGCTGGAGGTCTCTTTTTGCATAGTAATAAGTGGGAGCCCCTCCTTCACTTGAACGACTCCAAGGGCCCGGATACAATAACCCATCAATTGATCCAAGGTTTCGAGGCTAACATCAAAGCCATAGCTAAGGAGGCCGGAGTCTTCGGGAGACGGCATCCCGAATCGCTTAGCAAGCGAACCAGGCTAGATTCCAAAGTGAGGCGCGCGATTCATAATAAACGTAAGGCATTCCTTAAAGTTCGAGACCTGGACCCTAAGTCGACCCAAGGTAAAGAGGCTTGGAATGCGTACGTGCAGGCACAAGGACAGGATCGTGCCGCGGAGGACTCCCAGCGCCTAGTCCATGAACAACTAGCAAAGAAAGGCTCCGAGCTTCTTAGGCGAAGAGAGCACAAGAAGTGGTGGAGCCTGAACCAACGAATGTTGGGAAAAGGCCCAGAGAGCTATACTGTGCAGCCCCTACTGGATAGTGTCGGGGTCTTGCAGGCGGGTGAGGAGGAAACCTTGGAAATCTGGCGAGGGCATTACACTAAAATCTTCTCGGATGAGTCCGGCACGAGCCTGGACCCTAAGGCCTGGCAGGGCAAGCCTGTCAGAATGTGGCGGAGAATGACGGAGTTGAATGACCCTTTCACGTGGTCGGAAGTCCGTAAGGCTTGCCAAGGACTGAAGCGTCACAAGGCGGCGGGAGTGGATGGTATCCCGCCGGAAGTGTTCAAGCTCTTGGTGAGGGACAAGGGCGCTCGTAGGGATCGGGGTGTGCCTAGAACACTCATGGGGAGAGTATACCTCAGAGTTATCCAATCGATCTTCAATACAGGGGAGGTCCTTGCTGAGCACGCTGTCGCGGTGCTCATCTCCATCCCGAAAAAGGGCGATCCCACGGTTACGGATAACTACCGAGGTATCTCTCTCATCAATGTAGCACTTAAGCTCGTGACTACTATTTTAGTGACGCGCATCGCTAGGACTCTAGAAGAGCATGGCTTCTTCTTGAAGGGCCAAGCGGGCTTCCGATTCTGTGAGGAGTGCATTGGACAAGTTGCGTGCCTAAAGGAAAGTGTCCTACGATGAAAAAATGACGGTAGACCGACGTTCGCGGTATTCGTCGATTTCCGGAAGGCATATGACTCGGTCCCGCACGAAGCCTTGTTCTACAAACTTGAGGCCGCCGGGGTGGGAGGGAAAGCCTTGCGCTTTATTAAAGCCCTCTACAACCACTCTCAAGTCTGCATCAGAGTTGGTGACCGTCTCTCTGAGCCCATAAAAATCGAAAGAGGGGTCCGTCAAGGGTGTCCCGGGTCACCCACCCTCTTTAACATCTTCATCAATGATGTTATAAATGAGGTAGCAGACTTCGGAGTGGACATCCCCGGATTAAAGCAGAAAATACAAGGTTTACTCTTCGCCGACGACCTGGTCCTAATGGCGGACTCCCCGGCTGAGCTCCAGACTGCACTTGATCGACTACCGGGATGGGCTCAAACATGTGGCATGAAGTCCGGTATAAGCAAGTGCCAAGCCAGAGTCTTCTTCGGGGACCTTGAGGACCTCAAGAAGAATGGTTCGTTCACATTAGACGGGGAACGCGTTGAGGTGACTGAAAGTTATAGATACCTGGGGATCATCGTGGATTCTGATTTCAGCTTGGAGACCATTATCCAAGATACGACAACAAAGGGGCGGGGATGCCTCTTTGCGGCCAAGCACGTCCTCACCTCTCGCGCTCTCCCTCTATGGACAAGGCTGAGCATTTTCAAAGCTTGCGTCTACCCAGTGATTACCTACGGAGTAGAGATCATGGGGGCACACGACCAAAAGCAATTATTGCCGCTCCAACGCCTCGTGGCCACAGGAATGAGGTGGTTGGTGGGGAAAGCGGCAAAGTCGACGTCAGTCGCAGCGTCGACCCTGCATCACGAACTGAACGTTCCCCCGGTCGTCGCCTTCCGCGGTGCCCAACGGAAGCGTGTGTATGACAAGTTCGGATCGGTTAGCACGCTTATTAGGGACCTAGTTGCAACCACCCCTAAGTCCCGGAAGGGGTGGGCGTGGACAACGAGGACGGATAGGTGGTTCCGTCAACACTGTCCAACGGCGACCGGGGAGACGGCCAGGGAACTGATATGGGACAAGTGGGACTCAAGGGCCGATTGTGCCTCTCTGACCAATTATAAGCTCCGTGGGATGAATATCACGCGCAAGTACCTTTTTCAGTATAACTTATCTTTGAGTATGAAGCGTGACGGCGAGCGCCTCCTACTGCTCGCTAGAATAGGAGGGTTAAGACTGGCGGATAAGGTCTTACCGAGGGAGAGTGCATGCCCCCTATGCAATGACTTGGAGGGCGAGCAATCAATTGACCATATCCTTTTGAACTACCCGGCCTTGACCCGAGCTCGAGATGACCGTCTGGGCGGGCTGCTTGATGCCATTTGAGACCTGCAGATCCTGACGGGTGTCGCTCTTAGTGACGGTGAATTTACCACTATCCTCTTTGGTGGGGAGGCTCGTGGAGTCAGGTTGACCCATTGGGTTAACCCGCATCCGCATTCGAGGGGAGCAATTGTAGGGCACCACCTGTAGCAGCTTTCCTTGGTGAGGCAATACCACAGTATCAAAGAGCATTGAACGCTAGGTTGTTAACCTAACGGGCCGATTGGATGAATCGGAGATAAATCAGATCCCTCCGACGCCCAAGGAAGGGGGAAAGGATGAAATTCTCCTTAATAGCAAAAAGTTTATAAACTATGTGCTAAAATTAAATGACTTGATGATATTGGTGCATGGGTTGCTTCATCAATGGGCAAGAAGAGTGTTGGAGACTCTAATTGTCGCCGGATCGGGACTCCACCTACGAGCCGATGCCCAAGTTGGGTATGGCAATTTCTCTCGAAAACCCGCCGGGGTGATCAAGGTTTTGGCGAGTGAGGGAAACCAAGTCTCGCAGTATCTGGATCCCTACGGGGCTCTTGGGCGCTGTCACGCCCCTAATGGGGTCCGCCAAGGATCCCTTGGATGAACTAACAAGGGTGCAAGTCCTAAAAGACTGGACAGGCTATCCATCCCCAAGGCGGTGTCTAAGGTCTCTAATTGAGATTGAAATCAGTGACAAAAGCCGGGCACCATGCCTGGTCCCCCGGCTCGCTAAAGTAAAAGAAAAACTTAGACATGTAGGACTCTCCTGCTCATAGAGTGGCCTCTGGACTTGCTCAGCTTAGTCGGCTATTTCTTCAGGAGTCCATGGCCCGATTGGCTGCAACGAGAGGAGGAGCAGCCTCTCCGACGGGGCGTTGCTTCCTTGTAGAGGATGTAGGAGCAGCATCCAAACAGTCCTTGGTTGGAGGAGCAGTCATAGTAGGCTCGCCAAGAGCTTGCCAACACAGAGGAGAGGCGCCATGAGTTTGCTTTCCATCAACAGGTATCTCAGTGGACCCAGGTGGGTGACAGAGTGACAAGGGCTTTCTTTGAGACACTGGGACCCGGACATACGCATGCCAGGGTCAGCCAGTTGAGGTGGCCCGATGGGTCAGTTGCTTTAGAGCCTGAGGACATGCAACCAGTTGCTACTGACTTTTGGAGAGAGCAGGTTTGGGCACAGATGCGCCAGAGGCTTGAGCTGCCTCTTCAGCTAGAGGAGCTCCACGTGGCCCTCAGAGCACTTCTTTGTGGTAGCTGTCTAGGTGAGGATGGTTTGACTCCCAGCTTTTTCTTAGAGTACTGGGACTTGCTTGGCTCACTCCCGCAGGTCTTGTGATTGAGAAGATGCGCCAGAGGCTTGAGCTACCTCTTCAGCTAGAGGAGCTCCACGTGGCCCTCAAAGCACTCCTTTGTGGTAGCTGTCTAGAGGAGGATGGTTTGACTCCCAGCTTTTTCTTAGAGTACTGGGACTTGCTTGGCTCACATCTCTGCAGCGCTTTTCAGTACATCCTGCACACAGGAGAGATGCCTGATAGCATGAGTGAGGGTATGATTTACCTCATCCCCAAGGAGGATGGCTCCTTCGATGAGATTCGATAGTGGTGGCCCATCACCATCTTCAACTCAGCCTACAAAATTCCCTCCAAGGCTCTAAGTTTGAGGATTCAGCCACTTCTAGAGAGCATTATACATGGGACACAGATAGGTTTTGTCAAAGAGCGTAGTATCCTTGACAACATTACGTTTTGGGAGGCCTCTGCCCTCGCTCGCCTCCGTGGTGAGGATCTGGTGATACTTCTTCTCGATTTTGAGAAGGCCTAAGATAGAGTTGATTGGGACTTTTTGGAGGGCACTCTACGTAGGATGGGCTTCTAAGTTCTCAGATGCCTGGATCAGAGTTGTGTTAGCTCTTTACAGACGGGCACACAGCCGGGTACTTTTGGCAGTTCGTAGAGGAGATCGCTTCATGCTCACACGTTCGGTCAGACAGGGCTGCCCTCTTGCCCTTTTCCTCTTTATTTTCTATGTTGAGGCAATGAGCAAATTTTTGGTTTCACAGCAGGTTGGTCTACGTGGCTTAGCGCTCCCTATTCGGGGCGACGAGTTACTGGATGCTGAGTTTGCAGACGACTCAGCTTTGTACTTGGAGGGCCAAGAGGCCAACCTTCACAGGTGTGAGCAGGCTCTTGAGGCCTTTTGTTGTGCATCAGGCGCATGGATCAAGTGGAGAAAGACAGTGGGTTTCTCGGTTGGTAATGCTCCTACGCTTGATTGGCTGCCAAGTGAGGGTTTTAGATGGATTCCCCAAAGGACTGCAGTTCGATACTGGGCTGTAAGGTTGGTTTGGACTTGTCTCTTGAGCAGTAGATTGCTCCCCTCCTCCTGTCCATCAGGAGGAAGCTGCTACATTGGAGCTCAGCATGACTCTCTCTGGCAAGCAGAGTTGTAGTGGCCAACCAGGTGTTGTTGGCTACTATGTGGTACATTACATCTTGTTGGATCTTTTCGAGTTCTTGCATCAGCCAGGTAGGGAGGCGGATCATGAATTTCCTTTGGTCAGGGCGAGACACTCAGATAGCCCGGGCCAAAGTGGCCTGGCAGGTCAGCAGTCTACCTTGTTCTCAGGGGGGGTTGGGGATCATAGACCCAACACAACAGAGCAGAGCCCTTCTTGGGAAGTTTGTTGTCAAAGGTTTGCGTCCAAGGGAGAGGCCCTGGAGGTTGTGAGATGCCAGACAGCTGCGGCGAGTCACTTTGTTGGAGTGGCTGGTTGCACATAGAGCTACAGGAGTGGGGAGCTGGCTTGTACATAGTGGTCCCTCGGCAACATGCGCAACTTGTGACCATCCTGTGGAGAGTCAGTGTCATTGTCTTTGGGACTGTCCGATGGCACAACAGGTTTGGCTTTGTGTCCTTCGGCTGATGCCAGCTCTTTCCTTAGCACGACAGTACACTTGGGGGGCAGCTGGTTGGTCCACTCTCCCGGGCCCAGCACTTTAGTTTAAGCTATCCTCCACCAACAAGATGATAGTGATGCAGGGGGGTCGACCTACACTCCAGCCTTCTGTAGAGCTTACTCCACAGGAGTGGTGCAATGAGAGAGGAGTGTTAGGAGCTCATCTGCAGCTTGACACTCTGGTTCATCTGGCGGGCCCGCTGCTTCCGCATCTTTGAGGCTCGCCCTATACCACCAGCAGAGACAGTTCGAGATCTTTGGCTAGAGCTGATCCATACTCTTAGAGGATAGTTCGAGAGACTCCAGGGCAGCCCCGACCGCATGTGAGAGCGTAGAGAGGCTTTCCTTCGACTTTGGCGCCTTGGGCCTTTCTTCACCATGGTCCAGGGTGTGCTCAGATGGCACTACCGTCCACCTGTGTGGATTTTCCCTCCTCCCATCTCTTGATTTAGCCTCATTGTACATATGCTGTCTTTTCATTGGGAGAGTCTCCCCCTCATGATTGTTGTAGCCCTCTCTAGTAGAGGTGGTTGTTGCCTTATGGGCAGTTTCATTAACTAATAGAAGGATCTTTTTTTCAGAAAGAAAAAGTACAATAGCCTGTAGGTGCTCGTTCTTAGACTTTGCGTCCAACTGCACTTCAGAGTGAGCCCTTGGGTCAATTATAAAGGTTTTACAAGGGTTGCTAAAAGCGGAGCCCCAAAAGCATTAAAATCAAAAGCAATGGCTCCCAAAAGCATTATCTCAAAACTCTGCCAGCCAAAAGCAGCCAACGGTAATTGCGGAAATCTGTACGCAGAGCCATATCAGCAAATTAACGTAGCCTGCGGAAGTCCGTACAGTCCGTCAAGCCGTACGCTGCCACGTCAGCCAGTCAGTGCATAATCCGGGCGTCTATACGGGCAGTGCCACATCATCCACATGTGTATGTGTGTGTCCGGGCACTGCCACGTCATCAATTTGTGATAGGAGTGATGAGGGAGTTGTTGAACAGCTCATGAGTCATGGCCCGTACCTAGATGGTTATTTGCGGGGGGAGTGTTCATTTGCGACTTTATGTTTCTATGTCTTGTAACATGTATATGTGAGCATTTGTGTTGCATTGTGATGTGCCAACCACTAAATATTCCTTATTGGATGAGATACTTTTGGGAAACCAACGACCCAAGATATCAAGAGCTCCAATTTGGAATGAGACTCCTTATTGGATGAGATTTTTCTTGGAAGCCAACGACCCAAGATATTAAGAGCTCCAATTTGGAATGAGAAAAGTGATTGTCTCTTAGAATGTCCCTCGGAAATTTTTAAGCCAACTTGAGTTGTTTTGCATATATACGGTGTCGGGGCTTTCTCAGGCGTGCCTTCTCAAAACGTGAGAGCACCCAATCATTCTCCTTCAATTTCAAATCGCGCCAATGGCGATCTGCTGCCTTTTTCTGTCTTTTTTGAGATTTCTGCAAAGCCTCGCGGACCTTGGCAAAAGCCGTGTCCAAGTCGTGCATGTACTCATCGGCTTCAAAAAACTTATCTTTCGTGCTTAGAAAGGGTGGGACCTTCGCAGCACCTTCAATAATGTCAAATGGCGCCTTTCCCGTCAAAGTGTACCATGTTGTTGTAGGCAAATTCCACCAGAGGTAAAAACTTTTTCCATTGAGTCTTTTGACCCGAGATGTAAGACTTCAATAAATCTAGTACCATTGAATTAGCAATCTCAGATTGCCCGTCAGTCTGCGGGTGGAAAGATGACGAGAACTGCAACCGCGTGCCAATAGTCTCCTAAATAGCCTTCCAAAACAAACTCGTGAATCTGGGGTCCTCGTCGGCGACAATCGTCTCGGGCATGCCATGTAATCTGAAGATATGGGCCACAAACAGTCTTGCTAAGTGATCCAGCTTGACTGTTTTCTTCGCTGGAATGAAATGAGCTTGCTTGCTAAATCTGTCAATAACAGTCCAAATACCATCGTGACCATTTTGTGTTCTCAGGAGATCAAAAATGAAATCCATCGCAATACTTTCCCAAGGGCGGGTGGGTATGGGCAAAGGCTGTAACAATCCTTGTGCTTTATGCCTGTCAAACTTGACCTTCTGGCATACCAAGCAAATGCGCACAAACTCGTCCACATCCTTTTTGAGTCTCGGCCAAAAGAAGTATCTCTCTACCCCTTTCAAGGTGGTAGCAATGTTGCGGTGATGCGTAAAAGGTGGACAGTGGCATTCGGTCATAACCTTTTCCCTCAACGGCTGTGTAATGCACAACATGGTTTTCCTCATCAAGTAGCCATCCCGAATGGAATATCCCGCTACTGTCTCCCCATCCCGTATCCGTGTCAAAATGTCTGCAAAATCTGTATCTGTGGCATACTGATCGACCATATCCTCGAAGCTCCTATGATGTATCGCGGAAATAGCCAGAACCAACGGTTTCCGAGACAAAGCATCTGCCACCAAATTCTTCTCTCCCTGCACATGGACAATCTGGAAGTGAAACTGTGACAAGATGTTCGCCCACTGCATCTGCTTTTCCGATAGCTGCTTCTGTGACAAGAAGTAGCGTAAACTCTGATGGTCTGTGAAGATAGTAAAATCCGCTCCGAGTAGGTAATGTTGCCATTGAGTAAGAGCATGGATAACCGCCAAAAGCTCTTTCTCATAAATCTGTGCTGTTAATTCCGGCCTTGAGAACAATCGGCTCTCGTAGGCAATGACATGGCCTTCTTGCATTAGCAGACTACGACCACAAGCATCACAATATACTTCAAATGACTTCTGCACGTCCGACAAAGTCAAAACTGGTCTTGTAGTCAATTGCTCTTTCAATGTCTGAAAGGGAGTCACCTCTGTGGGTCCCCACGAGAAAGGGACTCCTTTTATGTCAAGATATGCAAAGGGGAAGCAACCTCGGCATACTTTCTAATGAACCACCTCTGTAGTACGAACACAAGCCCAAAAAGCTTCTAACTTCATGGACATTCTTCAAATCGGGCCAATCACGGATAGTCTCTATCTTGGACGGGTCCATCTGCACTCTCGTTGCTGAGACAAAGTGTCCCAAAAAGTGTATCTCTGGTAGGAAAAATTCACTTTTCTTCGCATTAATCACCAACTTGTGATCTCGTAATGCCTGAAAGATCTAAAGCATGTGTTCTCTATGTTCTGCCTCATCCTTGGAGAAAACAATGATGTCGTCAAAGAAAGTGCCAACAAATAGTCTATACTTCTCGAAAAGTCGTGTCCATCATCTAGTTAAATGTTGGAGGAGCATTGATAAGGCCAAAAGGCATTACAAGAAACTCAAATAACCCAAAAGTCGTCCGAAAGGCTGTCTTGTAGACATCGTCCTGATCTGATGAGATCCACTCTTCAAGTCGATCCTGCTAAAGCACGAGGATCCCTGTAGTCGGTCAAGTATATCATCGATCCTAGGAATCGGAAATCTGTTCTTGATGGTGATATTGTTGAGGGATCTATAATCGATGCACATTTTCCAAGATCCGTCTTTCTTTATTACCAACAACACTAGAGAGCAGTACGGTGAAGTACTAGGCTGGACAAGACAAGACCCTTTTCCAGGAGGTCTTTCACTTGGTTCGTAATTTCTTCGTTCTAGGTCGGCTCACACGGTAAGGTGGCCGGTTCGGTGGTGTGCTACCAGGTAGCAGATCGATAGTATGATCTTCAGGATGAGCGGGTGGTAACTCTCCTGGCAGGCCCTGTGAAAAGCAATTTCCATGAATGTGGAGAAAATCTTGGCGTTCTTTATCGTGTTCAAACATATTTGTCCTATTCTCATCATTCTACTCTCTCAAGAAGATCGAGTAAACAAACAGGTTGGATTTCATTAATTTTGAAATGGCCGAAGCCGACACAATAGGGACATACTCGCCCTTAAGTTTTACATCAAGTACAATGGTTCTACCCTTTTCTGTGGTCACGGTCGCTTTTCTCGCCCGATAGTCGACCACAGCGTTGTTCTTGTGGTACCAGGGAATTCCCAAGTGGATATCACAACCTTCCAAAGGCATTATGTAGAAGTCTTGATGCCCCAAATACCCCTGACAATGCAACCGAAGTTTGCCAGTGACAGGTGTAATGGCTATGTCCCTGCCGGGTGCCGCTAGAATTGCCTCTGCTAGTGGTCCCATCCGATCGGGTGTGATCTCGAGCCGCGCCGCCAATTCAGGTGAAATTGTAAGGATTCTGGGTGCTAATCCTTAATTAAGTACTTAAACTCATGATTAAGACTTAAGAAACTAAAACTGAACTTAGAACAAGACTTAGAAGACTCTGTGTTTGATTGATTGATTGTGTGATACAAGGGCTCCTTATATAGGAATTGAATAGTCATCAGTGAAGAGGCATGTTCTTTCTTTCGGCGAAGAGCTGCAACCATTGGGTGAAGAGTCGCATCCGTACGATGAAGGGGTGTGACCAGTCGTCGAAGGAGTGTGGCTTTTAGCGAAGAGGTACGTCCTTTGGGTTAAGGGGTGTGACCATCCAAGCGCAGGGGTTCTCCTTGGCATGGCACTTCGCGTATCTGCAACTAGGAGTAGATGTATTGCTGTTAACATAGTCATAATCGTGACATTCCCTTCCTCTTTAAATAAAACCCAGGGTAGTTGTAGAAACTCCGGGAGAAAGAAATGTATTGTTGTTGTGCTTCTGCATCCAGAGCTCTTTCTGTTAAGTCCCACGTCATGTCACTGATATTGACCATGACTATTTTGCCAAACTGAAAACTGATCATATCTGCAACTTGATTATTGCCTTTGTCAAAGTCATTTATAACTTTGAGCTTTGTCCAATAAAAGATTGAATCTGTATCTGCTTCGAGTGAAATTATTGGTAAACTGACTTGAGTTTTCTTTTGAGTGATGACCACTAGTTGGAAATCTGTAAAGTATTCCATTGGTTTGTCTGGAACAGTAAACTCCTTTTGAAGGGATGTCGTAGACTGAGACAGAGTAGTTTTTGGAGGTATTTCCATCTGTAAAGGTTTATCTGTGGAACAAATTATGTCCAAAGATTCAATTGCAGCGACTGAAGTCGTGTTGCAAGAGTCTGCATCTGCTTTATCCTTTGCACTACTTAAGGTAAGGGCTGGAGTCTTCAAGTTTGAAGAATTATCATTCACCGTAGCATCTGGTATCTGTTTAGAGACAAAGACTGTATTCTGCAAGGGTGGTGACGAGGCAAATTTTCTTGTTGTGCTTGGATCACGGTCAAAAAAGGGTTTATGTGCTTGTTGGTTGTCACATAAGAACTGGAATCTTCTGAATCTTCAGCTTTCTCAGCGGGTATTAAGGCTTCCAATTGAGAAGGGGGAGGTCGAGGGAGTTGTTGCCTCTTAGACCTATGAAGGATCCTCTTGCACAAAGAAAGGATCAATAAATCTTCAACTTTACCACCATCAGACAAGAAAGACTTAAATGTAGGGCATGGCTCGTGAGTGGGAACTTCTGCAGTGTCGCAGCATTCACGACCGAGTACTCGACTAGGGTCGGATATATGTGCCACTAAGTAAGCCCATCTTGATATTGCCGATGATCTGTTGGAAGCTTCATATTGTTGCTTTTGTTGTTGACGATTCCAATAAGAAGTTTGCTGCTTAGAATTGTAACATTTCCAAGAATATTCATGCTGAGACTTTTGTTGCTCGCATGAAGGTACTTTGTCGATTGTCTCTGAGAAACTATGCTTGGGGTGAGAAAATTTCGGTTCCGAAGCCTTTGATTCGAGTGGTTCTGCTTGGTCGACCACTGAAGCGTCGGAAGAAGATGCATGTATTGTCTGAGAAGCTGTTGAGTGACTTCGGGAAGCGTTTTGCATCTGCATCTGATCCAAGCGAATGTGAATTGATGCGAGGCTTGTTGAAAGTGCGGCCATCTGCTTTTTGAGAATTGCTATCGGGTTCTTGGGTAAAATATTGTTGTCACCTTCTCCGGACATATTGACAGCTCAGAGGGAATATCGTCCACGTAACTCGGTTACGTGATGAACGCGAAGCCTTCGAACCCATCTGGAGAATTGGCCATGGCACATTCACAGGGGTTGAAGTTCCATTGTCGGCTGCTGAAATTTGATTGCCAAGGGAAAGGGGCGTGTCCACACGAGCGGGCAGTACTCGGAAAATGGCTAGCAGAGGGGGCGATCAAAGTTGGGTCAGCAAGGGGTGCTGAAGTTAAGCACTGGCTGAATTCGTGCGCTTTTTTTTTTTTTATAATGTTCAAGTGGGTGCCCAAAGTGGCCTTTAAAAAATATTTGGTCTTCAGTTTTTAAAAGTGCCCAACCTTTGTGTGAAATGGGTAAAAGGTACATGAGCAAAGCCAAAAGGCACCAGCGTAAAGAAAATCACCAGCGCTGACTTACCAAGGTTGCCAGCGTAGGCTGTTTTAACTAAGGGCTGCCATCGTTTTGTGATGATTCGCCACAGGCTGCAGCCAACGCTTGGGGAGGAGGTATCTCGAAGAGGCACGGCAGTCAGTAGGTTATACGCCAAGGGGCACGGCAGCCAGCAGATCATACACCAAAGGGTGCCAATACGAAGGGGCAGCCAAAGGGTACATCCCTCGAAAGGGCAACAGCAGGGCCACCAGCATCACCCATTCATGGGTACGTGCACGCGTGTACACATCTCTGTTCTGTTTTCTGTTTACAGAATTGAGAAATAAGGTTTAGGTTACCTCATATGCTCGTATGCACATGCGTACCACCTTTCTTCTGCTTCCATGTAACTCCGGGAAGGGGGGAGGAGAGTAGCGGCGAGGGTGAGAGGCTCACAACCTTCGGGTCCCGGGAAAAAAGTTTGCTCTGATACCACTGTAAGGATTCTGGGTGCTAATCCTTAAGTAAGTACTTAAACTCATGATTAAGACTTAAGAAACTAAAACTGAACTTAGAACAAGACTTAGAAGACTCTGTGTTTGATTGATTGATTGTGTGATACAAGGGCTTCTTATATAGGAATTGAATAGTCATCAGTGAAGAGGCATGTCTCTTTGTGAAGAGACATGACTTTAGGCGAAAAGACACATCCTTTCGGCGAAGAGCTGCAACCATTGGGTGAAGAGTCGCATCCGTACGGTGAAGGGGTGTGACCAGTCGTCGAAGGAGTGTGGCTTTTGGCGAAGAGGTACGTCCTTTGGGTTAAGGGGTGTGACCATCCAAGCGCAGGGGTCCTCCTTGGCATGGCACTTCGCGTATCTGCAACTAGGAGTAGATGTATTGTTGCTAACATAGTCACAATCGTGACAGAAATGAAGTTGGCCTTGGCTCCTCCATCAAAGAAGATCAGGGCTTCTTGGTCTTTCACTTTGCCCCAAGCTCGGCAAAGTTCTGTACTCTCGTCCATCGTGCTTGGGTTAGTACCCACCCAATCTGGAACCAATCCTGTTTTCATCTGGCCTTTTCGTCCACGTTCCTCAGTTGCTTTCGAACTCTTAGGCATTTCTTCATCCTTGTCGTTCTGTTCTTTCGGTGCCTTTTTGGGGCACTTCGCGGAGATATGCCCAGTTTCCCCGCATCCAAAACACTTCCCCTCTTTGATGTAAAGAGCTATCTCTTGAGGAGTGAGTTTGGGTCGTGCATCCTTTTCTTTCTTTTCTGGGTTGCTCTTCCTCTTTCTACTTTCAGTTTTCGAAGTCTATTCAGTCCTTTGCATCATGATTTCATCTTTGGGGTAGGTCAAACTGCCTGAGTGAATGGCAAAACCTCGTTTCGCATGACTCATCAGCTCCTGAATGGAAGCTGACTTTTGTTCTAAGCAGTGATCTCGGAGTCTTTGTAGGAAGACCCAAGGTAAACCAGTCAATGTGTTCTTTGAACGAGATCTTCTTAAACGAAGAGGCGGGTAGAAAAGAGCTCGAGAATCTCTCGCAATAAGCGTCCACTGTATCCTTCTTGGTCATCCGAAGATGGTTCCAAGCAGTTCGTATATCGCGTTCATACTCTCGAGTCAGCCAAGAAGAAATAAAAAGCCTTTTAAATTTCAGCCATTTGATTGGTGTTGTCTTGTTTAATAGAAGCGTGGACCACCAATTTCGAGCATTTCCCTTGAAGTAAGAGGCAGTCCTCCGATTCTTGGAGTGCTCTGAGTAACGTCCTCTTGAGAAAGCTATGTCAAACTGCTATATGAAAGACAAAGCCTTTGAAGCATCTCTATAACTAGAAAACGTGTCAAATTTAATTGACTGTCCACCTTCCTTAAACTCTCGAATTTTTGCTTTTATCTTCCAGAAAGTCATACTGGTTGGCTTTATAAAAATTCTTCTTCTTTGCATAAAAGCTGTTGTCGGTAAGAGTCCGAACTATCTGAAGACGAGTCCTCCGTAGAACTGTCAACCACGTGGCGAGATCTAGGCTTCTTTGCCTTTTTCTTGCCCTTTCCGAAGCTTTGCTTTTTGCTTCGCTTTTTTGCGTTTTCTGTCTTCTTCGCTCGAGTCAGAGGAGCTAGAAGAACTCTTAGAAGAAGAAGAAGAACTGGGTACTTCTTCAAATCGAACATGCTTCTTTTGCTTTCTGGCCGATGCAAATATAGATTGACGACCCAAATAACCCGGGAAGTCAGGTCCTTTCTTGTGCTTTTTGTCGTTCTTTTCTGCTTTGTTTTGCGCATCAAAAAGTTGAGCAATTTGTGCATCAACCACCTCTTCTAATTCTTGCTTTGTGTACATCCTTGGAGTAGGAGGTTTCTTCTGTGCCAGTTTGAGGGGTGGTTCTGTGGTCTACTGCCATTGTTCATGCACCTCGTTGAAGGAGGTTTGGCTCATAAATTTTGCAAATTTCGGATCCTTCACAAAATTTAGCATCATCTTTGTTGCATCATCGATCAATCGTCGACGCTCCATCTCCTCAGTCTCCGCCTGAGTAGGCCAAGGTGGGCCGTGCGTGAATCTTCGTTGTGATCTCTTCCCGCATCTCCGGATGCAGAGGAAGTCGACCGATCTCTGTCTTAAGCCATAAGTGCCGCATAAAAAGGATCGGATTTTCCGTAGAAGAGAAATCGTCCGTGCTCTGATACCACTGTAACAGACTTGGACACTCCAAGTCGAGATTCTACCGCGACACCACAAGAATTCACTTAAAAACAATTCACAATTCACAATCAATTCACATTGGCCCAGTGGAGTTCCGTGCCTAGAGATATTGGCCCCAAAGACTGGCGCCCCTTTCGGTATTTCTTTTTGTATTAATTTGCAACTCAAAGTACAAGCGAGTAGTCGGGACTCACTCTCAGACTCTGCGTCCAGATGCTCTGAGAAGTGAGAGCCCAAACTACCAATATATAGATTTACAAGGGATGCTAAAAGCAGAGCAAAAGCTGAATTTAAAAGCTTCTTCTTTATTCCAGAAGCTCTCTTGAACCAATAAAGCAAAAGCCTTAAAAAAATTAAAACCTCTCTTTTTGTATTGCGTAGGCTGCTGTGTAGACCAAAAATCAACCCAAATCTGCCGCAAAAGCTGCGCGCTAGCTGTACGGACTTCCGTGATATGCGCCTAAAAAAGCGGGTTTGTCCGTACAGTGCAGCCACGTCATCATTTAGCGGGTATGCCAGCTAGGAGTCCTTGCCAGAGGGTGTGTGTGTACTGGACAGCCACGTCACCAGTTTGTGACAGAGAGAGAGAACAATAGCCACTTGCAATCACCTAATCATCAATAATACCCGAGTACAACTTAATCAATAGCCAAGGTGGGCCGTTAACGACTCCATCACTTGGATTAACATAAGGATACCCAAAGCCGGCCGTTAACGACCGTTTTACTTGAACTAAGTGATAATTGAGGAATTTAAGCTCCTTACAAGAGATTAACATGCTTTAGCACTGCAGATCATAGAGAACAAAGAAAATACTTCGAGAATCCAAGTTCAATGATTTGGATGATAGTGGAGTTGATGATCATGGAGCCCTTGTCTGTGGCACTCCTCTCTCTTTAATATTAACTTATCCACAAGAAGAACAGAACTTAAACTAGAGATGATGATGGGTCTATGTCATTCTTCCTGCTTCAATTTCCCTGGTTGCTTGCCTTATTTTTGTCGAGATGTCACGTGACACATCCAACCCTATGTGTCCGTGGACAAGCTACAGCATGATCAGGGTTCAGTTCAGTCCAGTCTAGTCAGTCTAGATTAGAAGTGTTGTGACACTTTTGTGAGTCTGTTCGCAGACCGTGCATGCCCAGTCACTTAGTATAGATGCATATCCTCTGGTTGCACACAACATGATCATAAGCATTCCCATCAGAATCCTTCAAGGGAATTTTCCAGTGCATTTAGCCTATTTTCCCTATTTTTGACATTTTTCACTTATTATTATTATTTTTTTCCGATCCTTCTATTAGTTAATGAAAACTGCCCATAGGGCTACAACCACCTCTTCAAGAGAGGGCTACAACAAGCATGATGGGGAGACTCTCCCAATGAAAAAACAACATATATACAATGAGGCTAAATCAAGAGATGGGAGGAGGGAAGAGCCACACAGGTGGACAGTAGTGCCATCTGAGCACCCCCTGGACTATGGTGTAGAAAGGCCCAGGGCGCCAGAGTCGAAGGAAAGCCTCGCGGCGCTCTTGCATGCGGTCTGAGCTGCCCTGTAGTCCCTCAAGTTGTCCTCTGAGAGTATGGATCAGCTCTAGCCAAAAGTCACAAACAGTCTCTGCTGGTGGCACAAGGCGAGCCTCAAAGATGCGGAAACAGCGGGCCCGCCAAATGAACCAAAGTGTCAAGCCACTGATGAGCTCCCAACACTCCTCTCTTTCACTGCACCACTCCTGTGGAGTAAGCTCTGTAGTAGGCCGGAGTGTAGGTCGCCCCCCCTACATCACTATCATCCTGCTCGTGGAAGATAGCTCAAACTGAAGTGCCGGGCCCGTGAGGGTGGACCAAGCCGCTGCCCCCCAAGTGTACTATCGAGTCGTGGAGAGAGCAGGCATCAACTGAAGAACTCATAGCCACACCTGCTGGGCCGAGGGACAGTCCCAAAGACAGTGACGCTAACTCTCCACCAAATGGTCACAAGCTGCACATGTGGCCGAGAGACCACTATGCACTAGCTAGCTCCCTACTGCTGTGGCTCTATGTGCGACCAGCCACTGAAACAAGGTGACTCGCCTCGGCTGTCTGGAGTCCCACAACCTCTCCCAAAAGTCTGCCAAGAACTCGACTGTGAGACCCTCCTCCTGCCAATGACGTGCTGCAGCGGGGAGGGCTTCTCTCTGTGCTGCTAGTATATGGCGTCCCAGTCGAAGAGTGTACTGAAAGAACGGGACTCCTAGGTGGTCTGCAGAAGAGAAGGGGTCCCTCCATAGCCACTCACCAGGATCCCACTGTACTCGTGCCAACGGACAACACTCCCAAGCCCATAGCCTCCAGTGTCCTGTCTCAAGAACTGCTGGGTCAGGGTCTATGACGCAGGTCCGCCCACAGATGCCCACTACTCGGATCCTCTGAAAACAGCACTCTGCTACCTACGGGGTCTCTACTGCAACTCGCTGTAGTCATCCCCCACCCTGTAGCTCGAAGAACAGGGCTGAGACAGACTCTGAGCAGGCCCTGACTGAAATGAGAACCTCCAATCGTGTGAAGGCTCCCATCCACCGGGGTGCTACTGGCTCGAGAGGCGTGAGCCACTCAGCTGGAACTGACTCTGAGCTCAGCTGGAACTGACTCTGAGATGTCCTGACACATGCTCTGCACCCCTCTCATGCCTTGTAGCTGGAAACCCTGCACCTCCTTTGACAAACCTGTGAACTCTAGCCAGTCACCTAGAGAGCACGCTGGACCTGCTGCCATGGGACCCCAAGAAACATGGGGCCGACTACCAACCAAGTGGCCTCTCTGAGTGCTAACCATGGGGTTCCAGACGAGGGGCTGCCGTAGGCGCTCCTCCGTGCACGTCGGCTGTCTCTGCTCTAGGCCACGCCGTAAGAGCTCCCAAGATCAGCAAACTCACAGCAAAGCGGTCCTCCAGTCTCCTGCTCAAACCAACTCGGCGCAACTCTGTAAAGATCCATCTGGTCGAAGGTTGCCAAGGGCCTCCTGACTGAGGCACCTTGGCACGAAACCTCTGCAGCAAGAACTCCTTCCAGGGCTCCTCTCCTGGAAGAAGTCCTTTGACTACGAACTTCCCAAGAAGGGCTCTGCTCTGCTGTGCTGGATCAATGATCCCAAGCCCTCCCTGAGAACAAGGAAGTGTGATGACCGACCAAGCCACCTTGGCTCGGGCAATCTGTGTGTCACGACCTGACCAAAGGAAGTTCTTGATCAGCCTCTCTACCTGGCTGATACAAGAACTCGAGAAGATCCAGCAAGAAGTGATGTACCACATAGTCGCCAACAACACCTGGTTGGCAACTACTACTCGACCAGCCAGCGAAAGTCGTGCCGAGCTCCAATGTAACAGCTTTCTCCTGATGGATAGGAGAAGAGGATCAATCTGCTGCTCGGGGGACAAGTCCAAACCAACCTGACAACCCAAGTACCGAGTTGCAGTCCTTGGGTGAATCCACCTGAAACCCTCTCCTGACATCCAATCTGGCCGAGGAGCACTGCCAACCGAGAAAGCCACTGTCTTTCTCCAGTTGATCAGTGCGCCCGATGCACAACAGAAGGTCTCCAAAGCCTGCTCACATCTGTGTAGATTGGCCTCCTGGCCCTCTTAAGTACAAGGCTGAGTCATCGGCAAACTAAGCGTCCAGTAGCTCATCTCCCCGAATAGGGAGTGCTAAGCCCCTCAGACCAACTTGCTGTGACACCAAAAATCTACTCATCGCCTCCGCATAGAACAGAAAGAGAAAAGGGGGCAAGAGGACAACCCTGTCTGACCAAGCGTGTGAGTATGAAGCGCTCACCTCTACCTCCTGCCAAAAGCACCTGACTGTGAGCCTGTCTGTACAAAGCTGACACCCCTCTGATCCAAGCATCTGAGAAGCCCATCCTGCGTAGAGTGCCCTCTAGAAAGTCCCAGTCAACTTGGTTGTACGCCTTCTCAAAATCGAGAAGAAGAATCACAAGGTCCTCCCCACGGAGCCGTGCCAGGGCAGAAGCCTCCCAGAAAGTGAAGATGTTGTCAAGGATATTGCGTTCCTTGACAAAACCTGTCTGAGTCCCATGTATAAGGCTCTCCAAGAGTGGCTGAATCCTCAAACTCATAGCCTTGGCAAGAATTTTGTAGGCTGAGTTGAGGATGGTGATGGGGCGCCACTGTCGAATCTCATCCAAGGAGCCACCCTCCTTTGGAATGAGGTAAATCAGGCCCTCACTCATGCTATCCGGCATCACTCCTGTGTGCAAAATGTACTGAAAGGCACTACAAAGATCTGGGCCAAGCAGGGCCCAGTACTCCAAGAAAAAGCTGAGAGTCAGCCCATCCTCACTTGGAAAGCTACCACGAGGGAGGGCCCTAAGAGCCGTGTGCAGCTCCTCAAGCTAAAGTGGCATCTCTAGCCTCTGGCGCATCTCCTCGGTCACAAGACAAGGCATCTGTGCCCAAACCTACTCCCTGCATGCATCTTGCTGCTCTAACTGGGGCTCAGTCGACTATAACTCACGTTAGAAGTCAGTAGCAACTGCACGCATATCCTCGGGCTCACAAACAACTGACCCATCGGGTCTTCTCAACTGATTGACCTTGGCATGCGAGTGTTGAGGTCCCACTGTCTCAAAAAAAGCACCTGTCACTCTGTCACCCACCTGAGTCCACTGAGATGCCTGTCGAGGAAAGGCAAACTCATGACGCCTCTCCTCTGTGCTAGCAAGCTCCTGTCGAGCCTGCTGTAACTGCTCCTCCAACCATGGACTGTCTGGATGTTGCTCCTGCATCCTCTGTAGTGAAGGAATGCCTCGTCTGAGACGTTGCTCCTCCTCTCTCGCTACAGCCCGGCGAGCCAGAGACTCCTGGAGAAGAAAGTGGCTAAGCTGAGCTAGGCCTAAGGCCACTCTGTTTGCAGGTAGAACCTGGCTGTCCATGCCCTCTGTCCAGAGAGCCTCTACCCTCTCTCTGAGTGTTGAGTCCAACAAGACCCGCTCTAGGATGCGAAGCATCATGCTCCCACTCCTCTGCATGTCTGCCACTGTGAGGATCACTGGTGCATGGTCCGAGAAGGATGTCCCTACCAGGATGCCCACTGATCCCCCCAAGTCACTGAAGTGGTCACTAGTGTAGAAGCGATCTATCCGCGATAGATTCACTCCTCCCACTCTGCGGTCTGATCTAGAGAAGGCAAGACTGGCTGGAGGCCTCACAAAGCCAGAGTGCTGCCATGTATCCGAGACCCTCAAAGTCATACACAACCTCTCCCAAGTTGCTAACTCGACTCCATGCACAGTAGCATGGCTGCCTCCAATCCTGTCAGAAGGGTCCTCCAACATGTTGAAGTCCCCTCCTACACACCAATGGTCAGCCTGCGACAAAGACTCAACAATCTGTGACCAAAACTCTGCACGAGCACTCGTCACATTGGGCGCATAGATGTTCAGGAAGCCCACTAGGCCACCCTGAACCGGCATAGTAATCCACTGAGCCCTGCCTGGCACAATAATCCCTTTGCCCACAATGGCGTGCTGCAATGAATCCGCAATAGTCATACATACCCCACCCTGGATGCCTCCAGGTCCAAAAGTAGCTGACCAAAAGGTATCATATCGTCCACGCAAAATCTGACCACATCGTCGAATGCGGCTCTCACACAGATGGTGCTCCTGAAGTATAAGGAGATCAATCTCTCCTCCCACAAGGCAACGCTGAAGCTCCTGACGCAATCGGTCCTACTGTCGCTGAAACTGGGGTTCACCTAGTCCCTGCACGTTCCACGAGACGATCCTCATGGGAAGCGAGAGAGAACAGATGCTGCCGCAGCAGCAAGATGGGCTATCTTCGAGGCTGGCTTGGATGGGGAGTAATCCGCATCCGAGCGTCCTCTAGATAGGCGAGACTGTAGTGAGTGCCTAGCCCAAGCCCAAGTAGAGCGAGCCGTGTGTAAAGCAACCTCCTCTGTCCAGGAGTCCTCATGAATGTATACATAGCAAGGCAAACACTGCGTATCAGCAAAAAAGTACACCACAATGTGCCTACATCCTGCTGAGTCTGGGGGTGTCACCGCAAACTTGGCCAATGGCCACAAAGTCTGCAGCAAATCTGTAACTCCAAGTTCTCCCATGTGATGAGAGGACTCGAGAACCTGTGTATGCAACCATCCCAACACTGAGTCGAGGGACCACTCTGTCTCGGCCCTACCACAGAGGGGAAAGGAGAAACCAACTGCTGAGTCCAAGGCCTCTGTCCCACTAGCGGCGAGGAACAAAGCATGGACCCTGAAGCAGGCTGCCTCGTGGTCTGCTGCGAAATCGCCGAGAAAGCGAGTGAACCCGTAGTCGAAGAAATCCCAGCGGCGTCGGAGGTCAATGCTCGTCAGACCACGAGGGATAGCTGCAAGGGAAGATGCCTGAATCTGCAGAGGGGGCCGCAAGAAGGGCTGACCCTCTCTCGCTAGGCGACTCGTGGCAAAGGCGTTGCCAAGAGATCTCCTAGCCGCCGGCGAGGGACCAGTCTCCTGAGTCGATTGTGGAAATGGCGCAGGAGGGGGGGGAGAGGGAGCTGGGGGGAGCGGAGGGGAAGAGGAGCGGGGTGGGGCGACAGAGGTAGAGGGGCGAGGTGGAGAGGCGACGGGAGCAGAGGGCGGGGGGGAGGATAAGGAGGAGGAGGGGAACTCTGAAGGGGGAGCGGCTGTCGAGGGTGAAGCGGAGGTGGAGGCTGGCGTAGGGGACTCCTCCTGCTCAAGAGGACCAAAGCGGTTCCCCGTGGGAACCCACTGCTGCTGAGTAGGCACCTGAGGGCCACTGTGAGTGTCAGACTGTCGCTGTGGCCCCTAGCGTCGACGGCCACGGGCTTGCTGCCACCCCTCCTCCGCTGGAGCCCCAGGCTCGGAGGGTGGCTCTAAATCTGTGCGTTGTGCCGCTGATTGTGGCTGCGGCCCAGCCTTGGCAGGCTGGGGCTGAGGCTGTGGTGCAAGTCGTGGCCTCCTTCGTGGACAGGCCTTCGCTAGGTGGCCCATCTGTCGGCAAATGAAGCATTGGTTTGGGAGACCCGAGTACTCCACGCTGTCTAAACCAACCCCCACTCACCCGAGGCAGAAGGATGACCTTCGGGAGCGTGTGGGTATCTCTGACCAAAACTCGAACTGAGGGGATGCCAGCCGCCTTGGCTGCAACTGATGTTGCCATACGAGGTGTCTCTAGGACAGTCCCGATGGCAGAGCCAATCGTGGAAAGAAGTGGTAGGTACTCCCTCCGTAAACCCGGAAAGCAGACTGAGATGGGGATGTCTGCCTCCTCTACTAGCACATCTGAAGTCGGGTCAAAACCATGTCGCCACTGTCGAAAGTGGGCGCGTGATGCTCGGATGGCCAATGGACTCATAGCTATGACCTTGGAAGCCATCTCGGAGGTCTCGAACTCAATCTGATAGTACCCCGTCCGAGAATCTGGCCGTCCAAGATCTTGCCCACCTCTGCGAGAAGGCGGGCCTGGAGAAGGTCTCGCAGCTCTCCTCTGCTAGGTCGGGTGTCGAGAATTTTGCAGATGACCGAAGTCGCCTGCAATCACTCTACCTCAGCGGCTAGGCTCGCTTGCTCTGTCGGCGATAGAGCAAGTCGAATGGTTGGCTCAGCGGGGTCGGGCGAGGGGGCTTCTGGCGAGTCCCTCTGTGGCGAAGTTGGAGCCTCCATCTGTGTCTACTGCTATGTTGTAAGAAGAGGTCGACGGGTGGACGCTGCAATCGGGCGCAGGAGACACAGTCCCAAAAAAGGAAGCAATGCCGAGGAGGCCGAACTGCAGTGGATGACAGGGAGAAACTGAGGGCGCGGGGGGGGGGGGGGGGGGGGGGGGGGGGGGAGGGGGGTTGGGGAAGGCGGAAACGTTGGCGGCAGCAGGAGGAGGGGGTGACGGGGGGGGCGGTAGAGGGTAGGCAGCGGGCGGGCTGGAGGCAGCGGGTGGGCTGGCGGGGGGCGGCGCAGGTTGACAGGCAACGCGGGGGGGGCATGGGGGGAGGCAGCGGGTTGAGGAGAGGGGGGGGGGTGTGAAGCTAGGTGTGCGCAGGTGGAGCAGCAGTAGCGAGCTCGCGCTCCAGATGCTTTTCCACTTATTATTTTTAAGTGACTTTTGTTGGAAAGTAGGTAGGGCAAATTGAGTAAGTTTGTATATAAGCAAACCTAGACTAGCACTATTTGGCAGAAGAGGCAACAAGAGCCCAAGCTCAAGATGCAACTTCTCAGCAAGAACCCCCTTGGTGGTTTCTCCTCCAAGCAAAGACTCCCTTTCCTAGCGTTTTTCATCAACGTCAGCCATTGGTGATTTCTTCAACAGATACCCATCGCCCAGACAGTCCCAGCCCTAGCGTTTTTTCTCCAAGAAGATTTGCAGCCCTGGCAATTTTCAGGAGCTCTAGCGTTTTCCAGATTTGCAGCCCTAGCGTTTTTTGAAGCATCATCGCCCTTGTGTGCATGGCGATTTCAGCAAACAAAGACCTGCAGTTTTCAGCTGCAGCAGATTTCAGCCCATTAGCGTTTTTGGACAGCAGTACAAGTACAACAGATTTCAGCCCTTAGATCGATCTCGCCATCCCCGTCGTCGTCATCGACCTAGCCTAGACTTGCATCAGTCACATGCATTCAGTTTGTACCAGTTTGTGTAGTCAATAGTAGACCACTCTCGTCGACGAGAGTGGGGCCTTCGGAGGAGGGTTTTACAACGTCTTTGGTGTCATATTCTCTTCTCTCTCTGTCTCTCAGTCTCATGCACTCCCATTGATTGTGTCCATTCACTTTGTTTGTGATCATTGCACTCTCTCATTAAGAACGGAAGGCTCTCCCTTCCATAAGAACAAAAGGAACCTTGAGCACTGTTCGGAGCACTCATCTTGAGCAAAGTTCAAACATTCATTCCGTTGCACCTTACATGAGAGACATCAAGAAACCTCGAATCCTACTCTTGCTTGATTTCCACAGCCAAGGTCGCCTTGATGCTCTTCCTCTCCTTCCTCCTTTGTTGCTTCAAGGGCGAGAGAGAGAGAACGATTAAGGCTTAATGATTAAGGTCGCCTTGATGCTCTTCCTCTCCTTCCTCCTTTGTTGCTTCAAGGCCGAGAGAGAGAGAAAATCAAGGCTTCAAACTATCGACCTTGGCTTAGACAACATAGATTATATAGGATTAATGAGGCTTAGACTAATAAGATGGGGTCTAACGATGGCATAGGAGTGATATATTTCAATCGAGTATGAGGGGGAGAGAGAATTCTCCAAGGGTTGAGCATGAGGAGGAAAGAGAGAGCGTGAGGGCTTTAGCATGAGAGCGGGCTTTTCCTCTTGAGGGTGTGGCCTGAGAGAGATCTTTGGCTTCCAGCACCAGGCTTAACTTGTCGTGATCCCCCCTTTTTTGCATGCTATCTACCAGTTTCTAAGTTTAGCTCCAGTTTCTTTTCCCCTACCACTAGCGATATCGCTAGTGGAGGGTGCGGGTACCATCTCTGATGGCGTGGCATGGTCGGGGTCGAGGTGCACGAAAACTGCCGAGAGGTACCGAACAGGGGGTGCCATGGGGCTTGAGCAACTTTCGCTTCGTTGGCAACGTCAGCCGCGCTCTCTACTGCCTAGCACAAGCTAGTCTTGCCCTCTCCTTCCCTCTGCTCGTTGGTTGCGCCTCCATGGTCCTCCTCATTTCACATTTAAAAAAAAACCCTTAGTTAGTTTTGGGCGGCCTTAACTTGAGTTCCTTGGGCTGCCGGCTTGTAAACCACATTTTGTTTACATGCTGACGATGGCATTGCCTAGCACAATCTTGAGACACAAATCTCATCAAGAATCAATGTGCTTTTCTTAAGGCACCACATTTGGCGTATACATCGATCAAGGCATTGCTCACCACGGCATTTGGCATGCACACTGACCAAAGCATTGCTGGTCCACCTTCCCACTGCCATGTTGGGCATTCCCCGTAATCAGTGCTCTCCAAGAGTCAGCCTTTCTCAATTAAAAGCTTATCACGAACTTTATGTGTGTTCATTAAAGCACCACATTTAATACATATATAGACCAAATCAACACGTTTTGCCAATAGCCCGGGCAGCACAATTTGGTCCAAAGCCAAGCATAGCATCCTTTCCTGGAATTTCCCTGACCATATCATCAATTAATGCATTCCAAGTGATAACAGTCTCGATGGAAGCCCTTCAACAATTGTCTGAGCTTTCGTAAAAACTTCACACTTAGTATACAAATCAGCCCCAAACACTGCCAAGCCATAACATTCGGCTTATATTTAGCATTGAACCTTACCTGTTCTCGAGCCCTGGTCGTTGATCAATAAATGTATAAGCTTCAAATAGACTTTATCTGCATCCCTTTTCTCTTTTTCCCATCATGGAAGCGGAGCCGCACGACAACGGTAATCACGGAAGATTACTTTCTTTCAAGAAGGGGGGATGTCACATACTGCTGACGTGTCAAGTCACTGAAAATCGGAGCCAACCTGTAGATCCTGGCCGAGGGGCCTAAACCCTAAGAGAAGCAGGAGAAGAATTTTTATCAACTTGCAAAGTCTTGCCAAGTGGCACACTCTCCAACTCTTGCATAGAAGATTATGACATGGCAGCTGCACGGACACCGGCAATTTGCGTTGGCAGTGCCACGTGGCATATTGTACGGATTTCCGCATTTTGCACTGACTGTGATGAGGTGGCAGCCTATACGAATTTCTGTGATTTATGCTGGGCAGCCTTTAGTGCCAGAGCCAGATGCTTTTGAGTTTGAAAGCTTTTCATGGCCAATGGCCTTTAAATATGAGCCAATGGCTCATTCTCTGGCACGCTCCGTGTGAGGTGCAAAGGATGGAGTACCAGCGATGTACTGAGTTCAAGCAATATAAAGAAATACCGAAAGGGGCGCCAAGGTTTGGGGCCAGTGCTCTCTCGGGGTGGAACTCTGCCACTCCCCGTCTCATGTGTCGTGCATCTCTTTCAGTTCAGTTGTTATTTGAAGTGCTTAACGTTGTTCAGTCTGTTCTTTTCCGTTGGCACGTGGTGCCCGTCCCTGTGACACTTCGCATCAAGAGCAAGATAGTTCTTGAACTTGACTGAGTATTTCTATATGAGATGTTTTGAAAGGATTCTTATTTTTCCGAAGTTGTGGAGGCCTGATCACATGGAACGCAAAATTGCAACTGGGAATGGGGGGCGGAAACTGCCATTCCCTGTGACATGGGGGGTAAACAGGAATGGGAATTGGGGTTGACTGGAAAACCACCTATTTTTTGGCTGCATTTTTAGATGTGTAGTGGTTTGCCAATAGGATTTTGTCATTTCAGTGTTTAAGTCCACCTCAGTTGATGGTTGTAACTGTTCAGTCTCTTATGCCATTTTGACCATATTGAGGATTAGTAATACATCACATTTTGGCCATATTGAGGATCAGTAATACATCACATTTTGGCCATATTGAGGATCAGTAATACATCACATTTCGTTTTCTCATAAAATGACATATCTCAGGGGTGGAGCCAATGCAAGGACAGTATCTGAGGGGCTTGTTCATGCTCTAAGAGTAAAAACATGAACAATATTTAATACTTAAAACTGATCCTACAGGTTCCACGAAGCCCACAGCAGAAGTCTAATGAAATTCTTATTCTTCCTGCGCTGGAGCCTAAGCTTCAAAGGTGGATGAGTCCAGAGGAGGTGAAGTCCATAGCTCATATGCAGAGAACTAGTGAAGAAAAGTTCGTCGCAGCTGTGTTAACAGGAGAATTTAAAGAAGAGTACTATGAAGAATCTGCAAGTAAGTATGGAGTTTTCTTTTTGCCTCAAAAGCATGCAGAAATTTCAAAGAGTCTGAGTGGATATGTGCTCGTTTATCTCACTTGAAGAGATTAGAGTTTGAAAGTAGCCTCTTTTTAGCTTCCTCCAAATAATGTATTGGTTGAATGGACTGGTTTACAGGCCCTACTGCTTCAGCGTCATCTGATGAGACTGTAGAAGCTTCAAACTCTGCTAGTCATGAAGAAGAGATAAGCTCAGCAAATCAAGCTGACAAACAGGCAGGTCTTACTTCTGCATCAGTTTGCCTTTGTTTCAATAGTGCTGATATGAAGGTCAACCATAATAGCTGCCTTTTTGGTGTCAACTAAAGCCCTTATTTGTAGGTAAAGGGATGAAGTCCGATGCGCTACAAGTTGATTCAATCAGGCCCACAAGCACTGAATTTGCAGGAGGGAAAACTCCTCAAGTAAAAGCTACAATTTTCCAGCAACGAGACAAATTCCGTGTTGGTCCACTACAAGCTAGCCTCAAAGGCACACATGGGCCGAATTTGCTCATGGAGCAAGCAACTGTTTCAGTCGAAGATTTTAAAGATGTGCAAAAGCCTTCCATGTCAGCCTCAACGAGCTATTCACATGCGATTTCTGAAGGTCTGAATGTTGTCAATGCTTATGAGAGCTCAAGAATGACTATGGAGGAGTTGGGAGAGACCACCTCTGCTATTGAATTCAGAAAGGATCTCATTGTACGCAAATATTTGGAGCCCTTGGAAAAGGATTATTCTTCAGATCTTTCTGCAATAAATTTCAAACGCTTCAAGAAGGTTGATAGTGTAACATAATTTTTCAAATGTGACAATGATTTTACATTTAGCCATATGTATTAAAAGGCCCACTACTTTGTTTCAACAGAAACTTGACAGCTCGGGCAACAGCTTTGCTGCTCTAGTCCCATTTGCGAAAGAACCATACAGGTAATGATCAAAGTGCTTGCTTTAAATCAGGTGCGTGGGTTACATTGTAGGTTTCTGTATTTAATGGCATTGAAAGATTGCTGTAACATTGCTCTCATTGGAGGGAATTTCATGGCTGAGGGCTGACGGAGGCCGACGTTGGGAGTCACAGCCTGGCTTTGTTCTTTGTGAAGTAGTCAATTTGATCTTCCCATCATTAGAATATGCATCGGACACTTTACAGGCGTTCCACCCATGTGCTCCCCTAATCGAACTCTACTTTTAGCTACAACACTGCTGAAAACTGCTGGCTGAATTTTCTAGGACATAAAATTTTATAGGCACAAGAAGCGACCAGTGTCGTTCAATTTACAGATGCTCTACTTGCAGAACTGTTCATGAGTTCAAGTGACCATGCCCATATCATTGTCAATGTTTCATTGGGTGGAAAAATGCTGCTTTCGTTGGCGTCTGATCACATATCGCTACGGAGTTCTACGCCTGATGTTAGTGAGATGTTCTAGCATTTAGTCAGCACTACACATGGAGCTGATGGTCATATTGTCTTGTGGATGACTACCGAGTATAATATCATAGATTGAAACATTTGCGTATGTTTCATCTTGTAGATGTTTGCATATGTTTGGTATTTGGAAGTATGTTTGGGTTTAGGGTTTAGGGATTAGCCTTACCTTACCCTAGTATTGAATGTTCACTAAATCTTACCCTAGTGTTAAAGCCAACTTAGCCTCACCTTGCCCTAGTATTAAATTCTAAACCTTAGCCTCACCTTACCCTAGTATTGAATGGTCACTGTTAAGTTGTTAAGTTCAGTTAAGTTTTCACTTTCAACTTTCATATTTCTTGTCTATTATAAGATCTCATAATGTCAGCATTGTTTGAACTTTAATGGTTTTTCTAACAAATTTATCTACAAATTTGGCTAGAATTTTGGTATAACATGCTTCCATACACCCAAGCATATGCGTATGATTAATATGCTTCCTGTATGCTTCAAACAATGGAGTCTATAACCAACACTTTTTGTTATAGGTGAATTTGGGCCTTTTCAGGATTCATCTAGGAACACTCATGTAATTGGCTAGAGAATTTTTAATATGCCGTAGTAAAAAGAGCAAATAAAATTCAATAGTCTGGTATCTTGGTCTAGACAAGAGCACATGAATTTCTCTCCTCCTTTCCGTTTAAATTTACAACATGAAATAGGATGGCAAGTGTTTGTAACAACCTTGATGTCATCGTTCTAAATTGTATATTCATGTAGGGAGTCTGACTTCAACAAGGAATTGCAAGAGTACGCAGCACAAGAGAAGAAGCGGAAGCAAGCCGAAGAAATGGCAGAGGAATTATTCAATGCTGAGCAGGTGGGTCTTATGTTGTATGTAGGTAGGCTCATTCAGTATGGGTGTCAAGCTAGCATTTTATGAATAGCTAGTCCCAAATAGGAAGGTCTGCTGCATCTTTCTACAATGGGTAAAGTAATTGACAAGGTTTTTTTTTGCAGCTAAAGAGAAAGAAGGGTGTAGGCACATCGTTGGTGACAGCATTGCGCGAGGGAAGGCTGAAGATAAATACATAGGGATTGACTTTGCCCACCAGTACTTAGGCCACACAAGCACCTCAAGTTTCAACCATGGTAGATAGAGATGTTAAATACAATCTGTACAATATGGGAGAAAACGTTGTATTAGTATTGGACCTCGATTTTGAACCCAAAAATAGGTCAAGGAACCCGGTTTAATACATTGAAAATAGGCCTCCTTGTCTACAAATGATCATAGACTTAAATGACTCTTTTTTCTTTAAGAACTTTTTTTTTTCTTCTATTAAACCCTTTTTATACACTTGCATTTACAAAACCTCCCCAACTCCCAAAATATCTTTCGAGTTTCATGTGAAAATTTGTGCATTATTTGTCACCATATTTTACAGCCTCTTATACTTTAGCCGTAGTCATTTGTTCTTTAATCTAAAGATTAAAGAATAGTTCAGTAGTCATTTGACACGTTTACAAATTATGGCACTCTTATCTCCTTTATCTTGGGTCTTGATGGCCTTTTTTTTGGTGGAGAACAGCTAAACGTCTTGGTCACTTGTCGAAATTGCTATATTTAGTTGATTTCGACGATTAAGTCCATTGAATCTGGGGCTCAAAAGTATTGGAGTCTGACTTTTTGTTCTATTTCATAGTTCACAAAATCATTGTCAAAAGATACGAAATCTCTCTTTGAAGGCTTTGAAAACAAGGTTATTAATGACAAATCACCTACTTTTTGCAAACGTCTATTTTTTTCACCTTCCCTCTATTTTGTGAAAGCTTTGCTTCTTTTCATTATTGTATTTTCATTTTTCTTCTCTAATTTTTGAGTTTCCATGGAATCTTCTACATGTCGCCCTTCTCATAGCATAACTTCATGTGACTTTCATAATGTTAAAGAGGATGGTCTTTGGAAACCTATGTCTTTTTGTGTGAATGATTGGGTAACAATTCTTTCCTCATGCAAAGGTGTGCACAGGGTAATGAGAACCAAGCGAGATAAAGTTGAAAACTATTGGAAAGGTTTTGTTCTTGTTTTCAAAGTGATCGACAATGGTTGGCTAGCTAAAATTCAACATGTGTACATAGCCAAAGATATGGTGGTAAACTTGGATGAACATCCCATGCTCCATTCTTACTGTAAGGAATACAAATGCTTCTCTATTTGATACAATGAATTCAACGTTCTTCCATTGTTCTCTCTCATTTTTTGATTCTATTTCGGTTATCTTTCCATCAACAGTCGTGTATTGATAGCCCGTGGAGAGCTTAAATGGCATATTCAAAGCAATTCATAAGGGAATTATAGATGTTATGTATGTTGACAAGCCAAGTTCTTTTTACAAAACAATGGATGTGTTTGTCTATTTTGTAGAATACAAGGTTCTATCAAGAGAAGGTGCAATGGAGAACTACATGAGTTTCCCGTTCCCACAATAAGATCACTTGATTGGAAAGCCCTTGATGTATATACCATATCAAGCTTCAAATCCAAAATTAAAGAAGACATCCTTAAAGCTATGTCTCCGGGTAGGATTTCAAGAAGGATAAAGGTTCAATGATTCTTGCATATACATGTCTTTGTGGCATGTTTCAAAAAAATGGATTTACAGAGGACAAGGACGATGTGGCTTAATAGAAGATTGTTTACATGGTGAGCCAAAGGCTCTTTTTCTATTATCTGAACGCAGAAGCCACCACGTGCATTAGATTTTATATATATATTTTTTAAATAAACATCGCTGCCATGAACGTAGAAGGCTCTAAATAAAAAAGACTCCACGTGAAAAGCTGCTTGCAATGAACAAACTTGCAGACAAAGCTTATTATTTGAACGCAGAAGCCACCACGTGGCATTAGATTTTATATATATATTTTTTAAATAAACATCGTTGCCATGAACGTAGAAGGCTCTAAATAAAAAAGACTCCATGTGAAAAGCTGCTTGCAACGAACAAACCTACAGACAAAGCTCGAAGATGCTTAGAACTTGCGAAGTCCAGATCAAGCTGCTTTTGAGAGCAATTGAGCAAGACAGAGAATCGGCCTTCTTTTGTAATGAAGCCTGAATACAGCTGCCCCGATCTATCTCTCTCTATCCTCCATACACACATATCTCCAGATCAACTCGTCAATGCCCCCGTAAACACCATACTTTGAGCTCGAGGACTACGTCTACAAGCATCCGAAGTATCCTCCATCTTGATGATCTACAAATATAACCAGGTTTGAAAGGTCTCCACTACTCCTTTCCGGTTCTGCCCGGCTTGCTAATGCACGGACAAACATCGCGGAAAAGAATTTGTGTGAATCTTTAGAATTACGCATGGGAACTTGCTGCAAAATATTATTTCCATGAACATTGAAGGATGGCCGAGGGCATAGGGTTGTTGAATCTGCATGAGCTATAGTTGGAGCGAGTTGCGCCTGCAGAAACGAGCTGAGTATGGTAGTACAAGCTGGACATGATGAGCACTCTCAAAGATTAATATTTTGTGTGATCAATCCATGGCAGTGGTCTCTTCTAGTGATACTGAAACAAAAGATATCAGATTTCAGTCGATGATCAATTGGCCTAATCTAGAGTTGAATCACCAAAACTCATTGCCTTAGCAGACCCGTTCAACACATTTTCCTTTTGATGCTATCAGGTTGTTGGTGATGTAGACGGAAGAGAGGCCAAAGAAATAGAAAGAGTAATCGTCGAAGTGGAGATGAGGGCAGAAAAGCTTGGCAAGATCGATCGACACACCGAAGCTTATGATGGTTAGCTGCTTGCACTTTTAGCAGAGAGTGTGACGGGATTAGTGGCAGACAACTCAATGTCGAGGGAAAGGCATTGGTGAATGATATCGAGTGGAACGCCACCCATACTAATGTCCATGAGTGTCATGTGATAGTAGTTCACCAGATGCGTATTTTGATTATTGACAAGCGGATTGAATATAGTGCCTTCCGCTATGGGGATGACAACCTCAAGATGCCCATTATCATGTGTAGTTAGGAAGCACGATACATAACTCGGGTTAGCCAGCAAGGAGGCAAGAAGACATAATTGATGACCGAAGCAGCTTACAACACACACACACACACACACACACACACACACACAGATAGTACTACTGATCAAAGGACATAGAACATAAAGTTACATCTGCGTGTTTTGTGTATGGCAGGGAGGACATATATTCACAACACTGTACGTTCCAATTACACAAGCGCAACTCAACCTCGACAACACTGTAAGGTCCATTATTTGCATCCAATTTCCATGCGCATGCGTTTGCTTGGCGCAACACATAAACGCTACCGTGCAGGGCACGGCTTTCGTTTCTTATAATTTTTTGGAGAGACCACAGTGCCAGCTCTCCACCATACTTCTGTATGGCACCTCTGTATGACGTGCACTGTATACTTTGCACTTTCAATATGTGACGTTTCATTGCACGATGATATGTTTAACTATTCACATTGCTTTTTGTAGCTTGACTCAAATAACGGCTTGTAGATTGGACAATCGAAAAGCATCAGTACAACATTGCAGGTCAGTAAAGCACCTCATCTATTGTTGCATTTCATTCATGATTTATCTATTTGCTTGTTTTAGAATTTTCTGCATTACCTCATTTTCTTCAATTTATTTGGATCTCATTTCAAAACTATACACTCGATGTCAATCAACATTTTCACATGTTACTTACACACGCTACTTTTCGCATACGGTTGCTAGCCAATGCATGTGATGTATTACAATAGTGACTACACAAGTAGAATGCATGTGGTGTATCACAATAATGAATTCACCTTGTGCATTATTATTTTAGCTCTAAATAATTGATTCCCTATTATACATGTCCTTGTTTCTCCCATACTAGGTATAAGTTTGAAGTTTTCAAGACCTAGAAGATTACAATTTAATCGTTAATAAGCTAGGGAGAAAACTGCAACCAACTTGAAGCTAGCTTATCGTCCATATGTTAGGTCATGGTTTGAAATTATTGCATTGTATAAAGATTGGAGCATGCAATGTGAAATCTTTGCTCACAATCTAGAAATATGTCCCTCTTGCAGAGCGGCATACCTCACATATATAGTGATTTTCGAGGTCATCGGAAAAATGAAATAGACACTCTTGTTGCCCTTGCTTTTGTATTACTGTTGGGCGCTTTTCCATCTTAGCGACAACAACGAGACTTAGCAACATTGAATCTATAGTCTATTGCCAATCCAAGATACCAACCACGAATCAACAGTATCCCCTCTCTATTCATAAGACCAATGAGCGATATTTGGACGTAAGAGAGGCAGACATTATAATTATAGACAAGCTATCCATGAGATTTAGTCATTCTCTTGTTCCCTTCAGTTCTAGATGCTAAATGTCAATTTACATATGTCATGTTATATTCTATAGATGTTATATAGAAAGGCCCACCAAGCAAGACTAGTTATGACAAATTGGATACTGTAGTTGGAGAAGGATACGGTACCAAAGATACTTTCCATATTGACGATAATATCGATTGTAGAGTAAGCCAAAGTGACACACCACTTATCTCTAAAAGTGATGTGGTCCCAAAAAGACGGCGGTCACCTATTCCTCCCAAAAAGAAGAGGAAGTCATCAAGTACTCCCTCACATGCTAATCCAAAGAAAGGAGAAATAATTCCAAGTAAGAGAGAGTAAAGAAAGCGGTCACCGTCTTTGCCTTCTTAGGGGTAAATGGAGGATCTATGTGGCATGGAAGAGTTCCCTGTAAGTTCAAGAAATTCAAAGAGGGAGGAAAGAACGTTAGCTTTCTTACTTGATAAAGTATTGGCCTTTATCCAACAATTTGACACGGCTTTTGAATATTCTAGGAATATTCAAAGCTCCAAAATGTTTCTATGCATTTCTAAAAGTCAACCCGTCTTTGTCAATGAAAGAAATTGTTTGTTTTATGTAATCTTTGGGTGACAAGCATATAAAATTAAGCTCCATGTGTTCATATAATTTCTATGTAGACACATGTAAAGCACTTTACTCACTCAATGCAAGATACTAACACACAGATAACTATGGAAAAAACAAGTCAATAGTAATATACCCAGTGGAGTGACCATAACTTTGAAATAGAAAATTTCATGGGTGTAGCAATAATATGGCATTAGATGTGGGTACGATCCCACAGTAATTTCATATGTGAGACCTCAAGGTGTAAAGACCCATGCCCCAGCCAACCATTCTACTCTATTTTTTTTTGTCTCCATGGAAAGTACTAATTCATGTGGTTCTATCATAAACTTTGGTACTTCAATAAATCATGGATAGTCTTTTGATTTCAATTGTCACATAGCCCGCCAACTATGTAGGAGTGAAGGTGTGATCCAAAAACGTGTATCCATGTCTGAAACCGAACTGTCCTTGTGACCTCAAGCCTTGCATTTCACCCCTTGCCCTGAACTCATGCTCCAAAATAGATACGCACGTCTTGGCTAGTGTGTGATTCTATACCTTGTAGATTGCCTCTTGGATCGTCCTTCAAGTGAAAAAGACCATTTCGTTGGTCTTGTTGGAATTAGGGTTGCAAGAAAACACACACAGCTTGGAGAAGACGAAGGAAGCTCAAGGCACACAATAGAGAGTGTATTGTGTAGTGTGCAATGGAAAGATAGATAGCCCTAGAGTGATGGTCGTATATACAATGCACAGGAAAATAACCTCCTAAAGAGGGAAAAAATGCCCCGGTGATCCTAAGTGTGTTCACACACATCACTACCACATGTATATGGTAACAAATCCCCCCAGGAGTGATGCGGTGAACGAGAGCTGACATATGAGTAAAGGGAAGTGCCATTCCTTGAGGACATGATCGGTCCACAAAGGGTGTTGGGGTATAAAGCCCAATGTGGTAAGTGGGCGGGCCGCCTGGTATGTACATATATTCTTTTGTAAAAACCTAATAAGAACTCACTATGCTCTACACATTACAGTAGAGCGAGTTCACCATATCGTCGTGCTCTTCTTCTCGCACTCTCTCTCTCTCGCCGCACTTCCGCTCGTACTCCTTCAATTGGTATCAGAGCTCAGATCGAGGCTCAGGGCAGCACTGCAGGAGGCTAGAGTCACCAGCTCAGATTGGAGTGAAATTCAACAGGTAAAGACACGGCCCCAAATCTCGTGGGAGAGCCCAAGGGTTTGGTGTTGTCAGAATTTCATTCTGAGGTCATCTCGGTCACCGTTCGGCTTCGACAAAGTTCTGCGCAGGCCATTTTCGACTACGTGGTCTCAGCGGGTGCAGATCTGACTCTGCAAATTTGGGGTTTTCGGCCTACGACTGCAGGTGCTGAGGATATCGACACTCCCAGAGTGTTGATTTGTGGCTATCTACACATCGAAGGACGGCTCACAGTTCTTGGAGGCGTGTCACATACGACACGGGCGCATCTACACACAGACTGTAGGCGACATCCACTAGTTCATCAGGTAGCTTGTGTTTGCTGCTTGATATTCCAGATTTCATCCTGACATTGCAGGTACTTCCACATGGGATGTATTGTCAGAGATGATGTATGTCTGTTGAGGGTTTGCTGGCTGTGAGTCACGCAGCAAACAACCGTCGCAGCGGTTACAGCATACAGTGGGAAATTTGTGGATGTATGACTTTGTGGGAAGTCTATGTATTGTCAGATTTACTGCAGACTTTGTTGAGGGTCGAGTGAGGTTTTATTGAGTTGGGGGATTCTCGAATGTTGAGATCCTTTCGGTGATACAGGTCTTGGAGCGATCCCTCGAGCACCCTTAGATAGGCAGCTAGGATGTATTGACTGTGAGTTAGACAGTTGGGATTGCATCTTTGCTTTACTGCCGTTGAGGCATTGTCGCAGTCTATGCTTACAGGACAGTGACAGGACAGTCAGAGACAGTACAGGTGCAGGACAGGTTTACCCACAGCTTACAGTGTCAGAGAGACAGTGTTTTTGAGTTGTTTTTTGGTCTGTTTTTGAGTACACCAGAGCCATTTTACAAAGGAGACTCTGCCGAAATTTATGCAGAATCTGAAGCTTTCTTGGTTCATTTGACAGGTTGATATTGGCTCAGAGGTCAGTTTACAGGGGAAACTCTGCCGAATTTTTCCCAGAAAAGTAAACTACTGTGAAGCGTAGCTGTGGCTGGATCACAGGACACTGCTCTTTACAATATCAAGAAGCTGGATGGAACCAATTTCCCATTGTGGAAGAAGCAGATTTGGCACGTGTTGGTACAAAAGAAGCAGATAAAACCTATAAGGCTCAAGGGGATAAAACCAGAAGATATGGACGAAGATGAATGGAGCGAAATGGATGAATTGGCACTTTCTACCATTATGCTGACTTTGGCAGAAAGCGTTTACTTCAATGTAGCAGACGAGATGTCGGCTTATCAAGCATGGTTAAAGCTGAGTGATCTTTATGAGAAGCAGAGTGCAGCTTCACAGGTATACTGGCTTAAGAAGGTTGTTGACTTGAAGATAAAAGAAGGGACACCTATGTCCAATCATTTGAATGAATTCAACACAATCTATAGTCAGTTGTCAGCTCAAGGTGTCAAGTTTGATGAACCTGTTAGAGCTATGTTCCTGTTGATCACCTTGCCAGAAAGTTGGGACACTTTTCGCACATCTTTGAGTAATTTTGCACCTCCAGATGTTTTGAACATAGCAGGTGTAGAAGGAAGTCTGCTTACTGAAGAAACCAATAGAAAGACAATGGACAAAGGCAAAGGAACAACCTTAGTTGTCAGGGGAAGGACCAAAGAAAAGTACAAAGGTGGAAAGAGGAATCAGTCTCGTAGCAAGTTCCGCAGTGCTAAAGGCAAGAGTGACATAGAATGCTACCACTGTGGCAAGAAGGGTCACATGAAAAGAGACTGCAGAGAATGGAAAGCAGAAAAAGGCAAAGAGAAAGCTGAAGACCATGGTGAGAAGAACAAGTCCTCAGTGAAGATTCAAGAAATAAATGTGACAAACACTGTTGCAGAGGATGACAGTCTAGTGTCAGGAGACATCTACTTCTTGAAGAATACAATGGACTCAGCTCTTCTTACAACATCTGATGGAAATGCACTGAGTGACTGGATTATAGACTCAGGGGCATCACTTCATGTGTCTCCAAACAAGGAGTGGTTTACTTCTTATGTGACCACTAAAGATCATGTTCGGCTAGGCAATGGGCAGACATGTGAGATCTTAGGTGTTGGAGATGTTCAATTGAAGTTTCAGAATGGCTCTTCTTTCACGTTGAAGAATGTGAGACATGTTCCCGCAATTACAAAGAGCTTGATCAGCACAGGTTTACTTGATGTTGCTGGCTACGTCACCACTTTTGGACAGAACATGTGGAAGATATCCAAGGGTTCTATGACAGTAGCACATGGAGTAAAGTCTGGAGGAATTTACATGATTTATGTATCAAATGTCTCTAAAAATGTAATCAATGTAACCGAGCAGCCGAACATTTCTTTGTGGCATAGCCGGTTAGGACATATGTCCAAGAAGGGAATGAAACTCTTGTCTCGTTCTGGTTATTTGCCTGGCTTTTCATTTAATGATTTTGAATTCTGTGAACATTGTCTGTATGGTAAGCAAACACAGCAGCCACATAAGCATAGAAGCAATAGAAGAGATACACAGTTGGCACTTGTTCATAGTGATTTGTGTGGACCTATGCCTAACCTATATCTAGGGGGAGCTTCTTACTTTATGACATTTATAGATGATTACTCGAGGAAAGTATGGGTTTACTTTCTCAAGCACAAGGATGAAGCGTTTAGTGTTTTCAAAACGTTTGTGACACTTGTGGAGAATCAGAGTGGCAAGAAGCTTAAATGCTTACGCACTGACAATGGTGGAGAGTATGTTTCAAAGGCCTTTCAGGACTTTTGTGAGTCAAAAGGTATAAAACGTGAACTTACTGCTCCTTACAATCCTCCTCAAAATGGTGTTGCTGAGAGGATGAATAGGACCATACAAGAGAAGGTCAGAAGTATGTTGTCTAATGCACAGCTGCCAAATGGGTTTTGGGCTGAAGCTGTATCAACAGCTGTTCATCTTGTAAATAGATCTCCTAGCAAGGTTTTGCAGAAGGATTCAGTGCTAGAGATGGTATGGTCAGGCAAAATGCCCTCATACAAGCATCTCAGAGTCTTGGGCTGTGAGGCATATACTCACGTTCCAAAGGAATTTAGGAACAAACTTGAGCCAAAGAGTAGAAAGTGCATCTTTCTAGGCTATGGTAATTCTGGTGAGATGGGGTACAGACTTTAGGATCCCGAATCCAGAAAGGTTGCCCTCAGCAATGATGTTCACTTTAATGAATCCAAATATCATTCTAAACCAGAGAGGGTTGAGGAGATTAGAAGAGTTGTCTTCCAAGAAGATGGACCTGCACGTGCAAGACAAAATGTCAGGGCTCAAGAGGAGCAAGGACAGGATAGAGTGGAACCACAGGTTGTGGCTGATCCTGAGCCACCTATTGTGCGTAGATCTGGACGTGTCACGCGACCTCCTGATAGGTTTGTTCCATCTATGAACTATGTCATGTTGACTGATTGCAATGAGCCTTCATGTTACAAGGAAGCAGTGCAAATGAAGGACTCCGGGAATTGGCAATTGGCCATGCAGTCAGAGATGAGAGCTCTGCATAAAAACAAGACATGGAAGCTAGTTAAATTACCACAGGGCAAAAAGGCTCTACCTTGTAAATGGGTTTACAGGTATAAGATCACCGCTCATGATAGTCAGCCAAAGTACAAAGCAAGGCTTGTTGCCAAGGGCTTTAAGCAAGAACAAGGCATTGACTTTGAGGAAGTCTTCTCTCCGGTGGTCAAGATGACTACATTGAGATGCTTTCTTGCATTGGTTGCCATATTAGATTTGGTGTTGCACCAAATGGATGTCAAGACAGCGTTCTTGCATGGTGATTTAGATGTGGAAATTTACATGCAGCAGCCAGAAGGGTTTGTTGAGAAAGGCAAGGAAGATTGGGTATGCCAGTTGTTAAAGAGTCTTTATGGCTTAAAACAATCACCGAGGGCATGGTACCATAAATTCCACAAGTTTATGCTTTCTAAAGGCTGCAAACGTAGTGAGTTCGATCACTGTCTATATACAAAGAAGGCTAAGGATGATAGTTGGCTGATCCTTATTTTGTATGTGGATGACATGTTGATTGCTGGCAAGCACTTGGAAGAAATTTCAGCTTTGAAGTCAAAGATGGAAAAATCGTTTGACATGAAACACATGGGGGAGGCAAGTCATATACTTGGTATGCGCATTGAGAGGGACAGATCAAAGAAGTTGATTTGGTTATCTCAAACAGAGTATATTGACAAGGTTTTGCAACGTTTCAATATGGAGAAGGGAAAGGCACTGAGTGTTCCATTGCCACCATATGTGAAACTTAGCAAACAAGATTGTCCTGTGTCTGAGGAAGAACAGGATGAAATGGATAAGATTCCATATGCGTGTGCAGTGGGTAGTTTGATGTATGCAATGATTGCTACTCGCCCAGACATTGCATTTGCAGTGGGAGTAGTAAGTCGATACATGTCAAACCCATGCAAGAAACATTGAGAGGCAGTGAAAGGAATATTGAGATACCTGAAAGCTACAAAGAGTATGCATATATGCTATAGGAGTCAGGAGCTAAGTGTAAAGGGTTTTATAGACTCAGATTATGCAGGTGACTTAGACAACCGAAGGTCTACATCAGGGTATGTCTTTACATTGGCTGGTGGAGCAGTATCATGGCGTTCTAGATTATAAGATTGTGTTACTCAGTCTACTACAGAGGCTGAATATGTTGCAGCATCAGAGGCATGCAAAGAATCAATTTAGCTTATTCGACTAGTAACAGATTTGGGAATCAAAGAAGAGATGCCTGTGTTATATTGTGATAGTCAAAGTGCTATACAATTGGCTCGCAATCCAGTTTATCACTCAAAGACAAAGCATGTGGATGTGAAGTATCATTTCATCAGGGAAATGCTCGAGGATAAGCAACTTCAGCTTGTCAAAGTTCACACCACAAAAAATCCTGCTGATCTACTTACAAAAGGACTTCCCTCAAAGAGCTTTGCGCATTTTCGCAAGCAGTTAGGTGTAGGGTAGGACATCACTTCTCTACATCTCTTGTATATTAGCTTGTATAGTAGCTTCTCTCACACTTAAAGTACCACATTGGACTTTAAGTGGGAGGTTGTTGGGGTATAAAGCCCAATGTGGTCGCCCAGGTAAGTGGGCGGGCCGCCAGGTATGTACACATATTCTTTTGTAAAAACCTAATAAGAACTCACTATGCTCTACACATTACAGTAGAGCGAGTTCACCATATCGTCGTGCTCTTCTTCTCGCACTCTCTCTCTCGTCGCACTTCCGCTCGTACTCCTTCAAAGGGGAGTAAGCCCAAAACTTTGCAGAAAGCTTCAAACTTCTCACGAGACAATGCCTTTGTGAAAAGATCTGCAATGTTGTTCTCTGTTGGCACATAATCCAAGATGATCTCTCCTGCTGAGTGCCTCTCCCTGACATAGTGGTAATGCACCTCAATGTGCTTTGTGCGAGCATGAAAAATTGGGTTCCTCGCAACTACCAACGTGCTCTGGCTGTGAGTGTAGATAGTGTTGGCAGTGTCTTGTCCAACACCCAAACCAGCCATAAGGGGTTTGAGCCATACACACGCAACCGTAGCTGTGAAGACTGCCTTGTACTTAGCCTCACAACTCGAAGTGGCCACAGTAGGTTGCTTCTTGATCAACCATGATATACATGAACTGTCAAGCATGAAACAAAAACCACTTGTGGGCACTCGCGTGTCAAAACAACCAACTCAATCTGAGCCTGAAAAATCATGTAAGTCTGAGCCAAGGTGTAAAGCTCCACTCAAGTAGCGGAAAATCCTCTTGACAGCTTGCCAATGCTTAGACCCTGGGCTATGCATAAATCTGCTAACTATGAGACTACAAACTGAATAGCTGGCCTTGTGTTGCATACATAAATGAGGCAGCCAACAACAGTTTGGTAAAGAGTGACATCAGTAGGATCACCAGCATCATGTAGACTTAACTTCAAACCTGTTTCCATGGGAGTGGAATTAGGTTTGCAATCCTCAAGTCCAAACTTACATAGCAACGTCTCTATGTAACTTTTCTAACACAAGGCAATACCACCATCACACTGCTTAAATTGTATGCCCAAGTAATGATGCAACAGTCCCAAATATTTCATCTTTAAAGTAGCATTCAAATCACCCTTAAATTCAGCAATATGTGCCTCATTAGGACTAGTGATCAACAAATCATCCACATAAAGAACAACAATGAGAAGTACATCGCCCTCACGCTTGACATGCAATGTGATTTCTATCAAACTGTTATTATGAAAGCCTCATTTGACCAAATGAGTATCAGCTTTCTCATACCAAGCACGAGGAGATTGCTTCAACCTATACAAAGGCTTATTACATTTGTACACTTTGTCCTCTTGTCCTTTCTTGACAAAACCACGAGGGTGCATTACATAGACTTCCAAAAAAATGCCACCATTCAAGAGAGCAGTAACAATGTCTAATTGATGTACATCCCAACCAAAATGAGGTGCCAATGCACATAGAAAACGAACAATAGTCATACGACAAGTCGGACCAAAAGTTTCTTCATAATCTATGCTTTTTTTTTGCGCATAGCCTTTTGCAACAAGTCAAGCCTTATGGCAATCAGCCTCACCATCCGGAATGCGTTTCAACTTGTAAACCCATTTTGTACCAATGGCCTTTTTGCCAACAGGCAAATCACATAACGTCCATGTGTCATTTTCTATAAGTGCATCATATTATGATTGCATGGCAGCCATCCAATTTTCTGAATTATGTGCTTCATCAAAAGACAGAGGTTCCTCAACATCATGTAAGCTAGACACAACCAAAATATAACAATCTGATGCATAAGAGGCATGGCAAGAACGTGAACGAGTACGACTACACAAAGGTGCATCCAATTTACTGTCACGCAAAGTGTGCACCAGCCATTTTGGCATACCTCTAGCCTACTCATTTTCAACCCTTTCGTCATCAAGTACATCATGTACATCTGCATCAGTAGTAGGTTGATCTGTAACATTTTCAAAAACCCCCATAGGTTGTACATTTGCCTCATTGGAATTTACATTCGTACTTTCACCCACTGAAAAGAGGCAACAAAGTGTCATAAATGTCATGTGAGCTTACATTACCGCCTCTAGTAAATGACAGCAAAGGCTAAACAAAATTTTCCACAAACACAACATCATGTGAGACCAAAATACGCTTTGTTTGCGGATGGTACAACCTGTAACCTTTTCTTTCAGCACTATAACCAAAAAAAAAACATTTGATAGCCTTATCATCCAATTTTTTGCGTTGCGCTTGTGGCACTAAACCATAAGCCACATGGCCAAAAACACACATGTGCTGAATAGATGGCTTTCTATCATGCCATGCTTCACATGGAGTCATAAACTGCAACGCTTTTGTAGGACACCTGTTGAGTACATAAGTGGCACACATGACCTCGAGCCAAAACGAATGTGGTAAAGCTTGACTCTTGACCATACATCTTGCCATTTTTGTAAGAGACCTTTTTTTCCTCTCAGCAACACCATTTTGCTGAGGCGTATATGGTTGTACATTGGTGTTTTATCCCACGACTAGCCAGAAATACATTAAATTCATGAGACAAACACTCTCCCCCTCTATCGGAATGGAGGGTTCCCATTGTACATTTCGAGACATTTTCAGCCATAGCAAGAAATTGCTTGAAGCACATGAACACTCCTGACTTATGTTTCAACAGATATACCCATGCATGCTTGGAGTAGTCATCAATGAAAGTCACGAAGTACAAGTAATTTCCCAAGGATGGAGTTTGCATAGGCCCACAAACATCACTATGCACAAGTTGCAATCTGCATGTAGCACGAGCTGACCGATCCTTTGGAAACTTAGCACGCTGCATTTTACCCAAAATACAGCTTTCACAAACATGTTTGACAGGTGCTTCAAGAGGCGGCAAAGAAGCAATCATATCAGATTTCTGCAAACGCAGCAAACTGGCAAAATTTAGATGCCCAAAACGTGCATGCCATAGTTTTGCATCTGAAACAGCCCTTGAATCTGCAATTGCATTTGCAAAATTTTGTCCACACTTGTCATACAAAGTGAGCTTATACATCCCACGGCACAAAAGGCCAGATGTGACAATTTCATCACCAAAATTGAGATCATGAACTGTACATCTGTCATCCACAAATTTGACTACAAATCCAAGTCTAGCAAGTGTAGATACAAACAAAAGATTCTTCTTGATGCAAGGTACATAAAGTGCATCAACAAGCGTGAAAGAACTTCCATTTGCAACAATAAGCACAATCTTTCCAAATCCCTGAACCGGATAAGAGGCATTGTTGGCACAAGTGACTGAATTCCCATGAGAGACAGACTCGAGAGAGGTGAACAAATCACGCTGTGAGGTAATGTGCTTTGCAGCAGCACTGACAAAATACCACACATGTGAATGTGAAGCAATTGACATGCATGCAGCATGGACAATAGGATTATGGATACACTCTGCACTAAAATCCCATTTTGCATCAACATCAGCATCACAGTCTCCGTTCACAGAAGACTCAACAATAGCTGCATTTGTAGTGGAACTAGCATTTGCAATGGAACCACCATCTTTCTTCTTTGCCTCTTTGGCCTTTAACTTAGGACATTGTTTGATCAAGTGATCATTAGCTTTACAATAATGGCAATGCATCTTCTTTTTGCCCTTATCACCAGAATTTCCAGACAAATTACTACTAGCAGAAGCATTAGGAACAGGAGATTTTCCACTCGCAGAAGAATCATAAGAAGTGGCTGCATTGTTGTTACCACCCTTTCTTTGAGCAGCAATAAAGGCATGTTCAACTGCACGGTGTCTATTCCTGTTTTTTTAAAAGTGACTCTTGCAGCAACAATGTACACAATGCATCAAACATGACAACTTCAAGATTTCCTTGGGCCATAAGTCTCCAAGTACTAGCAAAAGTTTGGTAAGAGTCTGGCAAGGCATCAAGAATAGTTTGCACAAGGGAACTATCTGAAATGACTACACGTGCAGAAATAAGTTGCTCATTGATATCCTTGACACTAGCAAGGAAAGTGTCCATATCTCTTCCCCATGCATAATCTTCGACTCTAGCTCTTTACGCAGCAATGCAATTTTTGCCTCATTGCGTCTTACATAAAGACCATCCAGAATATCCCAAGCCTGTTTTGCAAATTTCATTGAATGAATGTGAGGAGTAATGGTGCGCTTCACTGACAACGCAATCAACGCATGATCTTGCGCATCCTTTACATCCCAACGAGCTTGTTCTATCGTAGGCAAAACAACTCTAACAGCAGCAATGCTTGCAGCAAGACCTGCAACATCCTCAACATCGCCTACATCCTCAGAACTAGGACATACATCAATCCCCTACACAATATTCTAGACTCCCTTTGACATAAGAACATGTTGCATCATGTAAGCCCACATAGGGTAATTGTCCCTATCCAATCTGTCCTCAGCAGCAAACATCTTGAACACATCTGTGTTGTTGTCATCCATGGTCAATGTTGCACCTGATGTGTAAACTGCCTGAAAAGAGAAGAAACGAAGCAGGAACAACACGTGCTATATAGCACAAACCGTAGAAGATTGTAAGGGATGTGTTATGCAGAAAACAACACTGAGAAAAATTTTACACAAAATGACGAAATAGCCTGTGCAGTGCCTGCAGTGGAAACAGAGGCCAAAATGAGCCCGAATCAGAAATCTGAGCAGACTAAGCTCTATGAGCTTACCCAAAATTGTTGTTGACCTGCGAACGCTCGCCAAAGCTCATTGAAATCGAAGAAAGTGAGGAGGCATGTGCTGGAGTTGTTGGCGACTAAGCCCGTGAGGACGCAACCTGCTCTGATACCAATTATTGGAATTAGGGTTGCAAAAAAACAAGTGTGCAATGGAAAGATAGATAGCCCTAGAGTGATGGGCGTATATACAATGCACAGGGCAAAAAACCTCCTAAAGAGGGAAAAAATGCCCCGGCGATCCTAAGTGTGTTCACAAACATCACTACCACATGTATATGGTAACATGTCTAATATCCTGTGGGGGCGGCATATTGTAAAGTTGTCTGCAATAATCCATTCATGCATCTAGGGATGTGATTTGTAAGGGGGGTTGTCATTTTTGTAGCATCTGCCATCCCTCTTGCTATCTTGTCCCAAAAAAGCTGGTAAACTTTTTCTTCCATTTTTGGCCAGTAGTCTCATCTTTTTGCTATGCACAAGGCATTTGAAGAGCATGTGGAGGTTAATATGCATGAAAAACATGGAAAGGAAACTTTTATTTTGCATAAATTTTCCATATCGCATCAAACTTGTGTCATCAGAAACAACCAAGGAACACTTCCAAGAAATATTTCAAGTGCTGACTTTGAAGTGTGTTGTGAATGTATGCATGAAAATTGATGCTAGACAGAGTTGCTAAATCATTGCCTGGATGCTTAGAAACCATCTAGACTTCAAATTTTAAAATTTTACGTTATTATTTAGTGTCAATTAATGTACGTTAGAGATTGAAAGTTGACTTCACTTGTGCTACATGCTGCCTACCAAGTTTTTGGTAATTTGGAATTTCACTTCTTTGAAGTTGAGAGCGAGAGCATGTCTCCTAGTTAAATTCTCCTAGCTAGGTGAGACCATGTCATAAGAATCCTAATTTCCTTGAGAATCCAATTGGAGTGTTGTATTAAAGAATTAAGGATCATGTGCATGTTCACGATACACAAGGCTACCACATATTATGGATTCACCCGACAAGGATTCAATTGTTTTATGAGGTTCCTCTCTATGCTTGAGTCTAGTCCTCCATTCATGAAGGCTTGGTTGGCCATATTATGTGTGATTAGGGAATCAACATCCCCCTAGAATAATTCTTTGAAGAACTTGGTTGTTAATCCATCCCATCCCAAGGGTTTCTCCTTGCCTAATGCTTGTAGCGCAAGGGAGCATTCCTCCTCAATGATATATTTCTCAAGAAGGTTGGCTTCAAATTGCGAGATTGCAAGAAGAGGGGGGGGGGGGGGGGGGGGGGGGGGGGGTGGGTGGGTGGGTGCGCCCTCACAATTCCTAAGAAAGAAAAAACTCCATGGAAAAGCTCTTATCCAATCTCGGCCCGTCATAATGAAATACCAAAAATTTTCAACTCTTCCCAAGCATGGTCTAGTTGTCATCCTTAAAACTTAGGGTGTATTCAGATTGCATAATGGGCAAGCCTTTTCTAGATTTGTGTCATTTACCTAGGTAGAAGCCCATCGAATATACAAGAAAGTAGGAGCATCACAACCAATGAGAATAACCAAAAATCTCTTTGTTAAATAATTTCTTACATCTTTTTGGGCCCAAGAGTTTAAAGCTAACCCATATTTGGTATTGAAAAGTGAGGGCTAGAGTGAAACTCCATGGCCTCCCATAAATATGATAAATAGTACTAAATTCTTTTTACTTTACATTGGTAGGACTGAAAAAACTTTTCATTTTCTACTATCTTAGTACTTGCCCTTCACTTTTCGATTTCAAATTAACTTTTATTAAAGGTTCTCTTTGAAATGAAGCAGAGTTTGACATGTGGAGGGTCTCTCCTTCCTTGAAAATTTTAAGCTCAATTAACCTTCAAATATAATAAATTTGCCTCTAAATGTTTTGGAAAAAAACAAAGTATAGCCGAACTATTAAAAGTTATTCGTTTAGTGTAATCCCACCTACAAGTTTTGAAGATTATCTTGAATTCTAGATTTGAAGCTGAGGAAACCGACAAAGTATAGAGAAATTGAGTGTAAAAGCTATCAAATATAATAAAGTTATCCCTAAAATTTCTCATATGTAGGTTTTTTAAGTTTTTGAGAGAAGCATTCCGCGTCAATTTGATTTAGTGTAACTTCTCTTACAAAATTTTGGGATTTGTCTTGAAAATTCTGATTTTCCTTTAAGCACTAAAAAAAGCATAGGTTTAGAACAATCCCACCTATGAATTTTGAGATTCACCTTTAAATTCCAGGTCAATTCCATTCAAAGCCAAGATCACCCGCCAAGCTCAAAGAAATCTAACATAAAAACCTTCAAAAATAGCCAAGTGTTGCAAGAGTTTCCTCCCGTTGTCCGCCTTTTCCATCTCTTGAGCTCCGCTCCAACCTTGGGCTTGCCTGTGTTCTACCTTGGATTGGTTGGATTAAATTTTTCCAATTACGCCAATTCTCGATTTTGTGTCGATTCTCGATTCTATAGATGTCGCTTTGTCAATTGCTAATTATAAGACCAATGCTTATTCTCCCTTCCCTCTCTCTCTAGTGCCGGTGTGAGAGCCCTCTGACCCCCCCGCCCCCTCTCTCTCTCTCTCTCTCTCTCTCTCTCACACACACACACACACACACACATACACACACACTCACTCACATAGGTTGTAGCGAATGTCACTCTCTCTTACTGACTCACACATGTGCTCTCTCTCTCTCTCTCTCTCTCTCTCACACACACACACACACACACACACACATGATAAATCGAATGGACCATTCTCTATTTCTCAACAATCTCACTCACACACAAAAAGCTTGCAATCAGCAACATCGCATTCTCTCTCTCTCTCTCTCTCTCTCTCTCTCTCTCTACCATTCTCTATTTCTCAACAATCTCACTCACACACAAAAAACTTGCAATCAGCAACATCGCATTCTCTCTCTCTCTCTCTCTCTCTCTCTCTCTCTCTCTCTCTCTCTCTCTCTCACACACACACACACACACACACATGCACGATGAATCGAATGGACCTTTCTCTATTTCTCAACAATCTCACTCACACACAAAAAGCTTGCAATCAGCAACATTGCACTCTCTCTCTCTCTCTCTCTCTCTCTCTCTCTCTCTCTCTCACACACACACACACACACACACACACAGATACACGCACGTGCAATGTGTGCAGGACATCCACAACAAATTGCTAGACTTCCATCACTGAATTGTCAAGCTCGTTGTGCTTCATTAATGCAATGCAAAAGTGGAAGGCCTTCGTGCAATGCTCTAACACCTCAACGAATGGCACATCGACTCTGTCTCTCTCTCTCTCTCACACACACACACACACACAAAACACGAACATGTGTATGCAACTATTGACCTTCAAGCGTTGTGATCGAAGATCACTTATGGATGGAAGATTAGTGGAAACCTCCAAAGAGAGGTTTATTGGGTGACATAGAGGGAAGTTCTTTATAGCCTTCAAAATGAAAAGTGAAGCCACCCTTTAAATGGCTTTTAAAAGTAAAATTAGTCTAAGTGGTCAAAGTTGAAATTTGAGGGATGGAGTGAGTAGGGAGTACCCATTCTTGTTAATGTTTTATTAATTGGAATCAAGGAAGATCCGCTCACAAGCAGGGAAGCAAGGCGAGGCACGCTCCATGGGACACAAGCCTTCATATGATAGCTGAGGAGGAGCACAGGCTTTGGACGATAGTCGAGGAGGGGCGTTGGGTGTCCAACGCCAAGCGTAGGGGAGCTGGCTGCTGTTGGCACAAGTGCAACATCTTTTTTATTGTGTGGTTTGAGTTCTGAAGCACCAACGTCAAGAAGGTGGGTTGGTTACGTGAGTTGCCTCAAGGGCTCGATCCATGCGTATTCGGATCCTTCACTCATCCTTTTAGAGGATGAATTCCAACGTTGGCAATGAAACATAAGGAGGGAAGAGGAATCTCCTCAATATATGAATATAATGAAGTAGCTTCCAGTATGTGTACAATAAGCATAAATATGATAAATATAGTAAAGCTCTTTTGACTTTACATTGGAAGGACTCAAAAGCATTTTCATTTTCTCCCATCTTAATACTTACCCTTCACTTTCAAATTTCAAATTAAATTTTTTAAAAGGTTCTCTTTGAAACGAAGCAGAATGTGACATGTGGAGAGTCTCTCCTTCCTTCAAAATTTAAGCTCCTTTGTAAAGAGTATAGATAGATATAGAAGTTCAATGGCTCTTTAGTCATTCTTACTATGGTGACTACAATGTTAATGCTAAAATGTTAATGCTAAAATGACTACAATATAGAAGTTGAATGGCTCTTTAGTCATTCTTACTATGGTGATTACAAGAGTATTTTATGTGTTCCGTACTAAAATAGCTTCAAGTCATCCATGCAACGTGTAGATAGCAAGAGGTATGTAAATCCAATGAAGAAAGAACAAAGGGACGTCCTCACAATATCTATATGGAAAGATAAAAACACTCTTCTAAACTTTGGCATCATTTTTGTGACAAAATTAATTCAAGTTTAATGATTTGTGTTATAGGTTAGTATCTATCTTGGAGTCCAATAGAGAATTGACATCCAATAATGCAAGAGCTAGTGAAATTTTGAAACACACAACACACACCACCACGGCCCACTCCCCCCCCCCTCCCTTTTTTATTGGAACTCTAAGTTAATCACCTAGTTGTTGAATGTAAATAATGATGTTTTGCATCTTGGTGTGTCTAATCACCTTGGAACCTTGTTGACTGCATCAAGTCAACTCTTGCTTCATCTAGCTTAATCATGATTAATTCATTATAGATTTGCGATGGTAAAGAGATGTAACTACAACATTTAACTCACATTAGGCTTTGACTTATACTTCAATAATATGCACCCTTTTTAAGATTTGTATATATAGTGGTATGCTCCTAAAAATAGCTAAATGTAACCGGAAGGAATTTTTGAAATTGATGAAAAAAGTCCATTGGAAGAACAACACCAAAAATTACCTTCTCTAGCAAAGGGCCAAATGAGAGTATGTTGCTAGGCCCAATGAGAACGGCGATATTGGTTTACTCAAGTTTGGAGTTCATGTAAAGACCCATTGTGCTACATTTTTGGACCTGCTCGCAAAACGAGACCAAGCATGGGCCATTATGACAAGGGGCGTGATTGATAAGGTACAGCTCTTCTTTCAAGGTGGCCCATGGAATGAATTAGGGATTCACGACAAATTGCTAGTACCATGGTGGGAAAACCTAAGATTAGGTGGCACCACGGGTGGGTTGGTCCTTAAGTGTAAGAAAACTATAGAGACCCTTGGATGGAGGGAGGGAGCTAGGTATTTCTAGAACTCCATGACACACTGGTCCAAGTGGCTATCTAACATGGGTAAGGAGTTATTGAATTTATGCTGGAGAGAGATTGCCAAGAAGATCAATAACAAAGGGCTTCGTAATCTAGCTCATTTTTGGGATGGTAGCAATACGAGGTGGAAAGAAGCAGACCAATTAACTACCCCATTTCACCTCAATGGAATTGAAAGTCTACTAATCAACAAGGTTGTCAAAGATCTAGATAATGTTTGATGACTATTTAAATGGAAACCTTGGCAGAGGCCTTTGAACATAAATTTCTTTAAACCACAAATCAGGAATCTGATGCAAGTACATAGTGCAAGGACGCTTTAAAGAGAAGAAAATGCTAAAGGGAAACTAAAGGAGAGGAAAAATATAAACACACCAATGTGAAGTCATACACCTCTTTATACGGACACAAAACGTATTTTGACTTTCCACCTTCATAGGTCTTTTCATTTCCTATTTACTTGTCCCTTTCATTTATGGACTTGAGATGTTTTGAAATGCTTTTTTGGCTTTCTAAAAGAAGCATTAGAGAAGAGTTGAGTTAGGCATACTTTCAATGTTTTCAACGATGATGGGGACTTACCTTAAATGTAGTTTTGGATTTACTATATTAAATGGGTTTTTTTTCCCTCTCAAAAAGGTCTCAAAGAACAAGAAATTAAGGTGTGTATTCATAGGAGTTTGATCCTCTTTGAATCTCGATGTGAAGTGTTGATTCAATAAAACTTCTTTTCATATTTTTATTTGTGAAAGAGTGCTTTCATTTAAGGGCCTCATAAAGATCTATTTTATTCAAATATTTTATTATTTTCTGTTTTTGTAGACTTATTGTTTCTTATGCACTCAATTAAATGTTGTTTTTGTTTAAGTTTATCAATATTTGATTTCATTTTCATTCTATTTTGTTTTGCAATGCCAATGTGCACATTTCTTGTTGTTTAAGTGGGACCCTTTGTAATATATACAAAATTTGTGATTATTTGTATATAATGGATAATATAATTTTATATTAAAACACAACAAAAATATGGACATGTGATTGTAGACATTGATTTCATCCCCTTCTTATTTCACCTTTCATTTCACAACTTGATATGGTTTGACCTTTCTTTCATTCTATTCTTTTAGAATGCTAAATTGAAGCTTCACCTTGTTTTTTTCCAAGATTGGGGAGACCTAATACAACCTAATGCTAAAAATTGATTGGTTTCCCCCCTCAATAAACAAACAATGACATAAGCAATGGCTAGAATCTAGGTGAGGAATGATAGCCAGTAACATATGGGACCTCCAATGGCCCCTTGCGATGAAGATTTTCCTATGGAAGGTGGTGTGAGGGGCTATTTCAAATGGCACTAAGATTCTTGCCAAAGAAATTTGATTAGATAGTGCTCACATTGCAATTTTTGCACTTGTTCAAATACTTTCCGACTATAAGCAGCTTGTCTAACAAAATGGATCCAAAAGACATGGAGGATTATGTTCTACAAGAACAATTTAATCTTGGGATTGAAGATTCTAAAGAACCAAGCGCTTCTAATCTTGACACAAATTGTATGCTTTTGCTACTTTAAATAGGTCTAGAGGACTAGGAGCGAGTGTGTATTGAACAAGGACCTCTCAAGTGATGGCTTTAATGAGGTTATCCAAGAAAGCAAAGAAGTGATAACATCAATTGGAAAAAGGAGGATCTCTGGTGAGTGAAAACAAGTAGTACAATCCATCACTCTTAATAATAAATAACACCATGAAAGGTACTACAATGTTACGTTGCATCCCAAATCCTACCCGTGTCTGCTACTACTTTAGGCAACTTTGGAAGATGAGGCTTATTGCTTCACAATAGATGGCTCTCTCCATTATATAAGAGTTAAGATGCCTCTCAATGAATTTAGAGATACAACATAAATGATCAAGTTTGATGTTGATCTTGTCTAAAATGCTCAATTTTGTTGTCCACATTATTCGTTTGCTACATGCATAGTCCCAAGTCCCCTATAGTGATGTAACCCAACTCTGCCTTTGGTTTGCACCCTTGTCCGCTCTCTCTACTTGTTGCATGATAGGTTCACCTACTACATCCTGTGAACAACTCTTGCTTGTAGTTGCTCCTTGATGCCACCCATGTTCCTAAAGTCTTCACATACTACACCTACTTTGCCTTTGCCCTTCCACACACATGTCTTCTTTGCTTGTTTGCAGAATAGGCTTCTCTCTCTCTCTCTCTCTCTCTCTCTCTCTCTCTCTCTCTCTCCATCTTGGAGGTTGCAATCTTGACACGGTGATACAATTGTAGCCTTGCCTCTAGTTTGCTCATGGTGCTCTTTTATCTGCTCTCTCCACCTAGTGCACTCCGAGCTTATGTGTTGTCACCCATGGGCAACCATCACCAATAGGTTCTCACCAAAACCACCCCTATTCTTGTAGTCCTTGCCTACTGCACCTACTTCTCCTTGTTAAGTATGGAGCTTGATTTACACCTTGTAACTTTTAGTTTTAAAAATGCACATTTGAAAGGCCCCCATTATGAGGAGAAGCCATTGTGCGTGAGAAAAATCACTCGTTAACAAAAAATTCACGCTCAGTCCCTTTTCGTCAGAATATTATGGTCGAATAGCAGCCAAAAAGTGATCGAAAGACGATCAGTCAGTTGGACGGTGACCGTGGTCGAAAGTCAATGGTCGGTTGGCCGATGGCCAAAAGTCAATGTCCGACTGGCCGATCAGCGAAAGTCTTTGTCCGGTGGCCGAATTCAATGGCCGGTGGCCAATTTCTAGGCGGACTTGTCTTCTCAAGGGTGGCCACACATGGACGCATTGGAGACTCCAACTCGGACTTGTCTGCACAAGGGCGGCTACACACGGCTACCTCGCATGAGAGAGGGTAACCCTTTTGGCCTACAAAAGGAGGTCTCTTATACACAAAAAGTGCATTGTGAAGTTGATGAAACAAGGTGTATGTGAAGTGGTGAGAGTGAAGCAAGGCGAGAGCTTTATTAAGGGTATAATCCCTTTGTAACCTACTTCTAGTTTGAAGTACTAAAGTCGTTGAGTGGTTGCTTTTCTGTGGACGTAGCACACATTGGGTGAACCATGTACATCGTGTGATCTCTCTCTCTCTCTCTCTCTCTCTCTCTCTCTCTCTCTCTCTCTCTCTCTCTCTCTCTCTAATCTCTCGTGTGTGAAAATTATCTCTCTTCATTAAGTAAACTAATCTAATATCTACTTAGCTATGCCATATTTCCTAATAGCTGGTATCAGAGCAAGGTTTGCTCGTAGCTAAGGTATCTCAAGGAAATGATTCCTTCAATTGAGTGGGAGTAATGGGGGAGGAAGGTAAGCTCAAGATTGAGAAGGTCAATGGCAAAAACTACCAACATTGGATAGATGCAAATTGAAGACTATCTTTACCAGAAGGACCTTTATTTGCCACTAGGCGGTCTTGCAAAGAAGCCCACAACAATGGAAGATGAATCATGGATTTTCCTTAATCGAAATGCATTAGGAACAATCCGGCTAAGCTTGGTGTGAATGGTGGCCTTCAATGTTTTGGAGATGATGACCATGTAGGACTTGATGAAGTCACTTGACAGCCTCTATGAGAAACCATTGGCATCCGATAAGGTATTTCTCATGAAGCACTCGTTGAATCTAAAAATAGCAAATAATGGTTCAGTTGCAAAACACATAAGCAACTTTAACACCAACATAAGTCAGCTTTGATCGATGAAGGTCAATTTCGACGATGAAGTGTGAGCCCCCCTTATACTATCATCTCTACTGGATAGTTGGGACAACCTTGTGATGGCTCTAAGTAACACTATCTCTAACACAAAGACTCTTAAGTTTGATGATGTTGTGGGTGTTCTCCTAAGCAAGGAAATGTGAAGGAGAAGCACATATGAATCATCAAGTGCTGCACTATCAACGAAAATGAGGGGAAGATCGAAGGAGAGGTTCAAAAATCAAAAGGTTCGTGATCGCTCAAGGCGAAACAAGTCACGCATAAAGTCAGTTCTTGAATGTTGAAACTACGGCAAGAAGGGCCACGTCAAGAAGGATTTTTGGTCCAAGAATAAGAAGGAGTTGGAGTCTCAAGACAAAAAGCCAACCTTGGAGGCCAATGTGGCACAGGTAAAGCAGAGCAAGATGCTCTAATTCTCTCATAAGACAATGTATCTAATTACTAGATAGTAAACTCTAGGACTTCATTCCATGTGACACTGCACAAGAAACATTTTTAAGATTACACCAAAGATAAATTTTGGGTATGTATACTTGGGAGATGATGAAGCTTGTGAAATTGTCGACAGACAAAGATAAATTTTGGGTATGTATACTTGGGAGATGATGAAGCTTGTGAAATTGTCGACAAAGATACAATTTGTGTCAAAACTGCTAATGAAACGAATGGAAGCTTCAAGATGTTAGGCATGTTCCTTCTCTTCACAAAAAAATGATCTCTACAATACAATTGGATGATGAAGGTCACAACATTGCATTCGGAAACAAATGGTGGAAGATCTCAAAGCGATCTTGGGTGGTTGCCAAAGGAGAAAAGGTTGGTACACTTTACTTGTGTACTGTCAACACACAATCTTTAACTTGTGCAACAACTATAGATGTAGACAGTGCAATGTGGCATTATCCGCTTGGACATATGAATGCCAAAGGAATGCAAATCCTTCAATCAAAGAAGCTTCTACCAGGTTTGAAAGAAGTGGACTTAGAGTTTTGTGAAGGTTGTATTTACGATAAACAAAAGAGGGTAAAATTTCAAAAATCAAAAAATGAAAGAAAAAATATATTTTTTGAATTGGTTCATTCTGAAGTTTGGGGTCCTTCAAGTACACCACCCCTTGGTGGATCATTGTACTATGTAACATTCATAGATGATGCAACTAGGAAAACATGGGTTTATGTAATGAAGAATAAATCCGATGTGTTTATTTTAAAGGTGGAAAGTCTTTGTAGAGAATGAAGCAGGTAAAAAGCTTAAATGCCTCAGATCCGATAATGGAGGCAAATATTGCAGCCAAGCTTTTGAAAGCTTTTGTGCTAGCAATGGCGTTCGGAGGCAAAGGACAATCCCAAGGACAACTCAACAAAATGGCATTACGAAAAGTATGAGCAGAACAATCATGGAGAGAGCACGAAGCATGTGGTTACTTGTAGGCCTACCGCTTGAGCTTTGGGTGGAAGAAGTAAGTATGTATGTGTACTTAATCAATCGGTCACCCTCAACGGCATTGGATGGGGGAGTTCTATAAGAGGCATGGACAGGTAAACCGATGAATTATGCATCTCTCAAAGTGTTTGGGTATGAGGCTTTTATGCACATAGATAGAAGTCTAAGGTCAAAGCTAGATACAAAGTCCAAAAAGTGTTTCTTCATTGGCTATGGAGAAGCCAACTTTGGGTTTTGCAGTCTCCAAGCGGGAGATTGCTAAGTATTGAGCCTGATTTACCCCTTGTAACTTTTAGTATTAAAAACGCACATTTGTAAGGCCCCCATTATGAGAAGAAGCTATTGTGCATAAGAAAAATCAATTGTAGGAAAACCAAAAATTCACACCTAGTCTCGACTATGTTCACCATAATATTCTCTTTTCATCGGAATATTACGGTCGGAGAGCGATCGAAAGTGATTAAAAAACGGTTGGTCGGTTGGTCGATGGGCAAAAGTCAATGGCTGACTGGCTAGTGGGTGAAAGTCTTTGGCCAATGTCCAAATTCAATGGTCATGGCCGATTTTTAGGCAGGCTTGTCTTCTCAAGGGTGGCCACACATGGGCGCATTGGAGAGTCCAACTTGGACTTGTCTGCACAAGGGCGGCTACACACAGCTACCTCTCATGAGAGAGGGCAACCCTTTTTGGCCTATAAAAGGAGGCCTCTTCTACACACAAAATGCATTGTGAAGTTGATGAAACAAGGTGTATGTGAGGTGGGGAGAGTGAAGCAAGGTGGGAGCTCCATTAAGGGTATAATGCTCTTTGTAACCTATTTCTAGCTTGAAGTACTAAAGCCATTGAGTGGCTGTTTTCATGTGGATGTAACCCCAGATTGGGTGAACCACGTATATTGTGCTTTCTCTCTCTCTCTCTCTCTCTCTCTCTCTCTCTCTCTCTCTCTCTCTCTCTCTACTCTATAATCTCTCGTGTATGAAAATTATCTCTCTCCATTAAGTAAACTACTCTAATATCTACTTAGCTACGCCCTATTTCCTAACACTCCTCCTTTGCCTCCTCCCTTCAACACACCAATCTTATATGTTAGATATACAAAATATATATATATCTCTCTCTCTCTCTCTCTCTCTCTCTCAGGCTATAGTAAGAGTCACATTGTCGATCTGTCTCTCTTTCATGCACACAAACTCACACACAATCTAAGCCTTGCAACGAACTACACTCTCTCTCTCTCTCTCTCTCTCTCTCTCATACACACACAAAGAGGCATCATTATGTTCCCCCCTCTCTCTCTCTCTCTCTCTCTCTCTCTCTCTCTCTCTCTGTCACACACACACACACACACACAATGTGTGCACAAGGGAAACTCATATATACATGTCACAAGTAACACTTGAGCAAGAGAATAAGTAAACCAGATCAAGAGAATGTTCTAAGAAGGAAAACATTGGTAACTAGTGACTTCTTCATGATATATTGTTGTTTGTTAATTTGAATATTTGCACAAAATTATTGAAGCCATTATTCCTTATAAACTTTTATACAATCGTATGATCAATGTCATTTGATCATACTTTGAGGTACTTTCAATGTTGATATTAACACTAAAATCTGAGCCGATGTTAAAGTAATCACATTGATTTCTTTTCATAGTTTACTACAACATATATCTCAAAAAGTAACAAACTACAACTTCAAATTAAGCCAAATTTGATCAACAAACAACTTCTACATGATAACCACTAAAACTAACTTGAATTAGTATGTTGGCCACGATTCTGGCTTAGAGGTTTTTTTAAAAGGAAACCTCATAGGATTCGCTTTGGGTTTTAATGGAAAACAACAATGAAGAGACAAATGTCATAGCAAGGCAAGGCAGGGCATGGGAGGAGTTGGCACGTGCTGTGCAAGGTGAACAAAGCAAGCCGAGGCAGGTATTGGTGGGTAGGCACAGGTGGGAGGATGGAGGAGAGGAAGCTTAGTTTTTTATAGGTGTGGTCTCACAGAGCCCTGTATGTAGGCATGGACTGTGGAGTGGCTACATCGGAACGTTCTCTTTGAAATGCAAGGTCATGAGCTCAATTCTAGCTCGTTCTTGGTAAATTTTGTATGCCAAGTGGGGTTGGAAGAGAATCTATAATGAGATTGGGAAATGAGCAGATAGGTGGGTATAATTCTGGGTTGAGGTTTACTAGTGGGTATCTTAGAAGATATCTTGTAGGAAACCAAAAGAAAAGGCAAGGGTTGCCTGGAGATGGGGGGAAAGAGGACACATGGGTATGGCCTAAGGGGAGGTGAATGCCAACTGCTGGATGATAAAGGGCATGGATAGCTGGCATAACGCAGACGAGCGGCAAGGGAGGGGAGAAGGAGAATGCTTTTTTTAACATGCAAGTGCTTCTAAAGAAGACAATGACTTGCACGTGCTAGCATGGTCAAGGTAAAAGATTCCCTCTATTGCATGAGCTGATGGGGTCAATTCCTATCACTATATGCATGACAGTTTTGCTGCCCGAAGTCTTGACCTTAGCCTACCTTGGAATCTGTGGAGATTTCATATAATGATAAGAGACAGTGGACTGATTGGTCCCCTGGCTCTCTAAACTTGGAAGGGGTTCCTTGAACTCCTTGTGGAGGGAAGTTGCACGACATGTAAGCAACAAAGGGATCTCTAAACTATCACACCTTTGGGATGATAGAGACATCTGCTAGAAGGACGTGGAGCTCTTAGAACTTCAACATAATTTGGGTTTGTACGAAAGGCTTCTGATCATTAGACTCTTGGAAGTGTTTTCATTATCATCTTCACCCGTCTTTAGGTCAGAGCTAGATTGGAAAGCCTAGCATTAGCCAAGAAATAAAGTGTTCTTGCTCCACAAGACCCAGGATACCTATAGTGAGCTTGTATCCAAAGCGGAGCGGACTGGTTTGCCCCACTCACCAAAATATGGAAGAAAAATTGGTATGAGGAGCGTTGGCAAAGAAGTGTAAGTGCCATATGGGAGTTCAAATGGCCTAAATACATGAATTTTTTTTATCTGGAAGGTCCTTGGGGGAGCCATGCCTATTGGGATTAAGGTTCGTGCTAGAGGGATCGGCCCTGACACTTGCTTTGGTTACAGATCAGCACTCACGATTGTGAGTATGGCACGTGCATGCGTACGTGCACACACACATAGAGTGGACCGAGTAGTTGAGTTTTGTTGTATATGTATTAATCCCCTTATCACCCTCTTTACAACCTTTTAGAATACTACTTGTTCTAAATAAAAACCTAAGAACTTCAACAAACGCAATGCTCATCTACTTTTACATTCCACTTCCCTAACATGCCCTCAACACTATTTGACATGCGATCATAAATGAGGTCTAGGCGGTGGGATCAACGGCGGTGGAGAAACTGGGGCACAAAAATGTAGGCACATGAGGGTGTCAGATGCAAAAAGGTAGACAAAGATACAAAAAGTAAAGAAGGACAAGGGGGGGTAAACAGAGACCAACATTATAAACATGTGGACTCACATGGGTTTCAACAAACCACACACACTTGCGTGGTTAGCCCACCATGCTTCCATTCTCGAGGAGATGGGTTGTTTCGAGTCTTAGATTGTCATCGTACGTTGACTTTTTTTGCACCCTTGCACTTTAACCTCTATCATCAAAGCCACTGCCTTGGGGCAATTAATATCCCATGTCATATAGTGATGAGGCTAACATGTCACGCTACCTTGATCCTTCACCTTGTTTTTATCACTTGTTAATCAAGCATGGTAAGGTGTGATCCAAAACTTTTCCGCATGCCCATTGCTTGTGATTGAGTATCTTGTAAAGATTCTGATAGGAATCATCCCACTTTAGTACGTCTCTTCACAAAAGGAGGATAATTGAAATCGATTATCTTTTCAATTTTGGCCCCACTTTGGGAAATTAAAAACATGAAAAGATCTCACAATGATTTTCCTTTCACCAGTGCTACCTTTAATAAAGCGAATATAGGAAACAATTAACTTAATAAGAAAGTCTTGCTAATGCCTCTTATAAGATATAATTGCTTTCATTTATCAATGCAAATTGACATTATTGAGGTGCAATCCCATCCAAAGAAGTACAATTTTCTATGCACATCTCGACTTCTCCAAGGTTGGCATAGGTTGGGACAATGCTCACAAAGAAATCGGGGTCTAGTGTTTTTTTTAATCGACTAAATTTGCAAAATCGTGGTTGGATTCGCAGGTTGTCTCCAAGGAAACCGGCAAAATTTTACAAGAGTTAGTGTAAAGATCGGTAAATGCTTCAACTTTTGACTTAAAACCTGGAAAAAATTTATATACAGAGCACTACTTCTACAAGGTTGGTATAGGTTGCGACAATGTTCGACGAAAAATGGGATCCAATGTAATTTTAACCGGCTAAAAATTGTAAAATCCTAGCTAGATTCCAAGCTTGCCTTGAAGAAAACCCATAAAATTTTGGGAAAATTACCAAAATACCCCTCTAATTTGTGGAAATTCCCAAAATACCCCTCAAATTTCAAAATTTCCCAAAATACCCTTGTATCTATTTTAGCTGGAATGATTACGATTTCCTAATCTTTATTCCTTTCTGACAATGGAGATCCATTTTTTAGTGCTTAGCATGTAATTTGTCACAAATTACCTCCCCAAAAAAGACAATTATGTCTAAAAATAATGAAGCAATTCATCTCTAAAGCGTACATAACCAGCTCAAATTCTAGTTTTAGTATCTCATATTGATAGACAATCATTCTTAAGAAAAGCTACAAATTTTTTTATCTTTGGATAAATTTACTCTCACGACCAAGGTATTTTGGGAATTTTGGAAAATTTGAAGGGCATTTTGAGAATTTATGACAAAATATGAGGGATATATTGGGAATTTCCAAAATTAGAGAGGTATTTTGGTAATTTTCCCTAAAATTTTACAAGTTTTAGTGTAAATACTGGCAAATGCTTCAATTACGGCTGAAAATCCTTATCTTCTTCGGTTAGAAAAAAAGGTTTTGGGCAAGCCTTGGGTTGGATGGGATAATGAAATGTGTGTTTGAAATCTAGACACTATTCAAGCACCTCACGAACAGACAAGGCTACTCACGTGTTTGTAAAGTAAGGAAAACTCACACAATTAAGAGCTCCTTGCCCCTTTACTCTTGTATCATATCGTCTGTTGTTTTCATGGTATTTGCATGCAAAGAAAAACCTAGCTTGTTAGCACTCAAGTTTTGAAAAAAGTTTGCATTACACAACTATTAGTATGATTAAGAAGTGCTTATGATATGTTGATGCCCTGGCTCGAGTGGAGCAGGGCTCCACTCGAGCCAGGGCTCCTCATGTAATTCTTTTTTATGGTTTATATAATTTCCAGTCACTTTTTGTGAGTATTACCAAGAAAAAACAAAGAACATACGAGATTTCGCTTGCTTCTCAAGAAAGACTTGCTCATTCTCAATCATCTCAATTGTTGTTTCAGGACTATTAGATTAGTGTAGACCAGTTTAAAGGCACACTTCTTGTCAAAGTACAGGAAACCTACTAACTCTGATATCCTGAAATCACATTTTCAACTATTGTATGACGATTGAATCGGTTAAAAGTGATGGTGGTCCAAACCGGCCTACCAACCGGTCTATCCCACTCTGAGTCCGTAGGTGAATGTTGGTAGCTACAAAGAGATAGGGACCGGGGAGGAATCAAGTTTTCCAGAAGGCTAGACTACTTTATAGTGAAAACAAATATAAACTAGTGAGAAGTAGAACCACTATCTCATTTCTTTATGTGATTTGTTTGTGTTAGGAGGAAAGAAATGGCTTTCTTTGCTATGGTAATACAACACCACTCACATTTTAAATATAATGGGTGTGGTGTAAAAGACTAACTTATTTGGCACAAAAATTGATGGACACGAGTGCGCTTGGTATCCCAAGGAGCCTCTCCTTCTCTTTACAAAAGCATAGGCTTATGCACTCCATACATGGTTTAGCAATAGCTACCACACAAATATCAATCAGCATGTACATGAGCACACACACAGGCACATGTATTATATTCCATATACACAATATAATACATGTGTGTGCACATGTACGTGAGCACAAATACACATGCACTATATTCCATATACACAATATATACATGTGCTTTTGTGTGTGTGTGTGGGTGTGTGTGCGTGCGCGTGTGCACGTATTAGTGCACATGTACATGAGCACACACACGCACATGTATTATATTCCATATACACAATATATACATGTGCTTTTGTGTGTGTGCATGTGTGTGTGCGCATGCGTGCACGTTAAATAGACAACACACACACACACACATAGAGTACTTGACCTTGTGTCTGTGCGGGCGCACGCACACACACACAAAAAAAAAAACCAGACACAAAGTCAAGTACTTTGTGTGTCTATTTGCCCGCGCACGTGCACGCACACACACACACACACACATAGAGTACTTAACCTTGTCTCTCCACTTCTTTTTAGAAAATATCCTCTTCCTCGACATATTTTTATTCAATGAAATTCTTTGACTATGGTAGATCCATGGTGTGGTCCTCTCTCATGTTTCTTTTCTTTTGCCATACTCACAATGGTGAGTGGATGTATTGAATTCACCATAAAGGAATGTATAATGACCCTCAAGCACGAAATGTGCCTTGAGGGGGCACAAGATACGGTGGCGAGATTCGAAAGCTGTAGTGGATGCATAGTGTGGGAGCATCACCCATTGCAAAGTTGGGTTTCCTTAAGGAGGCAGGGTTCGAAAACTTCGACCATGTTTTTTGTGTGATTACTCGTGCCCTCCCCTATTTTTTTGGACCCGATGTAGTCCATACAATCCTTGGCCCCTGCAGGTTGTAATGGACGGAGTGCATTTGCTAGTCTGTGTTGTGATGTAGTCCTTGAGGAGGAGGGGGGGTGATGGCACCATCTTCCCTACTTGTGGCAATCAAGTCCTTGCTCCATTGTTCGAGCGGCTTGGCTCGCCTCCAATAGCCTAGTTGTTGGGTTTGAATTTTGTCGACTTCTCCTTGACGGTCAGTGGTGGCTTGTGATGCAGTTTTTTTGCTCTTTTTTGGTTGCTGGTCGTCGTGAGGCACATTGGTGACTGGTGGTAGCAGCTCCCGTGTGGTGGCACCTCGAAGTTCCATGCAGGTGATGGGGGGACTTTGGGCCCTACCCCTTCCTCATTGGTATGTCTTTTTGTCTCTTTCAAGGGTGGCACCCTTATCAGCCAATGTATCTATCAACTTAGCTTGGTTTCATGTTGGACATCTTAGGTTCGATCTGTTGGTTGTATTGGAGACCCATGGCTTGTGCTGAGCACGGTATCTCTCGTAAATTTTTTGGTTTAAATAATATACTCACCCACATATTGTGGGTTTTGGAAAAAAAAATGCAAGTTGTAAAAAGAGGGTGATGATGCCAACAAAGGGTGAGGGCTCTCCATGGTTCTTCTCAACGAGCTTGTTCTCTTCATGCAGATTCTCTCCCTTGCAATCAATGAGCACAAGGCTCTAATACCATGTGCAAGTCGACAATGTCGAAGTGTAGAGCAATGGCAAGAATACGAGAGAGAGAGAGAGAGAGAGAGAGAGCTGAACCAACCAACCTTCGCAATGAATTGATGATAATACAATGGGGGACTATGTGTGCTTATATAGCCACTTCAGTAAATTACCCTACCCAAACTTTGACAAAATAAGTAAAATAAATGCCTAAAATCCAAAACAAATAATGGGATCACATGGGGAATTTCACTAGAGATGCCATAACTTTAATAGAATGGAACCATATGACACATGTCATCTTAAATTACATGCCAAACCAAATGTCCTTTCCAGGCTACAAAACACTGTTGAGCCAGCAGAGGATCACACCCACATTTTTGCTCACACTCATCATTTTTGTAACCATTGATTGTCATAAATGTCTTTCCGACATTGATTTTGATTGGAGCCATTCATTAAGTAACGGGACTCAATTGAGTTTCCAGCTTGTAATTCCGAAGTAATTTCACTTGCTGATGTAATTAGTTAGAGATGTTCTCACCTCCAAGGCTGAGGTATATAAGCTAAAGTTTTGTAACCTAAAAGAGAGTTTTTATTTAATCAAAGTGAGTTTTTGGAGCGCCGTGACTGTGTCTGAGAGAGAGAGAGAGAGAGAGAGAGAGAGAGAGAGAGAGAGAGAGAGAGAGAGAGAGAGAGTCTTATCTACTTGCTACGTGAGCTACGGAGCAGCCATTGGAGAAGCGACACCGCCATTGTGCTAGCAACGGCGAGAGCTACGCACAGATACCAAGAGTGCGCGCTATCGGCTTCTATGTGTGGTAAGTTCCTACGAGCTTCGGTGTGAGTTTTCTTCCAACTCGTGTGTCGGAATGGAGCGTGCAGCATATCTATAGAACCACAACGAGTAGAGCTACGCATTAGTACCATCTGGGTCAAGTTTCGGTCACCTGTATTTTTCGGCCTGTCTTCATACGCGTTTGCCGCACGGAGTGGTTATAGGTTGATTTTGCAATTCAAGTCTTTAGGGTGTTGTTCTTACCTAGTGTATAGATTTCCCCTTGAGTTTGAGATCGATTCAATGATTCAGCATTCGTTTGTAGTAAGGATTTCAGTCACTTGCGTATTTTAGAACTTAGATTTGATTTCCTTAGTAGTGATTGTCATTAGAAGGTCGAGTAGGTGATTTGACACCCACCTAGTTGTTTCCATGCGCCTGCGGGTCAAGCTCCGTCCTCGTCTGACAAATTCTGTTGTTGGTTGAGTTCACGCTATTTAGCTTCCGCTAGCGGCGTAACCACCTTAACATTTGGCGCCGCTGCCTGGGACGAGAGCCCTAAGTAGGTGACCTTAGACTAATCCTACGAGGTGAGTCGTATAAACTACTTTGTATACTTTAGTTAGAAAAGATCTAGGAGTGGTGGACTCCGAAGATCTCGAGAGATACTAGGAAGTGGGGTATTCCTGGGTCTTCTGTGTTGACAGTATTTTTAGATTAGCTTAGATTTGTTTGTTGTTTTGTTGGTGTTGAGTAGTTGTTGATAGAAGAAGAATTTGCTAGTCCGTGAGTGGCAGTGGATCTCTTTAAAATCACAATTACCAAACCCATTTTATGATTAGGAATAGCTTAGGTAGGACTTCATTTGATCCTGATCTAGAGCTAGTAATCATTGGAGTATTTGCTTGATATGGTTGATTGCATGTTAGATCACTAAACCGTCGAGTTAGTAGTGAAACTTGCAATAAACAAAAGTCAGAGAAATTTTCTGTGTATCTGGGAGTTGCTGAGCACTTGAGAAAGCTTTAGGAAGGATTCTGTGCCAAAAAACTGGAAATCTGCAAATTTAGACATCATACGCGTATGATGTCTAAATGACCAAACAGAGACCAAAACAGAAATTTTGACTTTACCAGAGTGTTCAAAAGGGGAGTTATACCCTAATTTCAACTTAAAACAAGAGCATTAACACTCAAAGAAACCCAAAAAGACAAGTCGGAGTCCAAGAAACGCAAAGAATAGGAAATTTTGGATTCAGATCTTGTTTTTACATTCAAATCTGACAAAAACACTTGAAACTCAATTATAAACATTGGAGAAGGCTTAAACCCAAAAATAGTCAAAATCTGGGACAAAAGACATCATACACGTATAATGTCTTTTAGCACATCCACTGCTTAATTTTGATATCTGACCTGACAAGATTGTTACAAACACTGTAGAAAGCATAAATATCAAGTCTTGACCCAAACTGAGGAAAAAGACATCATATGCGTATGATGTCTTTGACCTAATTTTGGACATATTTTGATACTTTGCCAACACAGATCCATTGTAATAGCTGTCTAGAGGTTATATTTCAAGTTTCATCCCATTTGGATCACAATTGACCCAAAACAAGTCAAAAGCAGAAAATTGCCAAGAAAAGCCTAAATTAGCCATAACTTGCTCAAACAGAGTTCAAACTGAATTTTGTGAGTGGACAGAGCATAAGGGGGCTACTGAGAGTGAGCATAACCAAAATAGTCCAAATCTGTGAAAAAAGACATCATACGCGTATAATGTCTTTTTCAGCATAACTGCAACAAAATTCTCACTTGATGAAACAGAAGTTGTCCAACTGACAAGATTAAACAATCGACCAAGTATCAATCAATTTGGATCAATTCTGACCACAAAAACTTGGGAAAACAAATTGCCGAGACGGAGAAGTTAAAGTCCTTTAGGGGAATTGATGAATTTGAGATCGGGCAAGAATCTCCAGAATAACCAACCAAAACAAGGGGAACAAGCAAGTGTCATATCAACCGAGGGAAGTGTAAACCAAAGTCTGGTGCAACCATTAGAGCCGATCTTTGAAGGAAGTGTTTCTGATACTTCTTCGGAGAGATCTTACGAGATTTTCACCGCACACTTGGAACACTTGAACCTGAACAACAGAGAAAATATGGCGGCAGGATCATCAAACCCTTCCGCCACAATGAAGCTATTGTTCATAAAATACCAGTACGACAATGAGCAAGGGGCCAAGATCTACAAAGATGGAATGGACCGCTATTGTGTAAAGATAGAAGAGAGACCTAGTGAGTTCAAGGACTTAGTGCCTGTGAGCTATAGCGGAGATAGATATCTAGATGACGAGGGTACCATGTACTTGGTAGTCCTAAACCCTAACATTGTGGACAAGTGGGGATTGATGGGCACCAAAGCCAAAGTAGATGAAGAACTTGAGGAGAAAGCACCAATAATGAACTTACCTGATGCGAGGTTAAGAAGAGAGAATGAAACTACAAGGATCAACACTAATAACATCTATGTGGGGCTATACAAATATAATAATGGGGAGCAAGATCTCTATTATAGATGTGAAGAACCCTACACCGGAGAGTTGACAGACCAAAAAAGACTTTATGTCTTTACCTACACAGAGGGATCGGAAGTGAAAATTGCCGCTTACGACAAGTATGGGAGACAATACTCAACAATGGGCAAGAAATAATTAGAAGGATATACATACTTTGGGGGACCACTACATCAGTATTATGTTACTTCTAGCTCACAAAGACCAGCACCAACAAATGGAGTGCAAAACCCAATGACAACAGGAGGACAAAGAACTCAGGTTGCTGACTCTTTCAGTCAACCTCAGTACTCGAAGCCCGGACCAATGGGATCATTACATTCCAGAGAGTCAATGGATACGAATCGAGGTAGTGCAGTTCCAATCCCCACATATACCACTCCAGGTCCAAGGTTCGAAGCGGAACCATCACATTTACCTCCTAGTAGTAGATTCAGGGCAGGGGAACCGACAAGGGTAACCCATGAAGTCCATGATGCTAGAGAAAGCTTTAGCCGGGACACAGGAGCAATGAGATTGGTAGCAGACCATAGACGTATGAGACCATCTCAAGTAGCCAAGTGTATACCAAAGAAGTATGGTGGTTCAGGAGATCCGTATGCACATGTGTCACTCTTTAATCAAGTCTTAAGAGCTGAGCAGATAACAGATTTCCATACACAATACGAGGGATTTGGTCTTACTCTAGAAGGTACGGCATTGACATGGTTTCAACCACTGAACATAGGGGGATTCCATGACATTGACCATTTGCTAAGAGAGTTTGCTGAGGAATTCTCAAAACGAGGGATTAAGCACAATACGGTCTCACAAATATATGCTTTTAAACAGAGAGAACACGAAAAAGTGAAGGAAGCTTCACTTCGCTTCAAACAATACATTGAGAGATGTCCAGTACGTGAACGACCACAAGATGACAGACTATCTGTTCTCTTTATTGAGGGACTGAGAAACGACACTCTCAAGAAGGACTTGCACTTGAAAGCTTGTACAAGTTTTGAGCAAGTAACGAGAGAAGCATTGTACTTAGTGGATAACTGTACGGTTTATGGAGAGGTGTCAGCGGATACAGATTTTGTATCCAGTAGCTCTTCCTCCGTAGTGAGCGAGACTACCACTAAAAAGAATGTTCAAACAACAACCATGCCAAATGTAGAGCAAATGATAGAAGAGGCTCTAAAAAGGATGGCACCATACCAAAAACCATTGCCAAAACCACTGAAATGGTGTGCTATTGAACAAAAATGGACAAACCATCCAACAGAGGAGTGCTATTACAACAAAGGGTATGTAAGGGAGCGTCAGTATGCACCTCCTGATCAATTAGCACCACCTCAAGTACATCCAGTACCTCGATACCCAACGGGAAATGTACCAGGACCTATGGGGATAGAAAGACCGCAACCGGTATTGGGACAACAACCACCTTTACTAGGAGCAAGACCAGTAGGCATTAGATATGCACCAACCTTAGAGAATCAGGAAGAACAAGCCTTAGTGCCTGTTCAAGCCTATTATGAAGAATCTGGTGCACACATGTCTCCAACTGTGTATTACCCACCAGAAGAACCCAAACAACCAGAACCATGGGGCATGATTGGGAATGTTGGAATACCAACAGTTATAAGTGCTTCTGATGAAGAGAGATACAATTTGGACGCAAGAACATTGATGTTCATAGCTCATGGAGGGTTAACAGGACAAAGACCATCCTATCCACAAAGGACGAATCAAATGGGACCAAGACCAGCACTAGGACCCTGTTACAAGTGTGGAGGTGACCATCTGATGAATGTTTGTCCACATACGGAAATCATTAGAATTAACGCTTATTGCACTGAGTGTGGGGTTACTCACTTCATTGAGGATTGTTCAAAGAATCCAAACAAAGTGCAAAAGACGACATTGAATATGCTAGAAACTATTCCTACCAGCAGTGGGTCTGAAAATGAAACTCTGATACCAACGCAAGTTGTTACTAGAGCTCAAGCTAAGAAAACCACTAGAGAACCTGAGAATGGAAAGTTAGCGACTGAAGTGGTTAGTCAAGGACCGCGGAGTCAGAGAAACACATGGAAAGCTAGAAAAGCACGCATGAAGTTGAGAAAAGAACGTGAAGACGCTATTCTAGCTGAGGAACTAAAGCGAACTAAAGATAGATTAGAAAAACTTGAGAGTCAAAACGGGAAACGAGAGATGAGCCCGGAAAGAACGAAACAAAAGAGTATCAAAGAAACAACGAGCTTAAGCTTAGGGGGATCAGTGCTAGTCGACAAAGTACACGAACCATTGGACGCACTGATGAGAGCTTACGAAGCTAGGTTAAAGAACAACCAAACACAAGAACAGAGATGGATGACATACCCAAACGCGGAATTGGAAAAGCAGAGACTTGAAATGTGGCAGAGAATGATCGAGACTGCACAAGCCTTATTAGAACCACCAAGAGAAACAATGAATTGTGGAACGGAAAACCCAATTCAGCAAGAGACTATCGTTTCACAGGTAGCTGAAAAGACTCCCAGTGCACAAAAGCCTGAAAATACACACAAGGATGACCGCATAGTATTGAACACAACCGATCAGGAGATAGAGAGTTTTCATCCAGTCATACAGAGGTCTTACGGAAGAGATGAGGATTACAATGAATTTTGGAAACAAGTGAGAGAGGCAAACTTTGCAAACGAGCTAAGTTGCCAAGCTAATCAGACAAATTAGGAAAAGGACATCAGGAATCCTCCCATAGTGGAATTTGAGGCAGGATCTCAAGTGGACTTGGATCTGCAATCTTATTGGGGAGATGGGGGCTCTGTTAGAACAATGGAGAGCAAACCTCATTCATTGAATACCTTACCTTCATACTTAGGAGAGTATGAAGCAAAATCCGAGACTAGAGCACTTTCCTCACGAAGAATCTCATCAGAAAAAGTCATGGACTCGCAAGGATTGATAGAGATCTTGTCAACACCAGTGACATGCACTATCTCTCTAGCTGAGCTTTTGAGGTTAAGACCACATATGTGGACCACTGTAGGAAAATGCTTGGAGAAATTTGGGATAAAAAACCCAACATCGAGACTGCAAGAGGGAATACAAGAGCTGAGCAAACCACAAAAGAACGCTAAGCCTGTACCCTTAAACAAGGTCGGAGAGTATTGCGAAGGTGAAGAGGGGAATACAACCTTACCAGTTGAATTCCAAGGAGTGAACACATGGCAATACTAGACAGCGGAGCTGGGGTAGCCATTGCTACAAAAGAAATCTGGAAAAAATGGGGAAACCAGCAATAAGGAAGACTAGGTTGAAACTCCAATTAGCAGATGGACACATGGAGAAACCTATGGGGTTATTAGAGAAAGTCGTAGTGACTTCTTACGGCATTGAATACGAACATACTTTTGCTATTGTCGATTTTGGCAAGGAGAATAACTATGATATCATACTGGGAAGACCATTCATGAGACAGTTGAAAATGGTCCAGGATTGGGGCTATGATCACATATACCTGAGAAATATGGAAACCACTACACGTGTGAACCTGAAAGACCATAGCTACAAAGATGTGAACCGAACACCGGTAGAGGAGTTTGATTCAGCTACAAAGATGTGAACCGAACACCGGTAGAGGAGTTTGATTCAGCTACTTTGGCGGGATCCGAATTTCCGGCCTGGTTAGGTAAGCCCAAGGAGTTATGGATGTGTGGAGCCTCGAAATGTGGAAGTCTGAGGCGAGAAGAATATGTTTTAGAAAGGGCTATCGCAGACGAAACTTATATAGGAGAACCCTTTCCAGAGGACACACTTGAACCATTAGAATGGACACACATTCTAGCAACCCTAGATGTTTGTGCAACTCCGGATGGTCCCACAACGAAATTTTGCGACAAGGACGGGTACGACGTGGTTCCGTACTTCATGTTGAGAACTGTACTCGAAAAAGAAACTGAAAAGAACGATACACTGGAAAAGGAAGATGAAGAGGAGGTGTTTCACGACATTCCCGATCATCCTGAGTGGGGAAATGAAGCAGACAACGAGTCAACGGACAATTCAAGCGGAAACGAAGAAACTATAACGGATGTCCGATTTAATGATTTTCCGAACCAAACTAAACAACGCCAGAAACGCTATAGAGCAAAGAGAAAAACAAAGGGAGTTAGAACCAATCCGATGCCTAGAATAAGAGGAAAAAATCAATTCCTAATGCTAGTAAAGGCGGAAGATTGTGTTAAGGACAAGATTTCTGGAAGAATGAGAGGCAATGATCAAAAGAGCTTACGAAAAGACAAAAGAGGCTCAAGAAATCAAGTTCAAAGGAATGGAACGAAAACTGAAACAGAAAAATCAGAAAAGAACAAGCGCAACAGAGAACACACGGAGTCCAAGTTAGAACGTAGAAACAAGTACAGAGAGCTCAAGAAAACTCTGAAAGAAGTTTGGACGACAGAAATTGAGAGTGGAGAGGACGAAAACGCCAAAATCAAGGAAAACATGGATGTTCCCTCTCACTATAGGAAATTCACAATAGAGGATAGGAAGGTGGTATTAACCCAACCTATTCGAGAGAGAAGGGAGAACGAATCTTATGACGGACCGGAGGATGCAAAAAAAGTTGATTTAGCAGCTCCAGGTGAGACACCTAGACCGGTGTACATAGCCACAGATTTGTCTCCAGGCGAGGAAGAGAGACTTTTGAGTCTTCTCAGAGAGTATAGGGATGTGTTTGCATGGTCTTATAAGGACTTAAAGGGAGTTGACCCATCGATATGCCAACACACAATCCCACTGAAACAAGACGCAAAGCCTAGCAGACAGAGACCATACACATATAATGATACATTTGCTAAGCGAATCAAAGAAGAGATAGATAAGCTAATGGAAGTTGAATTCATATACGAGATTGAACACACCGATTGGGTATCTCCGATTGTGGTAGTACCCAAGAAGAACGGAAAACTCCGAGTGTGTGTCAACTTAAAGAAAGTGAATGCTGCAACAATCAGGGACAATTATCCCCTGCCGATAACTGATCATGTTCTAGAGCGTGTATCAGGGAAAACAGCATACTCTTTTCTTGATGGTTTTTCAGGATATAACCAGCTAGCCATAGCACTAGAAGATCAACATAAAACAGCTTTTGCAATGGAGTGGGAAATTTATGCTTATCGGGTTATGCCTTTTGGTATAACCAATGCTCCCGCAACCTTCCAGAGGCTGATGACACATGCTTTCAAAGAATACTTAAGGTTGTTTCTAGAAATATACATGGATGACTTATGTGTACATTCTCTTCTGAGAGATGAGCATCTAGAACACCTAAGAAAAGTATTTGAGAAATGTAGGACATATCGCATTTGTCTCAATCCTGAGAAATGTGTGTTTATGGTCCGACAGGGCAGAATTCTGGGACATATTGTCTCACAAAACGGAATATCCACGGATTTAGAGAAGATAAAAGTTATAGTGGATATGCCTAGACCAACCAATGCGAAACAAGTACAGAGCTTTATGGGACATTGCGGATATTATAGACGATTCATTTACATGTACGCTATAATAGGCCAACCACTTTACAGGCTAATAGTGAACTTTGAATGGACAGAGGAGTGTGAGGAATCGTTCAAGAAATTGAAAGAGGCACTCATTACTGCTCCAGTCTTGAAATCACCAGATTGGGAGAAGATATTCCATGTGCATATAGATGCTTCGGCATATGCAATAGGATGCATTCTGGCTCAGCCAGAAGAAGGAAACATGGATTTTCCTATCTGTTACGCCAGTCGACAGCTCAACAATGCAGAGAAGAATTACACCACAACAGAGCGAGAAGGATTAGGAATGATATATGCTGTGAAGAAATTTCGGCATTATCTTCTAGCCAACAAGTTTGTGTTTTTTACGGATCACCAAGCCTTGCTCTACCTAGTGAATAAACCATGCAATACCGGGAGAATAGTGAGATGGTTCATTATCTTACTGGAATTCGACTTCACGGTAGTAGTAAAGAAAGGAAAAACACATCTTAGAGCTGATCATCTTTCGCGATTGACGAATGGAGAAGACCCTATAGGAGTAGATGACGACATGCCAGACGCGTACTTGTTCAACATAGAAATGATACCGAAGTGGTCTCAAAATGTCGTTAACCTATTAACCTATGGAGGAGAGTTCGATAGAAGAGAATACAACCAGAAACATATTGCTATTCAGCAATCCAAGAATCTTCAATTGGTTGCAGGAAGGTTGTATCAATTGGGAAATGATCATGTTTTACGACTATGCATCAATCCTGAGGAATATAATATATATCTGCGCGAAGCACATGTTCAGGAATGTGCATTTCATTGTTCAAGAAGGAACACATATAGGAATTTGTTACAATTGGGAGTCTATTGGCCAGGAATGAAAGAAAGCGTACATGAATATGTCACTGTATGTATTGTATGTTCATCAAAACCGCCAGCAGAGTATTCGACATTATATCAGATAATGATCGCTCCAGAATGGAGTCAGTATATTGTTGAATATCTCACAAATAGAACTTTCCCAGAAGGAACGTCAAAAGCTCGTCAGAAATCTGTAGAGACAGAAGCTAGAGATTACGCTTTAATAGGAGATCAACTCTATAAGAGAGGTAAAGACAACCAGCTTAGGATTTGCGCATCAGAGTCTGAGTATGTGATAATCCTGGAGCAAGCTCATGGAGGAGTAGGTGGAGGCCATTTCTCAGGTGATAAGACAACAAAACTTGTCTTAGCCGCAGGAATATGGTGGCCAACATTACATATGGACGCTGAGGAATACGTTAAACGTGTGATGACTGTCAGCGGACCAAAGTACCACTTAAAAGAGATGATATGCCGCTTAGACCAATGATGGGGGCAAGAGCTTTTGCAAAATGGGGGATTGATTATGTCGGACCCATTTCACCTCCTGCATATAAGACTCATGCACAATACATCGTTGTGGCTACAGACTATCTAACAAAGTGGGTCGAAGCAAAGGCAACTCAAAAAGCGATGCCAGGACCACGGCACAATTTCTATATGAATACGTCTTTGTACGATATGGATTGCCAATAGAAATTGTGAGTGATCGAGGCACACATTTTATAAATGAAGTGATAAAGATCCTTCTAGATGAATTCATGGTAATCCATAGGAAATCAGCCCCGTATCATCCACAAGCAAACGGACAAGCTGAAGCAACAAACAAAACCATATGCACGGTCCTCACGAAGATTGTATCTGAGTCGAGAACTGACTGGGACCAGAAGTTGCATTCAACATTATGGGCATATAGGGTAGCATATAAAACATCAATAGGAACGACCCCATATAACATGGTTTTTGGGCTAAATGCTATCTTACCAATAGAATTCTTGATTTCAACCTTAAGGGTGGCTAAGGATCTAGAGTGGACAGGGCACGAGCTTTCTGATAGAATAGATGACCTGGAAAAGCTAGATGAGCTTCGCCTAAAAGCAGTAGCTTCTATCTACGCTCAAAAAAGGCGACAAAAGGAATTTTTTGATAAGCATGTGCGGACTAAAGAGTTTAAGGTTGGGGACTATGTCCTAGTTTACACTCTGAAACAGCATGCTAAGAAGCTTAAAAAGCGAGGGATGGGACCTCTGGTGATTAAAGATCTATCACCAAGTGGAGCCGTCAAGCTTGCTACATTAGACGGAGAAGAAATGCCCAATTGGATTAGTGGATGCAGAGTGAAAAAGTATCTTTTGCCGCTAACCCAAGACATGCTTCTCAAAATACATCAAGAAAAGCTGCGTGTCCAGAAAAAGAAAAAGATTGTGGAGGAAGCGCAAGCCGAGGCGAAGAAAGAATGGAGAAAAGAAGACTACTGCGTCAGAAACAGCGCAATGAAGGAGCAATACGAATAAACGCAGTCAGTATAACAGAAATGGATAATGACAAAGAAGAACCCATCATTGAATGCAAAGTAGGAACCAACCAAATCAAAGCCAGAGCACTATTGGATTCAGGAGCTCAAACTAACCTACTTTCACTCAGTTTGTATAGACAATTGACAAATGACACTAAACTACAAACTGCCAAGCAAGAGTTAAAGAGTTACTCTGAGAATTCAATCAAAACTGTCGGATGCACAGTTTTACATATACAGATTAACCAGTATGTGTATCCTCATATGTTTTACGTGGTTGAAGACCAAGCTACACAACATCCATTATTGCTAGGACAACCATGGCAGAAGCAATACAATGCAATGATTGACTGGAGTTCTAAATCAGTGCTTATCAAATACGAAGGTGAAAGTCAATCAGTTAAGTTCACCAAAGGAGAAGAGCCAACTCCAAAGGACAAATCCAAAGACAAAGGTAAACAACAACCAGAGAAAAAAAGAAGCAATGGCAACCAAAAGTTTCTATACAACCGGATTACTCTTCGACGAGGAATTCTCAACAGTGGATAAGGAAGACAAGCAATAATATAACAGCTCAACCTTGGGAAAAAACGGAGTCAAAGTTGGTATGGAGACCAAAAAAGGTTGTGCCAGAGAACACAAAGGTGGAAAACAGAGTCTTCAATACCAGACAACAGAGTGATTCCAGACAATCAAGGACAGTGAAACAGATCTGGATTCCAAAGAAGTTCATGACGGCACAAAGCTATAGCAAGCAAATTTGGATCCCAAAGATTTGTAAACAGGAACTCCCTTCAGTACAATCAACGGAAACTCCTAGGTATTTCAAGTCGAGGAAATCAACACAAAGAACAAAGCAGGTTTGGGTCGCAAAGAGTTTGTGGCAAGCACAAGTGAAGCGGAAGCAGATTTGGATTGTAAAAAAGAACAACAAAGTAAAGAAGAATCCATCTACTGATTCTACTACCGAAGTGCCAAAACCAACCCAAAACCCGACCACCAATCCTTCAATCAAACAAAGAGCAGCTTTATTGGAAAGACTGTTGTATCATCGCTCTACAATTGCATTGGGAACTTATGACCAAAACAACTACAATGCTTCGCCCACAGACACTTCATAGTCGTCCGGGAGGACTCAGACTAGGAGGGGGGGAGGTATACAGGTATACAGGATTTACAAAGCAGCTACAAGCGCCAAAAACAAAGAAAAACAAAAATTATATTACAAGGGCAGTGTCTTACATGATTTTGCAATTTTTATGTTTGATTGCGGATATTGATAATATTTATGCCCTTATATACCTTGTTTTGCAACAAGAAGAGATCAAATGATGAATTTGGGTCTCTAGACGTGTAAATATCACTAAATAAGAGTGTGTTTGGAGCTAAAAAGTGGAAAAAAGTGGTAATCCAAGTCCAAAAATCACAAATAAGTGTATATTCATATACACAGGGTTACCAGCTATTTATTGTGTATGTTTGGAATTTTTTGGCTTCAATTTGCTATTTTTCTTTATTTTTTATGATTTTCTTAATAAAAGTAAAAGAAAAATAAAAAAGCAGGTGAAACGAGATCAGAAAAAAGAAAAGAATAGATGGTGATGATCCTAATGACAAGGGCAACCCATGGTAAAAATTGAGTACAATTCGGGAAAAGTTGCGGAAAGCCCGAAATGACAGAATTTTGGCAAAGTGGACAGATTTCTCAGAAACAGGTCAAACGGAGTCCAAATTGAGAAATTTCAAATCCTAAAGTGCATTTCACGACGAAATAGGAGCACATGTCAAATTTGGTAACAAGTGATCCGGGAAGTCCGAAGTTAAGTATTTTTCACTTCACTTTCAAGCTCATTTCCACTATTACCTTCTTGGAGAGAGCAAAGAGCACACAGGAGCATCCAACCTTCTACAGCCTTCTACGACTGCTACGAGAGCTCAGAGGACACCAGACATGAGAGGTAGACTCGTTGCCATAAGCTTTTGATGCTTATCATTAACTTTTGTCGCGAAAACTGACCAAAACCAAGAAACAAGAGCAGACGGGGAATGCGGTAGAATGCTAGGTAGTGGCATAACCGCCTAATCAAACCTTGCAAGAACTTATAGGTGGGTTACCCTAGTATAGAAGATGGGTTTCTAACACTCAAAGCTCGAGAAAGAACGACTGGAAAAACCCTAGGTCAACAGAGCCTGCAAGAGGCAAACAGGAAAAAGTTGTCGAAACGACACAAAACTTCTCAGGAAGCTTAACAACATCGAGGGCAATGCAACCATGGAGTATCTCCAGGTTTGGACCACCAAAAGTAGGTCGGAACAACCGATTCGACTGCGGACACACAAAGCGTCATTTTGGCATAACGGCTGAAATTGACGACCGACTGAAATGAAACTTCACAAGCAGCTTCAAATATACATGGATGACTTATGTTTGCAAGCAAAACCCAAAAGAAAGTTGATTCACTTACCGATGGTGAAAAAGACGCTTTCGGGCAACCAAAAGGAGAAAGATGGAGAACGGGAAGCCAAAGTCAAGTTCAACCAAATAGATGGCTTCACAACATATCTAATGAGCTGGAAATGCAACTCTCGAGAAGAAAAGTTGAAGAAATTCAACTCCAAGGCAAAAAGACGACTTCGGAAACTGAAATGCCTATAAGGGGGCTTTTTAGCTGAACTAATGACTTTTTAAGTTGAAAACTAGTTAGCAGGGCTTAGGGCACTAGCACAAAGCATTCTTTGCACAAAAAAATCAACATTTCAAGAAAAGACATCATACGCGTATGATGTCTCAGAGCATGAATTTCACATCCATTTCAACATTTGAGTGCATAGCCTCATTCCACATGTTAATCACATCCTATGAACCAAGTATCATGAGAATTGGAGTTAGAAAACCCAAGGAAAACCAAAAAGACGCAAAGTAGGCCATAAAATTGATTTTTGGTCCTAATTTTGTCAAAATAACTCCAAACTCATTGAAACTTTGTAGGATTGTTGATTAACACATCTACAAGCTATCTGGAACCAAAAAGCACCATTTTGACACAAAAGACATCATACGCGTATGATGTCTATTTGCACTTACAGAGCCAAAACTGCTCATTTGTCATCATACATCCATTATATATATCTAATACATGCTACATATGAAATTTGGAACCATTTGGTCAAGAGGATCACCCCATTAGCCCAATTGAGGGAAAATCTTTCACCTAAAGCCTATTTTTGGCCCAAATCCAACATACTCAAGTCCAAACCAAGATTTGAGTAGATATAGTCCTTCACTAGTACATGGGGAGTCCATAGAACCAATCCAATGCAAAATTGATGAAAAAAGACATCATACGCGTATGATGTCTCTAGAGCCATTTTTAGTCCAAAATCTATCCAAACTTCATAAATCCACTGAATAAGCCTATCTAAAGCCAAATCCAAGCTTATAGAGAAATTTGGTCCAAAAATACACTAAAAGACATCATACGCGTATGATGTCTCACTATGTGATTTTGGCACCTTAGGGCTTCAACCACCAAACAGAAGTGATCTACATGCCATTTGAAAGTGAACCACCAAGTTTTATCCAATTTGGATCATAAAATCCAATTCCCTTTCAAAATTTTACCAAGAGTCAGAACTGGACTAAACTGGCCAAAACTTGACCAAATGGGATCCAAACTCAAATCCAAGCATATGATACTCATGTATACACTATCAGCTACAAGCACAACCAATATGAAGTCATTTTGACACAAAAGACATCATACGCGTATGATGTCTCCAGCATGATTTTGAGCCCATTTTGCATATTTTTTCACCTACCTTGCATCCTTAGGCCCTGAATAGCTCATGTTTCAATTTTCAAGTCATTTGGATAGTTAAAAGCTTCATTTCGGCTTTCAGTACTAAAAAGATGCTAACTTCTGAAATTGGAGTTACAGGATCCATGGATTCTGCCAAGTGATCGGCAACGAAGAGAAAAAGACCAACAATCAAAGATGCTCTTGCAGAAGCGGAACCCTTTGACATTCCAGCAGAAACCCTCAAGCCAACCAAAACTTGGGTGGAGGAAGCAGTATTGGAGAAAGAGGGAATAAAGATCTACGAGGGTACTTTCAGAGATCCTCAAGGGCAAGCGGTGGATGTACCGATGATCCCCCAGGAATTGGTAGATTATAGCACGTCAGAAGACATCAGCAGGTACCTGGAAAGGGCAGACTTGCACAGTTTCTTCACCTCGAGACCATCAGGTGTGGATACAAGAAGAATGTACGAGTTGGCAACATCCATTCAGAAGGATGGGAAAGCCACATTGACAGCCATGGATGGAGAGAAAGTAGAAGTACAGATCACTCCACAGCTCATTGCAGACGCATTGAAGCTGCACAACAAAGGGAGCTCTGTCAGGGAAAGAAGGGAGGCCATAGAGGTCTATGGATCCAAGAAACAGAATGCAACCTATGGAGATATGGCGGACCAAAGAGCGGCAACCCTTTGCCGACTGTACAACCAGTTTCTCCATGTTTGCAGTAAAAGACCGCAAAAGTATACGACACTGCCCCATGCCATTGCGACCACCATCACATGGGCATTAAAGAGCAATATGCCAAAAGAGGTGAATTACACTCAACACATCCACAAGCAAGTAATTGCCATGCACAACGAGAAGCCAAAGTACATAGGAGGAGCGGAAATTCTGACAAGAATAGCTTATGAAGCTATTGGAGCTAGAGATCAGTGGCCAAAGGTTCCCTCCCAGAATGACTGGCTTAGAGAAGCCGACGAGGAGGAAGAACAGCCCGAAGTATCCAAGAGGGCGTCCACAAGAGCACGCCGGAAACTAGAAATAGTTTCAGAACCTGAAGAGGAGGTGGACGAGCCGCTTATGAAGAAAGTAAAGAAGAAGGTTGCTCCCAAGCAAACCAAAAGTCAGAAAGTGGCAAGAATGGAAAGACTAGTGGAGCAGTTTAGAGCAGAAAGAGCTCTAAAGGGTGACTTTGAAGAAAAGTGGGTGTCAGACCCCACCAAAGTCGGAACTAGCTCAGCCATACCACATGTTGATCAATACGATCAATATATTAAAGCTTATGAGGAGTCAGAGGCTATACTGGAGCAGCAACCTGTCGAGCCATACACTGAAGAGGAGGTACAGCTTTTAAAAGCTGAGCTGAAAAAGGATGACAAGGGGAAAGGGAAAGTAGATGAGTCTACTAAATCTCAATAGAAAGACGGGCAAGCCGACAAGGGGAAAGCCAAGGAAGCTGAGGACAGATACCCCTCTATGACTGATGTACCAAGCCCGAAGAAGACGAAAAATATCGTGGAAGAGACCACAATAGAGATGGACACAGATGATTTGGAAAAGCCGAAGGCCGAGACCAAAGAAAAGGAGATAGATCCAGTTTAGCAAAAGAGAAATGATTATGAGGATCTGGTAGCGATAGGATACACTGAAGCAGAGGCCCTTGAGGCAGTTTATGGGATCACCCTACAAAAACAAGATGATCGGAGAGGGACGGAGGAAAAAACAAAGAGTACAAAAGAAAGTGAAGAGAAACTGGACGAACAGAACGTACTAGAAGAGCCGAAGCCAGTGGAGGTGGTGGCAGAAAGAGCTTTAGAGTTGACAGATGAAGATGAAAAAGACATGCACATGGTGCATGAACTGCTAGGCAAGATCAAAGAAAGATCCAGGGCAAAGGAAGTAGAGATTGAGACAGCCAAACAAAGGGAAGCGGAGCTGCAGAGGAAATTAGAGAATGCTATGACTGAATCTGAAAGTCATAAAGCATCACTCTATGACGCGGAAAACGAGAGAGACGGCTTGATACTCCAGCTAGCCGAGGCTTCAAGAGAGGTAACAAGTGCACAGGAAGCAAAGGAGCGGATAGAAGATGAGTTGGAAGCAGCCAAGGATGAGCTCATTGAGCTAAGAGAAAGAGTCAAGCTCCAAGAAAGAACAATCACTAGACTTAGGACTACCCCTAGAGCTAGCAGAGCAGGAACCGAACAAGAAGGAACTCTCGTACCAGCTTTAGAAGACCAGATCCGAAGCTTACAAAGAGAGCTGAGATTATAGCAAGTGCAAAGGTTGCACATTGCGGAGGGATCATTGGCCGCAGAGGAGAGGCTCACATTAGAAAATCAAACACTATGGACAGAGAATGAGGCCCTCCGCAAACAGCTCCAAGATCTACAAGAGCAACAAAGAAGAGAGACAGAGACACCACACGAAGAATTAGGTGGAGCAGCCATAGAGCTACCAGAAACTGGAGAGGCAACCACAATTGAAGATCCAGCCCCAGCTCAAGAGGTGGTCTCGACTTCAGGAATCTCTGAAGAAGAAGAACAAAGGCTCCATGACCAAATAGAAAAGTCAGCAGAGGAGAGTGCCAAGGCGGAAATGGAATGGGAGAGGAGACTCCTCATCTCCATTCGACTTCAGGGATTAGACACAAAAGTGCTCCATGAAGAGTGGATGCAACCCAACCTGCCTTTCCCTTTGATGAAATTTGAAGTGCTAAAGACGAAAAAGAGAATAGAGGAGGAGCAGTATGTCGCTCTTTACGAAGGCGACATCACAAAGGAGGAACAATCAAAGAAGATAGTAGATTCACAACCTAGGTGGAGGAAAGGTTGGCTGAACAAATACCCAGCCTACCTCATCTACTTGGTGGAGGCACCAAAGGAGATTCGGGAGAATGCAACCTTCTGCCCGGTGCCAAGAGTCAGAAACTGGAAAGAGCATGGCAAGATTGCAGAAAAGAAGCCAAATTGGCTTAATTATCCCAGGATGCCAGGACCAAAGGCAGGAGAGAGAATAGGTAAAGCCTACATGGTGAAAACCCTAACGGGCACCATCAAGCTCTTTACTGGCTCTCCTAACCTTTCGTGTCAGATGCTCAAGAAAATCTGCAGGACTCTCTTAGCTTGCATTGAAGTATTCGCGCCAGATAAAGCCACGACCTCGAGCCTACTATCGACGGCCGACACAGTGACTGATATGATATATGATCTTTCATTGCAGCCTTCTCCAAAAGTGTTGCACCTCCTATACCAAAGGATTATGTTTTTGCCTAGCTTCCACATGCAAACATTCGAAGAAGCTTTCTACACCGGCTTTTTCACCCACGAAAGCAAAATATTCGGCCCAACCTTGACCATCGGCAACCTACGATACGGATCACATTTGCAGATGCTCAAGACGACAGGACTTTATTGACCAAGCATAAAAGTCATGTCAGGGACGACATGAACGCGGAGGGGGGGAGTGTTGAGCCAGCAGAGGATCACACCCACATTTTTGCTCACACTCATCATTTTTGTAACCATTGATTGTAATAAATGTCTTTCCGACATTGATTTTGATTGGAACCATTCATTAAGTAACGGGACTCAATTGAGTTTCCAGCTTGTAATTCCGAAGTAATTTCACTTGCTAATGTAATTAGTTAGAGATGTTCTCACCTCCAAGGCTGAGGTATATAAGCCAAAGTTTTGTAACCTAAAAGAGAGTTTTTATTTAATCAAAGTGAGTTTTTGGAGCGCCGTGACTGTGTCTGAGAGAGAGAGAGAGAGAGAGAGAGAGAGAGAGAGAGAGAGAGAGAGAGAGAGAGAGAGAGAGAGAGAGAGAGAGAGTCTTATCTACTTGCTACGCGAGCTACGGAGCCGCCATTGGAGAAGCGACACCGCCATTGTGCTAGCAACGGCGAGAGCTACGCACAGATACCAAGAGTGCGCGCTATCGGCTTCTATGTGTGGTAAGTTCCTACGAGCTTCGGTGTGAGTTTTCTTCCAACTCGTGTGTCGGAATGGAGCGTGCAGCATATCTATAGAACCACAACGAGTAGAGCTATGCATTAGTACCATTGGGGTCAAGTTTCGGTCACCTGTATTTTTCGGCCTGTCTTCATACACGTTTGCCGCACGAAGTGGTTATAGGTTGATTTTGCAGTTCAAGTCTTTAGGGTGTTGTTCTTACCTAGTGTATAGACTTCCCCTTGAGTTTGAGGTCGATTCAATGATTCTAGATCCTGTTTCGTATAGCATTCGTTCGTAGTAAGGATTTCAGTCACTTGCGTATTTTAGAACTTAGTAGTGATTGTCATCAGAAGGTCGAGTAGGTGATTTGACACCCACCTAGTTGTTTCCATGCGCCTACAGGTCAAGCTCCGTCCTCGTCTGACAAATTCTGTTGTTGGTTGAGTTCTCGCTATTTAGCTTCCGCTAGCGGCGTAACCGCCTTAACAAACACCATAAGTCATCGACTCAATGATAAACAGAGAATCAAAGTAATCACAAGAAATGTCAAGAATCTCGTCTAAATTTGTGTGAAAAATGTCGATTGAGTCACGTAAAGCACAAACCGAGCTCCCAAATGGGAACTCCATGAGTGCAACTTTTTTGGTAGCAATCATGCTTTGGAGACTCTATGAGGAAGATGAGCGACCCAAGAGCATCTTAAGAAAAAAATCCATGTAGGCCATACAAGATTTTGAGAATGCTTTATCTCGTGATTTCTTCCCAAATAGAATAGGCAACTTTCTTTTTCTTGAACTCCAATAATAGTAGTTGAAGTGGAGTTCTGTTTGCATGAAGAGTTTCCAAAACATTACTACACTATTTCAATTGTTTGCAAGAATCAAATGGCTATTTACATATGTGGAATAACACACCATAGTCTAAATGCCTAATATTGTCCCAAAATAAGTAAATTCTTAACAAAGAGAGACACTCTATCTTGGGGTGTTTTAGGTCCTTATAATGGGCAAGATTACATGAGGTATCATTGTTTTATCATTTGCCATGTAGGTCATGCAAGATTTTGAGAATGGTTTATCTAGTGATTTCTTCCCACATAGAAAAGGTAACTTTTATTTTCTTGAACTCCAATAGTAGTAGTTGAAGTAGAGTTATGTTTGCATGAAGAGTTTCCAAAACATTACTACACTATTTCAATTTTTTGCAGGAATCAAATGGCTATTTACATATGTGGAATAACATATCATAGTCTAAATGCCTAATATTGTCCCAAGATAAGTAAATACATGACAAAGAGTAACACTCTATCTTGGGATGTTTTAGGTACTTATAATGGGCAAGATTACATGAGGTACCATTGTTTAATCATTTGTGTTTACTTGAGTGTGTGACCACTTTGCTTTAGGTGCTTATAATGGGCAAGATTACATGAGGTATCATTGTTTTACCATTTGTGTTTATTTGTGTGTTTGACCACTTTGAGTTCGCTTGACTACATTGTTGTTTAGATTGTAAGTGTCATCATGTCAACAAAATATCATTTTTTATTATCTATTGCTTACTTTTTCCTAGATTCATGACTGTGTGAATGGCGCACATTTGATGTAAGTACTCCATAGATGATGGTCAACAGGCTTACAAAACTAGAGCATTCATTTGTATAGTTTTATTCCACTCTAGAGAACAATCTTCACAACTTGTAACCAAGGCTTAAACATTCAAGCCCTTTGTTGATGCCTTATGCAAGGATGCATACAATGCTTTGGTTTAGAGAAATGAAAAATAATTCAAAATCATAGAGATTTTGATAGGAGGGTAGCTAGCAAATGAGACCTCATGAATATTTGGCCAATTAATGAGGGTTGTTGATTCCCTTAACCCAACAATGAAGACTTGACTAAGATTTATGGATTGCATAAAGTGGGTAGAGGCTCTCTACAACAACTAGAAGAGGAAGGGCAAGTGTCCATGCACTGACGATGAACCTCATGATAGTGGAGAGGCCCAAGCTCGAGTGGTGGGGATGTGAGTACCCCCATCACTGTTAGATAGAGGAATCCTTATGTCTCATGTGCTTTGTATCTTGCACCATGCATGCATTGCTATAGCTACCGGTGTTGGCGAGGGATGATTCCATCATCATTAAATTAAAGGTGCTTGAAGAAGGATTTATGAGTGACATCTCTATAGTAAAGACTGTGAGAGGAAACTTGAATGATGCAGTTGAGTTTATGAGTACTTACAATGAGAGAAATATTGTGCCTATCACACATGCGTGCATCATTTCACCAGCAGAGATTTCTCCCCACCCTTCATGGAGACATCTTCTTGTAATTTTCTTTTGGAATAGAAGCACACTTGATGGCTAGCTAGAGAGATTACAAAAGGAGAGAAAGAACTACAACAACACCTTGAAAGATGTTGATGGCACTATTGAGAAAGTCAAGACCAACATTTAGAGCATTGTGAATGGTTTGTTGCACACCATCTCCTTCTTGTACGCAAAAAATTACACTCACAATGACATCCATGGGAGTAACATCATGCTCCACTTTGGATGGCATGGTGTTTATGTGGGCTTCCTGGATTGGGGGAAAGATTCCCTCTATGCCACTGAGAGGAGGGTTCCTGCTTTGTTGGGGCTTTGCCACAAACCTACATCCATCCACCCATGATGAGTGGATAGAGGTACTAGTGGGTTTCACATGAATGCATATCTACAAACCCACCGGTTTATACCAAATCACAAGATGTATATGCAATAGTGCAATATATACTTGAGTTTTTGAAGTACTTACCTAAAGATGATGATGCCAACTACCTCCAATGGGTGGCAAAGTACAAGAACCTCTTTAGCTTGAGCCTAGATCCCATTATCATAAATTGCAAAGATGCACACACACTCTTGCTAGGCTTAGATGGCCTCAAGTGGATAGGTTGTGGATTGTCTCCATATCATGATTGTTAGACATTGTGGCTTCATCACATTGCAAACACAATTTTTGTAACAATTTGGAATAATTAACGAATAAAAATCAATTCCTGCATCTTTCAATTGTCATGAATCTTTGTGATAATTCTTGAATCGTTTAAGTTGCTTGTATTGTGTTTTAACTACAAACATTTTTTGAAGGCATGCTTAGCAATGTGATTCATCATTAGAGATTTTGAATTTGTATATCTACTACATCTATTGCTTGGATTAAGTACTAATTGTTACAGATCTTGTTTTTTTATTGATTCTTTGGAGTCATTGAATCATGACCAAATATTTGATATGCTTTGCCTTGATAGGAAATGGTTGCGAGCGTGGCCTCAACAGATGTTGGGAGAACCAAGATTGACTAGGACAAACTGTAACACATCCTGTAAGAGGAGTCCCACAAATTTGGCATGGAAGAATTGTGAACTTTTTTTGAGTAGGATGTGGAGCTCGAGGGGAGCTAATATGGAGAGCCCCTTACCTAAAGAATGAAAGCAGCCATGTCATGGTGGTTTGGGCCACTCTTTCTAGAGTGTTTAGACACGTGAAGCACTCTACACCACTAAAGCTTTCAGACCTAAAACATAAGGGTTTGGCAAGAAGGTTGTTGGTGCGCTTTATAAAAAAAGAGTGCACATAGCCAAATAGCAACCATATGGCCATGTACTTTATACAAACAACTTTTGCACATAATATCTTAGGATGGAGGGTGAACTCGGCAAGCCACCCACACAATGTAGATGTGGGCTTGGGAAGGGCCAATGAAAGGGTAGCACATCAAAGTCTAGAGGCAACCCTCCACAAAGAAAGGGGCCCATTTTTCTCTTGCTCGAGGAGCATTACCAAATAGTGGACATGTTCACCTAAGGGGCCACATTGGCGAGCCAAGGGGAGAGTGCATCATCTGTATAGGTGAAGCCAAGGGGAGAGTACATCATTTGTATAGGTGAATCTTGCAAAGAAAGAGGCACGGATAGCTGAGCTTGATGCAGCTCAAGGAAAATGTACCTTCTCTTGATGAAATCCTAGCTTACTACAAGGAAAACTACGGATGTGCAACTACCAATTTGAAGATTCAACAAGTCTTTGCGGACCGCCACTGGCGTGATGCACTCGCTCGGAACGTGTTTTACTAAAGAAGGAAAGCTTACCGGTTTGAAGTCACACGACTGGCATAAAATGTGTCAGGTATGTTCATAGTGGAATATATCATAGTGGGAATTGTGTAACAAATTCTTGAGGTGGATTCAACTAAGAAATGGACTGACGTAAGAGACACTTTTGTACTACCCGAGCATTGTGAACAAGTAAGTATGTAAATAGTTAACATCCCATTTTAGAATTTATGTGCTTGGAAGCTCTCATGTAAGTTATGTAGCTCTGGCAGGTGATATTTCATCCTACAAAGTCTGCATCAAACTGGTGGTACATCATAGAGGTAGCCCCTCATAGTGCACGGATGTATGAAGGCTACCATGTGTCAATAACAGCGGCATCAATGGAGGAGATCGGAGAATATGCTTAGTCAGAAGCCGTTGAGGTGGTGCCAGACGAACATCAAGCTGCTACTCTCTATGGGGTGCATGCAGAGGATCTACAAAATGAAATGGAGGACATCTGTTTAAACGGAGAGCTCTATATAGATATAGGAAGTTATGTTGAGCTATACGAGGATGAGAGAGAGATCTCTTAAAGCCATAAATATTGTATTTGAATAATTTTGCTCCGTTTTGTAAAAACTCTGGCTCTCTAAGTACCTTCCATGTTGTATAATGCTCTTTTGATTTTGCGCTCACATCCTGGGCAATCCATGGCCACATGCAGCTCCACCACTTGGTTTTTCGACTGCAAGATTTGATTGTGTGCGCTCTCTCTCTCTCTCTCTCTCTCTCTCTCTCTCTCTCTCTCTCTCTCTCTCTCTCTCTCTCTCAATTGAAAATTTTGAGTTATCGACTTGCCTCTTCCATCACTCAAGTTGAATTGAAGAAGAACGCGTTCTGCTAGCCTTTGAACATTCCAAAGCTACAAGCACCTTCAAGTTCTACGTCAAAAAAGAAAGAGATAGTTCGGATTCTTGTACGATTCTCCGTTTTGAACAATTTTGCTCCGTTTTGTAAAAACTCTGGCTCTCTAAGTACCTTTCATGTTGTATAACGCTCTTTTGATTTTGCGCTCACATCTTGGGCAATCCATGGCCACATGCAGCTCCACCACCCGGTTTTTCGACTGCAAGATTTGATTGTGCTCTCTCTCTCTCTCTCTCTCTCTCTCTCTCTCTCTCTCTCTTTCGATTGAAAATTATATGTTATCGACTTGCCTCTTCCATCACTCAAGTTGAATAGAAGAAGAACGCGTGTTTGCGTCATTGTATTTATATGTGTCATTGCGTCATTGTATTTAATGGTCTTTGCGTCCACTCCAGGTATGTATGCTCTATGTATGTTCTCACAAGCAAGGACGACGAGCACCTCCTCTCTCTCTCTCTCTGTCTATCTACTTGTCCATGTTTTCTACTCCATTCATTCAATATTAAGTTTAAATGTTTGTGTGTTTAATGCAGGTATGGATGATGAGGAGTTTCTTTCTTCTTTGTCACCCCAACAAAGACAGTGGTACGTGGAGCGTCATCGCTTTGGCGCATCAGCGCGCGTTCTTACTCCATCTGCATCTCCCTCTGTTTCGGAGCATTTAGCGCACTCCAAAGCTTCAGTGTCAACGAGACGATCTTCACACTCGTCTAGGCACCGGCACTCTAGTGGTGGCGGTGGCGGTTGTTGTGGGGATGCCGCCGCCGATGTTTCGACATCGCCTCGTGTTTGACAAGGCACTTTACCCTCCCCTTCTTTGCCCGCCCTGACACCAGCCACGACATCACCATTGACACCAGGTTTTGCGCGGTTGATTGTCGTTCCTAGCAGCTACACACCACTAGCTACTCCTCCAGGAGTCACTCCAGTGGACACTCCTCGCTTCGGGGCTCAGACTCCAGTGGAGACACCTGACGTCCGTAACCCCCATCGACATGCCACTAGAGACCCCTGCCAGGACATCCAGGTTCACGCGTCAACGGCGAGAGGGCTTGCCTTACTCCGTCGACTTCAGCGGCGGCATCATCTTGGATGATGAAGGCAAGAAGGTGATTTCACATATGCATGGTCTTTGCTTTCAGGTGTTTAGACACTACATACTAAACAACTGGAGTGAAGTACGGAATGATTTAAAAGACAGAGTCATTAGCAGTCTTCATGACGAGTTTCTTGTTCCAACACGGGATGAGCGCTTCAATGAAGATGTGATGAAGGTTCGAATGCGCGAATACTGCAAGGACAAGCGTTTCGAAGTGCAAAAAGCAATCAAGCATGGGTGGAACAGACAAGATTGGCTGGCCAAAGAAGATTGGAAGAATGCAAAGAAAGCAGTGCGCGAGAATCCCTACAAGTGGAAGCAACAAAAGGAGGCAGCAAGAGCGCGAGTAGAGACAGGGAGCTCGCACCACTTGGGGAGCAGCGGGTGGACATCATTTGAGACCGATTTTGTAAGTGTTTTCGCATTGATCTCTATGTTTTGATAGTTTAGAGTTTATGGGTTTTCAAATTCTAACGTAATGGATTCTTTGTATGTTTTGACAGTGGTCAATGGGTGACAGGACGTGATCCCACACCATACGAGCGCAAGTACGCAAGCAGGAAGGACTTAAACGCTCTGATGGACATTCTGAGTTCTCGTGACGGCATGGTTAGTATTAGGCTTTACTCTTTTCTATTTGTTGTATTGTTTTATAAACGTCGCTATATGTTTATACTTACAAAAAGCTGTCTTATGGTTTTTTTTTGCAGAATCTGACAGATACGCCGCTTGGACACGATGAGACTTCTGATTAGATGACGTCAGTTTAGCCGTAACTAGATAGAATTAGTTTCTTTTTGTCATAGCTTATGTATCATGAGACGACTTTTATACGTCTTTTTGAAAATCATGTATATTTTGTCAATAATGACAATGGTTTGTAACTATTACATTTGCAAAGTTTAACAATCAAGTGATTTTGCCTATGTGCACAATTGTCATTGATTTACTTTCATCAATTCATGCTTGTCAATTTTGTATCTTTATTTTGCAAACAATACGTACTATCGATGATGGAGTTAATGGTTATATTGTCTTGTGGGTGACTATTTTGGGTCTATATCTAACTTTGCACTTTTTTCAAAGTTGAATCAATTAATGAATTATTCAATATGGTTGATGGTTGAATGTCCTACCACCAAATTTTTTTCCTCTCGAGCGTCGCTATGAACAGGCTTTGCAGCGTCGCTACAAACGTTGCTATAGATGGCCTGCAATCGTCGCTATAGACGTCGCTATATAGTGATGATTATAGCGATGCTTATAGCGACGTTCCCGTATCAACGCTTTTAGCGACGTCGGGGGTTATTAAAACCCAATGTATTTCTGTCGCTAAAAGCGTTACAGGAGCACACAACCTCTTGTAGTGTTAGTTATATTAATCGATATATGTATTGATTGATAAATCAATTGATCAATCGATACATTGATCAATGTAAGACCTTATACAAAATATTTAAAAAAGATTCACATGCCATCGTATAATGCATTTGAACAATATGGTTAAACGTATTATACCATAATTATTCATGTTTAAAAGGTTTTGCGAATAACGAATCATGCAACATAAAAGGCTTGTATAATGTAAAATAGAAGCAAGGATTGTGAGGGTGCGCAATGTACACAAAGTAATTTTAGGTAAGTTTAATTGCCTAATTGAAAAAAATCAATTGAAGACAAGGATAAATGATTGGATTACACGCTCAACTTACCAACCGTTAGCTAAAATTATGCCTCTCAAATAAGCCTATGATCTCCTCTCATGGATTTAAGGTTGATTAGTTTGTATGGTTTTGAGCTAATTATGGCATGCATGCTAAGTTTGGTGAAAGAAGTAGGTAGCAATAAGTGCAATATAACCCTTCAAAAAACAACAATAACATTCACTCCCATTGTCATGACTACACTACCAAGGACTCCAACGAAAGCTCTCTTTAAGTTTTTTGCAACAAGACCTTTGTTTGACATTTAAGTTTTTGCACAAGAAGCATGACCATGCTTCTAAACTTTTTCTATGATCAAGAAATGCTTCAAAAGAAGAGGAAAGATTTCTAAGAAGATAGAAGATGATGCTTCTTTTATGAAAGGTCTCTCCTTGAGTCTATGTTTATGATCATGAAAAGACTCCTCTTGAATCTATGTTTATGAGTATAAAAGGCCAAAATATTTATGCGATAAGAAAAGGACACCTTGTTGGCGAGATGCTCTACAATTATAGTATTTGGCTTTGTTGTAAGCTTCAAGTACTACAAAAGCTCGTTTGGCAAGGGGGTTTCACCATTCTGATCCTCAATATTGTGTTTTTCTCTCTCTTACTATCTTGAAGTTTACATTTATGCTCATGTAGTTGTCTAAGTGTATTGATTTATTAATGGTTGAAAAATGAAGCTATGAATCTCTTATTTTAATTATTTATGAGCTATGGCGTTAATCTATTCCCCAATATTTTTTATGGAGGCAAATTGTACTTCTTTTTAGGTAAAGGCGGTGTGCCTCACGGTGCTTTTTCTGTGTCTGTCAGTTAGTGTCCGATCGCGCACATTTATCTCGTTATTCTTTATACATGCAAAGAATAAGGAGCTCTCACTCATTCTCACATTGTGCTCATACATTGAGATTTGGGAGCTACACCCCACATCCCTATGTTGTGATCCCTCTCTCCCTGTCTTCTCTCTCCATATTTGCTGCACACACGCACGCCTACAATCTATTCCTTCACAATTGGTCGGGGAGGCCGCACAGGCACGAATCCGTAGCACTGTGGTTGTAGTAGCTGTTTGAGTGCTTGGACAAGTGAGAAATTATACAGAGAGATTATAGAAGCTTTCTAGTGCTCACAAATCAACCCACACTACAGTAGGTTTGCAAAAATTGATTTCCGCAGGTCATTTTTCGGGCTCCAAAACAATGTTTTTTGCATAATTTTTGCATTTGGAATGCGATTTATGTAACGTTAGGGTGTAACCTGGGATTTTGGCATGCTCCAGACGCAATAGTGATGTCCATTTGGACTAATTGTGACCTCTAAATTTTTGCAGCAGTAGCTGTTTATTATATATCGAGGATTCCACACACGGTTTGCTCTCATATGTGAGAGTGGTATTGGCTGCAAGTTTTCTCACTACAGGTGGGAGGATACGATGTATGATCTATGTGGTCAGATTCTCAGGGAAACTCATGTAATTGCAATTTGAGCTCAGCAATGTATACCTCAAGTATGTTTTTTGGCAGGCATAGGTAGATCGTGTACTTATGTACTAGATTTTCAAGTGTTTGCAATGATTTATGCAAAGTATAGAGATTGGTGCATGCATTTGGAGTGCAATTGATGCGCTTTGGTTGCTCATGGTTTTGAGTGTACATTCACTTTGGTTTTACTAGTTTTGTAGTTGTTTTACTGACAAAACTCTGGTGACATTTTCCCAACAGTGTTATGTGCATTGTTGGTGTGATAGAGATTGCAATTGCTTATAACACTTAGGATTTGTGTGCAGTGTTTTCTATTTTGGGTGGTGCATCACGAGCATATTTTGCTCTGCATTTTTTGTCTTAAGCTATGAGTGCGTGACCATTTGGAGCTTCCACTTCTGACTCCCAGCTACTACATGTTGAGTCTAGTACTCCCACAAGTGTTGCCATTTGCAATTGAGGAAATCTTCTACAGTGTTTTGGCTTGCATACCGGTTTTGACACAGCAAGTGTCTTGAGCTTTTGCTTTGTGTATGCTTTTGTGGGATAGTGGCTAGAGTTTACTTGCCATAGTTTGTGATCGAGCTTAAATCTCACATGGACAGGTTTACAGGCAGGTTTGAGGGTCATTTGTGAGCTGAATTTTTCAGCCATCGTTCCCTCTTTGCAGGTGCCTATGTATGGCTCAATTGTAAGCTAATTTGCGGCACAATTGTGACCTGTTTCTTCAACTATTTAAGAGCTGAATTTGGGGCTAATTTGCAGCCATATTTTTCAGCCATACACAAACTTGTGTTACTCTACAAGTACAGTTCTTGTTACTCTTGATAGTGGTAGAGTTTTGACTCCCAGTTTTACACAGGTTGTGTATGCTACGGCTCTCTGGCACATTGTTCATTCATTGACAAATTTTGGCAACAATTTTTCACTCACATATGTATGTCATTTGTGGCACCATTGAGTGATACTCTGGCTAGAGTGGTTTGGCTCTGTGTATGACTTTGTGAGGTGATTTCGGATGAGTACATTCCCAGATTGGCCATTTGGGCATTTGTTGTTGTCTCCATTGCGATTTATGTTGAGTTTTTTGCTCCACTTACAGAGGAGACTCTACCAAAATTTTGCCAGGTATGTATGTCTATTGCAGAGTCTAGTGAGCTTGACCGTTTGCTCACCTTCTTTGCTTGAGACAGTGGTTTTCTCTCAGGTGGGAGAGTCTTGTGATCTCAAGCATTGTTTGCCATAGTTTTGGCATGGATATGGAGACGCTTCAGGTTAGGGGTGGTTCTCGCTCACGACCGCGAGACTTACATGTTGGCACTACGACCACAATGGACATATTAGACGCCATTGCTTCAGGCGTATGAGACAACGAAAGAGGTAGATGCATGGCACTACTATGAGGACAGATGCTAGAGAGTATGCATGTGATGGGCATGTCAATTTTGAGTGTAGCTTGCCTTCAAACTACTTTGTGTCTTGGGATAGCACATGTCATGTTTTCTACTAGAGAACATGTAGTTTTTCACGTGACACCACATCGTGATTTGTTTTTCTCTTTCTCTAGTGGGAGACTTGGTTGTGTGCAGTTTGCTGATGGTTCATCATATGACATAGAGGGTGATGGAGATGTATGCATGTCTTTACCTAGCGGTTCATTGCTTACGTTACAAGATGTACGTTATGTACCAAGACTCAGCCAGAGTCTCATTTCAGTGCGTCAGTTTTGTAGAGTAGTGTACTGCTTGGAGAGCAGTCATGTTAGATGCATAGGGGATCACTGGTGATAGCCAGAGGTGCTAGGAGTGGTATGGTATACCCTTTTGCATATTTCTGACACATGAGACAGTGTAGTCTCTGTGTATTTGCAGCCATGTTTAGAGAGAGAAACAAGACGTGTCGCTTTTGCGGATGTGCTGCATGGAGAGTAGGTTGTGCATTTTTCTTGTGGTGATTTTCACATAGGCAGTGGTATCTCTGGGGATGCACAACTTGATCAGTTATCACTTGAGGTGACATCAGTCGAGCTACAGACCGATGCATTGTTCTATGATGCATCTGATACGTTTGAGGGCGACAATGTCCTTCACACAGTTGTGTGTGATTGCAGTGGTGCTGATTTTTTATTTTGCAGTCATTCTCAGCAAACATGCCTTTGTCAGATGATGCTGACATGGTGATGCATGGTCAGGTGGTTCCTGATGAGGATGCATATGGCACTAAGGTTGCTGAAAGGGATACGTTGGCACACATAGTGCATGTTTCATCGGCTTTCGGGTACCTCATGTCTGACCTTTTGATCTCGAGACCTAATCTTGCTTATGTGGTTGGTGTATTTGTAGTGGGAGTTATCAGTTGTACGATGACTGACACTAGCATTGTGCATTGTGGAGCCATGCAGGTCGTCACTCGATACCTGCATCAGGAGTGTCATCATGGCTCTAGTCCTAGTGGTATGCACAATAGAGCAATTACAGATGCACTCACATGTTTGGAGTGAGCCAGTGGGCATAGGTTGAGAGCCGTCTTCTCTCACCTCTTATATATACTAGTTGTAGGCTAGTCTTCTCGCCACTTATCGACACACAACCTTTAGTGGGAGAATGTTAGGTAAAGGTGGTGTGCCACCGTGCTTTGCTTGTGTCTATCGACAATGTCCGGTCCCCCACATTTATCTCCTTATTCTTTATACATACAAAGAATAAAGAGCTCTCACTCATTCTCACAGTGTGTTCATACAGTGATATTTGGGTGTCATGCCAATGGTATACCCAAGGGGGGTCATGGACCTGGGCCAATAGGTGGCCGACTGCCAGTGTGGAACAGGGGATTTGGTAGCTAGGGGCTATATAAGGGAGGTTGGGTGGTGAATCCAACCAATGCAGCTCCCTGGGCTTCATATTGGTATCAGAGTTAAAAATAGGCCAAGGTAGGTGTGGTCCTCTCATGCTTTTGCATGTGCATGCAAAGGGTCGTGGACTTCCTCTCTTGCCAAGCGAGGAAGAAGTTGAGTAAGACAAAGGGAGAAATCCCGTGTGCAGGCGCCCTTGAGCCGAGGAGGTGAGAATCTCGACCCTTGACAAATTGAGTAAAGAAGGGAGCAACGGGGTCGCGAGGCCAAGGGGAGCAAAGCTCCTCGACCCTGGAGCAAAGCAAGGTGAGCTATACACAAGCCGCCAACATTATCTCTCTCTCTCTCTCTCTCTCTCTCTCTCTCTCTCTCTCTCGCATTGTTCTCTGCCTGCTGTCACTTCAGTTGAAGCTTTTGGGTTCATACATAAACGCCTAATGCCAAGGGCCTTAGGACTTAGTTCAATTAAGAGAGGGTTTCCACAACAGGGTACCCCCCTCTTTTTTTGCTAAGCTAAGTGATACCCCACGAGGGTGTCGGAGAACATCATCAGCAATTGAGCAAGCTAGGAAGCGATAAATTTTGCAAGGCCTGCAAATTTGCAAAACATACAAATTACATAATTGTTGGCAAAGGCAACGACGCCTTAACTAAAGGAAAGTTTCTCGGCACTCGGAGATGAATGACTACCACCGCAACAATTTTGAGTACGCTCTACGTGGCTTTTGGACTGTTGAAATTATTCAACGGATAGTGTTTGTGACAATGACTATTCTTTGCGAATCCGCAATTTTTGGAAGATCATTGGGTATTCTTCCCTTTATTTGCTAGCACCACACAAAACCGTCATGGATTCCTCATTTGATTTTGTGGATACGAAACTTTTCAAGAATCATTTCTTTGACTTTGAAATTCCTTCAAGCATCTACTCATCCTCCTCAAAGTGTGCTTGACATTTTGGAGGATACTAGCAATCTAATCGACAAAAAAGAATACATCAGAAGACGTGAATTTCAACAGTTTGAAGAACGGTTTCAAAAATTGGCGGTTTGCGTCCACTTGCTTGCTACAAAGGTGGATCACCTTACGAAGTTGATCATCTCGTGCATTCCATAGGCTACAATATCTACACTTGTGGCAATCATCGAACTTGTCTCAGCCAATGTGGCAAAGAGTTTCAACAATAGACTTAAGAAAGTCAAATCGCAAAAGTTATGTTTCAATTGTATGGGATAACATCAACGGAAACATTGTCCCCAAGTACTGGATTTATAGGATTTTTTATGGATTTTGGTACTAAATAGTCAATCAATTGCTTTTGCCTGCTCTTTCGTGGTTATCTACCCTTTCAGTTATTTGTATAAGATACAATAGCTTGCTTATCATAGCATATTCAGACAAGATCTCATACATGTTTCAGTGATGCTTTTCTTCTATATAAGATTTCGACAAGGTCGACTCTTCTTTATTTAGACACATGTGTGTCAACGGGAGCATCTATTAGCTATGAGCACTAACACTCCATAAATACTTACGAGAAGCAAGGCTTGCCTTTTGCCATTTGGCATAGTGGTTTCCATAGTTTCGAATATGTTATTAGCATATTCCAACTTATGGAAACTTGTTCAGATGTTTGCAGGTTCTTTACATCCCACGAGGGTGTATATGATACATACGTTAAATCACTCAAGGAGTACATATGGCTATGAACCGGATGCAAGCGAACTATCAAAAACCTCGCCACAAGTGGACGACACGGTTAGTAAATTTCATGTTATATTTGTTTTTGTCTATGTTTTACTTTTCATTTTGGAAAAGATCTCTCTATTCTGCAAAGAAAAGTGCTTGGATAAACTCCATTCGAAGCCGCTATACACAGCAAAGTGATTTTCCATATTTCATGCAAAGCACGGCTTCTCTGTGAAAAGGTATTATGTTTAGCACCACGTGGATATAAGCTCACAGTTTACGCAATGGCACACTGTGATGTATCCATACCAATGTAATCGTGCACGGTACGTATAACAAAGTCTCACATGGTTGAGACTGTCATTGAAGCCAAGGGCTTAATATTCTAATTTTTTCTTTGTATGTATGTCATACTCATACGATGATGGTACAATTTCACCCATCATTGTGTACGCTTCCTCTATAGCACTAGCTACTCTTTCAAGGACGCGCTCAGCTATTGATGTTTTAAACCATTTTGTGTTTATTCACAAGCAAAGTGCCATACATATGCACCCTTATACAGTCACGATCACATACAAGGTAAGTGGGTCAAGATGTGACTTATGGTACCTCTCTCTATGAGGGCGTGACACAGCAAAGTGCTTTGCATATTTCATGCGAAGCACAGCTTCTCTTATGTGAAAAGGTATTATCTTTAGCACCATGTGGATATAAGCTCACAGTTTACGCAACGACACACTGTGATGTGTCCATACTAGTGTAATTATGCACGGCACGTATAAGAAAGGCTCACATGGTTGAGACTGTCATTGAAGCCAAGGGCTTATTATTCTATTTTTTGCTTTGTATGCATGTCATACTCATACGATGGCAGTACAACACCCATCATTGCATGCGCTTCCTCTATAGCACTAGCTATTCTATCAAGGAAGCGCTCAATTATTGATATTTTAAACCATTTTGTGTTTATTCACAAGCAAAGTGCCATACATATGCACCCTGATACAGTCACGATCACGTACAAGGTAAGTGGGTCAAGATGTGACTTATGGTACCTCTCTCTACGAGGACGTGGTACAAGTACACTGTCGTACACTTATAGGATAAGTTACGACACAGACATGGTATGCACTAGATTATATGCAAGGGGCATACAACACAATTAAATAAGGATTTTTTCTCAACCCAGCATTCTCGAGGGGGATTCACCGTGGAAAACTTATCGCCCCACTTAAGTGTAGGGGGAGGGCGGTATTTTCACAAGTACATAAGCATATAATTTAGGAGCAAGCCCCGATAATTTATCTCCCAAGCTAAATCATAAGGGAGGGGGGTATCATTTGGGGGGGGGGGGGGGGGGGGGGGGACTGACCTAGGTTGATTACTCGTAATGATTGGTCATTGTTGTGCACTAGAACTTGGATAAATTTTGGGGAAGTTTTTTATCAGGTCACACATTAAATTTTGCATCAAGCCGGTCATAGATAATGACTGATTTGGAGCGGGTCAAGGTTTGATTTATACCAGCTTTGTATGGGTCAAAATTGGACAAGTAGCTAGAGTGCAGGTTGATCGGGCATATAATTTGAAAGTCAAACTAAGACACATTGATGGTACATCTACTTATCAACAGAAGTGGTTCCTTAGTACGTTGCCAGTCACTATGTTGCACACTTTTTGACTAGATTTACTCAATTAGATCATGTGAGGCCTAGATTTTATATGTAAGATAGGGGTATGATATTTTTCTTCATTGACTATTGTATAAACATAGAAAGGGGGGCCATATTCCCTAATATGAGTCGTATATAGGGGTTTTATCAAAGTTGTCCACTCGTAGGTGGCGTCCCGTTTTGTATATAGTGTGAATCCCTAGGGATCTCTCTCTCTCTCTCTCTCTCTCTCTCTCCCACTTCTATGTGGAAAAGGTGAAACTACGCAAGATATTATTGACATATTTCTATGTCAATATGGTAATGAGAAGGGAGGCCTACACCAACAACTCTTGGTTTTGTGATGCAAATCCAACCAAGAGCCAAACTTCAATGCATGCTCATCTCCTCTACCATGCTAATTACTAAGCTATGCTAAGCTTTTATGAGCGATTATGTGAGGAGATACGCTTCTTTCTCGTAAGAATACTCCTTCATCTCAATCTATTCTCACACCCCGCCAGCTCTCACCATCTTCAAAGGTGTGTGAGGTCTTGGGTCTGAGACCGTGAGGGAATTGATGTTGTGTTTTACAAGTGTGTGCACGGTGCTTAAAGCTTCAATCTTCAATGCACAAGCAAGTTATTAAAGGAACACAAAGTATTGTATTGTAAAATGTATTGTATTGGAAACCTATAATACAAAGCCTTTTGGAGCGGGACCGGCTTCATGTAAATCCGGTCCTCAACTTTTGTCAATAGCTTAATTTCTCTCTCTTTTGAAGTATTGTTCATGCCTATCTAACTAGATGTTATGCTTTTTGTTGCTCTCTCCATCCAAGCACTCTTGCTATGCTCATTAGGAATCTAATCTAATGAAATGCTCACTATGTTTATGCTATTTTCCACTACACACAAGTTACTAGGCCATTAAATGTTACAAATGGAAACACATTTGGTTGTATGTAGGTTTACCAAGTTTTTGGGAATTTTTTTTTGAGCGTTGGCGATGAGTAGCAAAGAGTGGTGAACAATTACAATCGTGAGAAGAGAACCCAACACTAAGACCTTGAGAATAGAGCAGGGAAACCAACAATAAGGCAATGGTCACTTGAGGCTCAAATGACACTCAATTATTAGTTATTTGGGCGGATAATGGAGCCTACGCTGTGGTCAACCACATACAACTCAGCTAGCTCAATTCTACTACGCTTGCGAAATTTGTTACCATGCTAATTTTGATATAATTGCACTTGCTAAGTGGATGAGCTTTTATGGGCTCATTGTTGATAATGTTGCCTCAATGCAATCCATGTATGTGGATGACTCGTAGAAGTGAAGCAACAATCACTTACAACTTTTATCGTGCAAAGGGTGGGTCCTATCAGACATTGGACCTCATGTTCCGTGTTTCTCTATCATGGTCCTCTCCTTCACCTCCATGTGCCAGTTTGACGATAGAATTACTCCTTGTGTGACCACTCAAAACTCGTTATTTTCCGATAAGACGAGCATAGTTGGGGAGAACTGAGCCTGGTGTGACCACACCCTAAGACCTTGTCCTCTGGCCAGGAAGAAGGGGGGACAAAAGAGTCTGTACAGTGTAAAGCAATAAAGAGGCGTTTCCGTGTGAACACCGGTGTACGTTTTTCGTGGACGGAGACCATAGTCGAGGCTTAAGATGTCACCAATTAATTGTTTCCTATTTCGCGAGCTCTGGGTTGCACAATTCGCCATAGCCAGAGAGCTTCTTCTCTTCGTCTGCGGGCTACCCAGTTCGCCATAGCCACAGATCTTCGTCCACATTTTACTCAATTGATCGCTTCGCAGTTGCCTGTAATGCAGCGTAGCCGTAATTCAAAGTTTGGAGCCTCCCATTTGCATCGTCCTTTGAACATTCCCCATCGTTTTCCAGAAGCTGCTTCTTCTTGAATGGAGACCTGCCTTGGTTGCTTCCTGGTTGCCTGTAATGCAGCAATATAGCCGTAATTCAATCCTCCCATTTGCATCGTCCTTTGAACATTCTGCAGACTAGCAATGGGGACCTGCCTTGGCACCCAAGCGAAGGTGGAGAGCTCTTTCCATGGAGGCAGTGGTGATCCGAGCGCAGGCAAGTGATGAAAATAATTGCTGATTGCTTGTATATATATATGGATGTGCATGTGTGTGCGAGAGTATACGTATCTGCTTGTATGTATATATGTGTGTGTGTGTAAGATTGTGTATACACATGTGCTTGTACTTATGTATGGACTTGAATGTGTGTGTGAGAGTGGGTGTATGATTGTGCATACACGTGCTTGCATGTACGTATAAACATGCGTGCGTGTGTGAGAGATTGTGTGCATGATTGTATACGAGTGTGCTTGTATGTACGGACATGTATGTGTGCGTGAGAGTGTGTGTATGGTTTGCACTCATAGAAGCAAAGGAAAAGCTTTTGCACTATGCAAGCTTTCTCTCAACATCCATCGTACTATAAGCCCAGACAGAGAATGCAATCAAAAGTCTGTTTTGCGGTCTCTGGCAATAGTTGCAATATGAATTGTTGTCTTTGACATAAAGCTTCTCTGCTTAGCAGTGGGCAAAACACTCTAGCAGTAGAACTGCTAGAACCTGGACTGTCATCCACATATGTTGTATCCGCAAACCGTCATTATGGTATATGGCTGAGCTTTATGCTTCTATTTTGCAGCGTCATCACCTAAGAAGATCAAAAGTCCTTCTGGAGAGACAACCTCCAACTACGATGTGCCCAAGGCAGCCAGCAGAGAGCTCTCTCAGCCTCCTAGCTCTAGCAAAGTGGCCTCCTTGCGTGCATTTTCCTTCACCGACTTGAAGTCATGTACTCGTAATTTTAAACCCGACACTCTTCTTGGTGAGGGAGGCTTCGGTCGTGTATTCAAGGGTCACATTGATGAACAAACCTTTTTGCCCACTCGGGCTGGCCAGGGGATGACGATCGCAGTCAAAAAGCTCAATCTAGACGGGCACCAAGGGCATAAAGAGTGGCTGGTAAGTTTTTTTCTTGTTCTAAGAAGCCATAAAGTGATCATGAACTATGGCTGGTTATCTTTTTACTTTTCACATCTGTGAAGGTATGCTATTGCTAGCATCCTCTGCTTTTAGGGCACCTCTGACGGGTCAAATTGGGCATGGTGTGTGTGGCTTGCGTTCATGCTCACAAGATTAACTATTTTGTGTGAGCAAATGCCATTGTCACGCGGTTAGAAAACTGGCAACCCAATCTTGCAGGGAATTGCATATGCCATTAGTCATGTTCTAGGACTTTCCACGTCAGGCAGAGTCCGCGATATCTAGTGAGAGCTCTTGATTACTCAGTTATGATCGAAACCTTCGGTGTTTGCGTGACTAATTTGTGCTTGTACATGCAGGCTGAGGTGCATTTTCTTGGTACCCTTCATCACCCCAACCTTGTCAAGTTGATTGGCTTTTGTGCTGAAGACGACCATCGACTCCTTGTGTATGAGTTCATGTCTCGAGGAAGCTTAGAGAATCACCTCTTTCGAAGTAAGATGATTGGGAAGGAATTTCATCTTGGTCATTTATTGTCTGCTGCATTCTCTCACAGAAAACTCTTCAATTTGTTTGTTTGAGCAAAGCCATTGTACTTTGCATTAGAAATTCATGTTTCATGCTTTTATAGAATTGTGCATCTGCTCATGCTCCCTGATGCATCCTTTTTTATGACACATTTCTGAGTCTCTCATTTTGCGACGAACATTTTCAGAGAACAATCACTACCAACCTTTGTCATGGGCTACTAGGTTAAAGATTGCAATTGGTGCAGCAAGAGGGTTAACTTTCTTACATGATGCGCAAAGACCCGTTATTTACAGAGACTTTAAGGCTTCAAATATCTTATTAGATTCAGTAAGTTCTGGCCATTTCTTTGAAATCTTAGGTGTACCTCATGAATACAATTTTCTTGAATTTTGATTAGGTCTGTCTATTGAATAACAGCAATATAATGCCAAGCTTTCGGACTTCGGTCTTGCCAAAGATGGACCCACAGGAGATAACACTCATGTTTCTACTCGGGTGATGGGAACGTTGGGCTATGCAGCTCCGGAATACGTTGCTACAGGTGATACTGTTATCAAGATGGTTGGCTTTGTCGCTGCATTTTGTGCCTTGTCTATGATCTGGGTTGATAACATTCACTTTCACTGACGACTTGTGCGTGTTTGTGCTATGCCATTTTACACAGGACATTTAACAGCCAAAAGTGATGTTTATAGTTTTGGAGTGGTGCTGCTAGAGATACTTACCGGATTTAAGGCTGTTGACAAAACCCGACCTGTTGATGAGCAAAACCTTGTTGACTGGGCAAGGCCCTACCTCAATGATCGGAATAAAACGTTGCTTATCATGGACAAAAGGCTTCAAGGCGAGTACTCCCCTAGAGGAGCTCAAAAAGCCGCACACATAGCCCATTGCTGTTTAAACCCAGAAGCCAAGGTTCGACCCACAATGAAGAAAATACTCCACAGTCTTGAACCCCTTTTTGATGCTACAGACATGTCATAGTATGCGAACAATTTTTGATCAAGAAGGTGAATTGGCCAAACAAGAAGGGAGTAAGAGTGGGGTTTGTTGCCATCACAATCTCCAAAGACTGACATCTCAAAAAGCAAAGGCAATGTGGTGGTTGGCAGGGTCCTAGTGGCGAGCACATTACCAGAAGCTTCATTTTTCTGGTGTCACTACTGTTGGACAACCAGAATGCTAGAAAATCATATTTTTGGTGAGTCTCAAAGTATGAACTGCACAGCAAGGAGTTTATGTGCCATTATGTTCATAAGGGAATGAGCATGCAGGTGCGTCATGCGTTAGGTTGGATAAGAAATACCGCAGTTTTGCTCATTGATTTGTAGGTGGTGCTAGCTGCAAAGTGACTTCGTCAGACTTCCAATAGAGCATAGACGGCCAGCTTTTAAGGATGTGTATGTTAGATGGTGTCCAACACAAGTCCTTTGAGGTTTCATTAGTAAGACTTGTTTTAGCAAGCCAAAATTGTCCATTCTGGCAAGGGATGTCTAAAATTATTTGGTTTGATCCTGTTGGCTTAAGTAGTCGCAGGGTGGACATGTTCACTGTCAGGCAAATGTTCACTATGTATTGTTGATTGAAGTGTTGCAGGTGGCTTATTCGTCTTCCATGTACATTACCTAATTAACTCTGACTTTGCTTCAACATCTTTTGCATCAGCCATTCATTCCTGCTCTTTAACCTACAAAGGCCTCATGATTGTCTCATGCCGCGGTTGCTCTCTTTTGCAGCCTCTTATGGTGACAACAATCATCTGCTTTTTCGCACGCGATGCCACTGAAAAGTCAAAAGTGGTGATAAAATCATGAAAAGTGGACTTGAAAACCATAGTGTTCCTGTTGCTGCAAGTGAATCTCAAGTGCTCTCACCAACCTTTTTTGAGAGCTTCAATTCTTCCACTTGAGCATCAGTGGAATAAGGACCACATGGCGCTAGCCACACAAATTCTTTGCTTTAAAAGAAAAGTTCAACAAGCAGACAACCAATTAAATCTTCCAACAACAATTGACACCATGAGAGGGGGCACTGGTCGTAGTACAGTGGAGATAGCTAGAAAATTGGCTGCAATGAGGCTGTCGCTTTGTGGAGATAGCTAGAAAAGCTAGAAAAGCGAGGGAATGAATACATTGCCTATACAATCTGGTTGTCGTGTTGCTGGGAGATTTGGAAGCACCCAACAATCTCTTAGTTGGTCAGCCAACTGACCAAGGTGCCACCCTCAGGCCAGAAAAACTTGTGCTTTACGTTGTAATGAGGTCTCTTCCATGCTCCTGGTTCTATTGGTCGCCATATTGGGTCTCCCTGATTACAGGAAAAGTACACTAGCCATCCTTTCCCTACACCATCCCCTCCCATAGAGCTACAATTGAATTCAGCAAGAACTTTTCAACAAACCCATACTCTGTTTTGGTCTAATCCAAGCTCAATGCCAAAGCAATCAATTCTCCAACTGGTTGTTCTCTAGCTAACACCACTTGATAGCTCCTCCTTTCAGACACACGGCGGACCTGCTCTAGGATGTCTTGATCACCCTGTTTTTGAGCTTTGCCTAAATCTTTTTGCTTTAAGAACTTTGAGGCCATGGACCATGTTCTGACTAGTAACCTAGTAGCATCCCAAGTGCGCTTGATCCTTCATGGAAGAGGCTTTTTTGGAAGGGGTAAATGAGTAAGAAACTGTACTTTTACTACTAAGGCCGGGTCCCCTCTATGTATTAATGAATTTAGAGCCGAGTCCCCCTGTTTGTTTGCAAATTTGGGAACATTAGAGAGTCAAAGTGCGTGTGACCCATCTTCCGGACGCGAGAGAGAGGGAGAGGCGGTGTTCGGTGAGGCCTCACCCAAAAAATGATGGCTCACCGTTGTATAGTATAAATATAAACAATGAAAATGGTAATCCTACTAACAAGTGGGCACTGATCCCCTATCTACAAACAAGTGATGAAATCACAAGGCCTGCCCTAATAAGGGTTGCATATTTTTGTGAGGGGTAGTGGCCAACGGTGTTGCTTGAATATCAAGGCAATTTTTTTGGGAGCTTTGACGTTGCGATGATCTACAAGAAGCCCTTAATTTGTCAAGAGCTTGAAGGGGTAGGGAATGAGATTTGAGCTGTGCTCCAAACTTGCTTAGAGTGTGCTTCCAAAACTAGTTTCCCAATCAAGATCTTGAAAACCAAATTGCAGTGGTATGGAACGAAATATGATGGTTCCACATTTTGGAGGGACCAGTGGCCATATGAGGTGGAGTGGAAAACCATGTTGCTCCGTTGCGAACATCTTGGGAGCATGATGCAAGTTGTAGAAAGTGGTAGGCGCATGTAGAGGTATTGGATATTACATGAAAGAAGCTAGACTTTGCTCCTTGGTTGGCAGAGCATAAGGCCATTTCCAGGAACAACTATCTACAAAAGCTTTGCCAAGTGGTGATAGTCAACTGGAAAGTGGCAATTGAAAGCGAGAAGCCAAGAGAGGCAAAGGGAAAGGAAAGGGGAGGCCAAGTAAACCTAAAACAACACAATTGATCTAAGATGACCAAGAACATCCTAGGGCAAATGCACGCACACAATTTGCTCATCATCCATCCCAAAAGACAACAACTTTGGTTGAGAAAAATATAATCTCTTAGTTTTTCTGCTAGTTTCACCTAAGAACCAAGGGGGGGGGGGGGGGGGGGGGGGGTTCTACTCTCATTATTTACCACCAAAATGATTTGTCTAACTAGAGTGCTTCGTTAGCCTACATGACTGCAAGGGAACTATTGTAATTACTATTTTCTTCTCATCGAAGCAGTGAACAAGAGTATACATCAGTAAACAAGAACATAGAAGTGAAAGGGCAGAGAGAGAGAGAGAGAGAGAGAGAGAGAGAGAGAGAGAGAGAGAGCGCGTGCGCTTATTATTTGTTTTCCAGAATGTTTTTACCCTAAGTGGGTAGAAGTCACTAATACATACAAGATTGTATTTACTATTTTGTTCTCATGGAAGCACTGAAGAAGAGTATACATCTGTAAAGAAGAACGTAGAAATGAAAGCTGTGTGTGTGTGTGTGTGTGTGTGTGTGTGAGAGAGAGAGAGAGAGAGAGAGAGAGAGAGAGAGAGAGCGCTTATTATTTGTTCTGCACAAATCTTGTTACCCTAAGCGAGTATAAGTCACTGAAACGATTTGATGTAGAGAGTATGAAAAAAAAATGTTGATGAATTAAGAATGGAACTAAGCAAGAGAGAGTTGGGAAGACCTTGAAATGTAGCAGGCAATGACTGCTTTACTATGCAATGGACAAAACTTTTGTGGAGAAGAGGAGGAGGACAAGGTAACTACACATATCAATGGGAGTTTTTGATGTAGGAACAGAGGGCTATATCAGTAAGATGCTCTTCAAAGTTGCACGTGTGGTTAGCTGGTTGTCAGGAAAGTAGCGTGAAATGGATTGTTTAGCTGACTGAACGTGGTTGGGGACCACATAAGAGTAATTTATTTCTATAGTCTCGAGTAGGCGAGCACGTCCGCAATCTGTACGAACAACATACAACGGTGTTTTGTGGAGCAACTAGCCAGTACGGCGATGTCGATGTGGTGATTTGTCGACCGAGTGTATTCCAAGTGATGTAATGTGGATGCCATGGGGTAGGTGGTTGAACTGGCCATGGAATGAACTCACTCCATTTATGCATGTAGTGTCTAAGCACCTGCTCTTGAAAATTTGGGTAAAGGTAGAATTGCAACTTATACATTGCAGTCTCAAATTCTATCTACTACTCAATCAGGTCAGTTGGAATTGGCCTACCCATTCTGAACGGGAAAAGAAAAGCATGAAAAAAGCTCAACCACCTGCTATATACTTTAGAAGTCTCATGCTTTGGTGATTTCCTAAGAGGTCTCACAATATCAGGTTGTTTGGGTGCTCTGTTTGATTTAATGTTAAGCTTTGAAAATTTTGATTTAACATTTGTGGCATCTTATGTTAGTTATGAGGACATAATGTTGCAATAACTTGGTCGTGAGTATTGTCAATGATGCTCTTAGAAATATCGGCAAGGTTAATAGGACATTACAAAATCATAGCTGGTTGTAGCTATGATCAAGGCCCATCTATAATGACCCGCCGGAATCGGAAGGTGAATAAGCACGGCTCTGACAAGCAGTCGTCCAATACTGCTCCAACCGCTGCCAATATACCACCAATTGCAGTCAACAACCGTAGTTCGCGTGTCCACGACCAAATCAAAGCCAAGATTGTTGGTCGGATAGCTGCAGTAGCTCTTGCATGTGGAGTATTCCAATGTTGGGTGGTGAAGCATGACCTGCGCTCAGCTCTGCAAAAAAGTACTACAACATCACAAGAAGCAGCGGCCGCGCATGCACGGCAGAGGCATGCAAAGCCCAACAACAGGGGAGGCATCCAACAAGGGAGGCATCGGTATCTGCACGTCGTCGAAGGAGCATATTGTGAAGCACAACAATGAAAAAGGTGTTGGGGTATAAAGCCCAATGTGGTCGCCCAGGTAAGTGGGCGGGCCGCCAGGTATGTACACATATTCTTTTGTTAAAACCTAGTAAGAACTCACTATGCTCTACACATTACAGTAGAGCGAGTTCACCACATCGTCGTGCTCTTCTTCTCGCACTCTCTCTCGCGTCGCACTTCCGCTCGTACTCCTTCAACTGGTATTAGAGCTCAGATCGAGGCTCGGGGCAGCACTGCAGGAGACTAGAGTCACCAGCTCAGATTGGAGTGAAATTCGACAGGCAAAGACACGGCCCCAAATCTCGTGGGAGAATCCGAAGAGCCTGGTGTTGTCAGAATTGGATTCTGAGGTCATCTCGGCCACCGTTCGGCTTTGACAAAGGTCTTCGCAGGCCATTTTCGACTACGTGGTCTCGACGGGTGCAGATCCGACTCTGCAAATTTGGGGTTTTCGGCCTACGACTGTAGGTGCTGAGGATATCGACACTCCCAGAGTGTTGATTTGTGGCTGTCTACACATCGAAGGACGGCTCACAGTTCTTGGAGGCGTGTCACATATGACACGGGCGTATCTACACACAGACTGTAGGTGACATCCACTAGTTCATCAGGTAGCTTGTGTTTGCTGCTTGATATTCCAGATTTCATCCTGACATTGCAGGTACTTCCACATGGGATGTATTGTCAGAGATGATGTATGTCTGTTGAGGGTTTGCTGGCTATGAGTCATGCAGCAAACAACCGCCGCAGCGGTTACATCATACAGTGGGAAATTTGTGGATGTATGACTTTGTGGGAAGTCTATGTACTGTCAGATTTACTGCAGCCTTTGTTGAGGGTCGAGTGAGGTTTTATTGAGCTGGGGGATTCTCGAATGTTGAGATCCTTTCGGTGATACAGGTCTTGGAGCGATCCCTTGAGCACCCTTAGATAGGCAGCTAGGATGTATTGACTGTGAGTTAGATAGTTGGGATTGCATCTTTGCTTTACTGCCGTTGAGGCATTGTCGCAGTCTATGCTTATAGGACAATGACAGGACAGTGAGAGACAGTACAAGTGCAGGACAGGTTTACCCGCAGCTTACAGTGTCAGAGAGACGATGTTTTTTGAGCTGTTTTTTGGTCTGTTTTTTTAGTACACCAGAGCCATTTTACAAAGGAGACTCTGCCAAAATTTTTGCAGAATCTGAAGCTTTCTTGGTTCATTTGACAGGTTGATATTGGTTCAGAGGTCAGTTTACAGGGGAAACTCTGCCGAATTTTTCCCAGGAAAGAAAACTACTGTGAAGCGTAGCTATGGCTGGATCACAGGACACTGCTCTTTACAATATCAAGAAGCTGGATGGAACCAATTTCCCATTGTGAAAGAAGCAGATTTGGCACGTGTTGGTACAAAAGAAGCAGATAAAACCTATAAAGCTCAAGGGGATAAAACCAGAAGATATGGACGAAGATGAATGGAGCGAAATGGATGAATTGACACTTTCTACCATTATGCTGACTTTGGCAGAAAGCGTTTACTTCAATGTAGCAGACGAGATGTCGGCTTATCAAGCATGGTTAAAGCTGAGTGATCTTTATGAGAAGCAGAGTGCAGCTTCACAGGTATACTGGCTTAAGAAGCTTGTTGACTTGAAGATGAAAGAAGGTCAGGCACAATGCCCTCATACAAGCATCTCAGAGTCTTTGGCTGTAAGGCATATACTCACGTTCCAAAGGAATTTAGGAACAAACTTGAGCCAAAGAGTAGAAAGTGCATCTTTCTAGGCTATGGTAATTCTGGTGAGATGGGGTACAGACTTTGGGATCCCGAATCCAGAAAGGTTGTCCGCAGCAATGATGTTCACTTTAATGAATCCAAATATCATTCTAAACCAGAGAGGGTTGAGAAGATTAGAAGAGTTGTCTTCCAAGAAGATGGACCTGCATGTGCAAGACAAAATGTCAGGGCTCAAGAGGAGCAAGGACAGGATAGATTGGAACCACAGGTTGTGGCTGAGCCTGAGCCACCTATTGTGCGTAGATCTGGACGTGTCACGCGACCTCCTGGTAGGTTTGTTCCATCTATGAACTATGTCATGTTGACTGATTGCAATGAGCCTTCATGTTACAAGGAAGCAGTGCAAATGAAGGACTCCGGGAATTGGCAATTGGCCATGCAATCAGAGATGACAGCTCTGCATAAAAACAAGACATGGAAGCTAGTTAAATTACCACAGGGCAAAAAGGCTCTACCTTGTAAATGGGTTTAGAGGTATAAGATCACCGCTCATGATAGTCAGCCAAAGTACAAAGCAAGGCTTGTTGCCAAGGGCTTTAAGCAAGAACAAGGCATTGAATTTGAGGAAGTCTTCTCTCCGGTGGTCAAGATGACTACATTGAGATGCTTTCTTGCATTGGTTGCCATATTAGATTTGGTGTTGCACCAAATGGACGTCAAGACAGTGTTCTTGCATGGTGACTTAGATCATGGCTGGTGGAGCAGTATCATGGCGTTCTAGATTACAAGATTGTGTTACTCAATCTACTACAGAGGTTGAATATGTTGCAGCATCAGAGGCATGCAAAGAATCAATTTGGCTTAATCGACTAGTAACAGATTTGGGAATCAAAGAAGAGATGCCTGTGTTATATTGTGATAGTCAAAGTGCTATACAATTGGCTCGCAATCCAGTTTATCACTCAAAGACAAAGCATGTGGATGTGAAGTATCATTTCATCAGGGAAATGCTCGAGGATAAGCAACTTCAGCTTGTCAAAGTTCACACCACAAAAATCCTACTGATCTACTTACAAAAGGACTTCCCTCAGAGAGCTTTGCGCATTTTCGCAAGCAGTTAGGTGTAGGGTAGTACATCACTTCTCTACATCTCTTGTATATTAGCTTGTATAGTAGCTTCTCTCACACTTAAAGTACCACATTGGACTTTAAGTGGGAGGTTGTTGGGGTATAAAGCCCAATGTGGTCGCCCAGGTAAGTGGGCGGGCCGCCAGGTATGTACACATATTCTTTTGTAAAAACCTAATAAGAACTCACTATGCTCTACACATTACAGTAGAGCGAGTTCACCATATCGTCGTGCTCTTCTTCTCGCACTCTCTCTCGCGTCGCACTTCCGCTCGTACTCCTTCAAAAGGCAACATTTATAATACCACAAAGACAGTGCGTCTACCGAATGCTTAACGTACTACTCCGATGAAAGCTGGCGGACACCATCCTCTCCTACTGCATATCGTGCGCCAAGCAGCAGTAGTAAGAGCATCTGCTGGGCCTCCGCCAGCTAAAGTAGCTGGTATTCATCGCGACGATCTTATTGTTGCACCTAAACCTAAATCCGAGAGAGAGAGATCATGATGGGTTATAATGCTCAGCAAGTACGAGCTGCCTGCCATGCAGATCAGGACTCCCTTGGTTGTAACTAAAGAAGCGCAGGAATGGCCGCCCTTGGAGATAGCATGCAGCAATATTGACAGTACGAGGTTGTCCATGGTCACCATATCCAATCTGGAGATAATAGGATCTCTTGGGGAGGGAGGCTATGGGCAAGTATTCAAAGTCAGAAGGAATCATCAAAGTAACAGCAGGGGGCGACAAGTTAGAGCTGCGACCTTGCAAGGAAGAGCATATCATGGCCTGCAAGATCTTGGTCAAAGAGCTTCCTGCTCATGAAACACACCGCAAGCACCAGCTTCGGCTGGCTGGGGTAGAGATCCGCATTATGCGGCGCCTATCCACTCACGCGGTCGCAGCAGTAATGCCAATAGTGAGGCTGCGTAGGGTGCATTTGACAGATGGCGATGAGAGCTGGCCCTGCGTAGCGATGGATTTGTGCGAAGGTGAAACGCCACTTGACATGATGAATGGGAGGAGGAGGTAGGGGCTTTCCATGACGTGCCATGAGGGGGCGCTGGTGGTGAAGGCCATGGTCATCGCTCTAAGGTTCTGCCACGAGGAGAACGGAGTGTTGCATTTGGATGTGAAGCCAGATAACATTCTGCTGCAGAGGTGAGGGAGGCTGGAGACGGCTAAGCTGGCGGACTTCGACCTGGCGAGAGAGCTGCCTGCGCTTCAGGGAACCTGCAAACTGCTTGTGGAGAAGATCGAATTGCTGCTGAGAGCAAAAGATGCTACTAGCTTCATAGCCTTCTCTCTCTCTCTCTCTCAAACAGTGGCCAGAGACAAACCTGCTTGTGGAGAAGATCGAATTGCTGTTGAGAGAATGTTTTTTTAATTTTATTAACTCGACAGTTGGTAGCTTTGGACGGCGTAGTTTTTTTTAGAGATTTTCAGCCATGTGGGTTGATGAGAGAGCAGCATTGAGATTTTGGCTGCTATGCTAACGAAGTAACAAGAAAGCTACACTTTGTATCCCTGAAAAACAGTCTAGTATTCCTTGCCACAACCATATTGGCCATATCCTGCAATCAACATATTGTAAGTGACGACATCCCAAACAAGAAGCTCATCAAGAAACCTCTGTGCTTTAATCATGAGGGCGCCACATTAGTCATTCATGTCAATGAAAGCACTTCCGCGAAAAACTTGTTTGTGCAACAACCTATTACTAGAGATCTTCCCATGTCAAAATCATACACAATGCCACAAGTGTTCGCTTTGCATCTGCTGAAAGCTTGTTTGTCATAGCCATTTGGGACATATCTAAGCTATCAATGATGGTACTCCAAGTGATGACATCTCAAAGAGGATGTTTAGCAAGAATTTTTTGTGCTCTTGTTATAAGCACTCTATTTGGGCATACATATCGACCAAAAGCGAGAGAGAGAGAGAGATGTTTCTGCAATAGCCCTCGACAGCTCCATCTGTTCATACAAATTGCACCTGAGCTTTGATGGAGCTACACCAAACGTGTCAGCACACATGACTTGTAGATAAAGAGCAAGAACAAAGAACTCCTTGTAGATAATGGTATGGGGGATTGCTTGCATATAATCTGTTAATGTTGTTTCTCTAGTTTTGCACCAAGAGACGAAGCATGGTGTGCCTGAAACTGTGACGATGGGATACTATTTTCTGGCACCCGAGAAGGGGGATGATGCAGGCTTAATGCATTGCAGAGGAGTCGCCAGCACCAAGTCAGCACTGCAAAACACACACACGCGCGCGCGCGCGCGCACACACACACAAGGACATGCTCTAGCTCTATGGCCAGTAAGAGCGCTCCCCCATAGACCCTTCAATAGATGGACCCTTTTAAAAATTTCAGTGCCCCGTATCACATTATTTCCAAGTTTCCCATATTGGAAATTTCAAAAATGTGAAAAAAAAAAAGAGAGAACTTACTGTCATAGGTCAAAAGCTTAAATGACATGGAATACCAAGTCACATAGGGCCCTTTTAAATATAGAGGGTGGTTCAAGTACCCCCTAAACTAAAAGGCGTTTTAGATCATGGCTCTCATTTAACGAACCTCTAAGAAACCTTGAAGGGTCTATGAAACAAACCATTTACCTTTAAAGGCCCCTCTAAAAGCACCTTTAGAGGGCTTATGGCGGGGCGCTCTAAGCTACATAGTGGAGCAATCATGATAAATTTCGGTCAGCTTGTGTACGTGTAGATGGAGGCTACCTACCCAGCCAATCACATCGTTTTTTTTTTTGGCGGGGGGGGGGGGGGGAGGGGGAGGCAGTACACATTTTCAAAATATGTAGAGCATGCACCACAGGAGGTGCAAATGCTCGCACGTAGTGTAGTGGTGAGGGTAGCGCCTCTGGGCTGTGAGGTCAGGGGTTCGAGCATTACATGTGAGCTCCATATGTTGACTTTTTGATCAAAGGTCACCTAACGGCTATATTCGATCGATAACCGACTTGCCTTGCTTTGCCACGAGGGCAAGCATGCCGAAATAGCTGGTTGACTAAAATGGAGGTCACCGCAATGCTCATAAGGCTGTATCTCGACACCCAGGGGACGAGAGGCTGATGCTCTACCGCTACGCCTACAAGCATGCACATGATGCATACCTGAGAGTTGCTATACATAAGGTAACCAAAGTGCTGGCCCCCACCAAAAAGCGCTTGACCGACCCAGTGGGTCACCTACACCACACGGGGGCAAGCACCCCGATATGTAACTATTGTCGCATCAAGCTCATGGTTTCTTTCATGGTCCACACAAAATAAGGAATTGGACCACACTCTTCCCATCCCTTCTCCTTATCCCAACATAAGCCAATCAATCATCCATTACCTTTGTTTCCATGTGAATAACGTGATGTACGGTTGCCAAGGATAAGAGGATATGTAGATATCTCCTGTACAAAGAAGTTTTGTTATTCTTTCACATCCCCTAGAGTCATCCTTACATTTGGACAAGATCCATATAGCTTCTCTGAGGAATTATTTGTTGCATGAATTATCCATCCATGATTTATATCCATCAGCCATTTGCCTTTTTGATATAGACTCTTTGACATGAGGTTGATCTTTGACCCATGATCTATCAGTGCAAAGTATGGCTCTTCTAAGTCTCCCACTTTTACCATGGTCTTAGTAGTTGTTCTTGCCTAATGACTCTTACAGTAATAGCTCTTAAGAGTGGTCTCAACTTCATCTCCATCATCCAAGAAGTGAACCTATTTTACTCCCCCTCTATAATTGTAGCATCCAACAATGGTTCCATCACCTTTCTCATCATGAACCTGTAACTCGTGCTGCATTTAAAGTCTCTCCTTTACCTTGTAGATATACAGTTTCAACAAGAGACTTTCACTTTCACTTGATAATGTCAATGGTTTCTTCATGGAACTCCCACTTTGCTATGCCAAGAACGGTAAATTCAACCTTACTATTCTAAATCATCTCTTGCCAAACCTTTTTGAGATCTGTCATTACCTCTATATCAAATCAAATCTTGTAAGCTGGACTCTTTGCTTTACCTTTGGTTTTTTCCTTCTTTTCTTTAGCAAATTTTTGCATAGGCACTTTAGGTACATGAATTTCTTGTGGAGAAGTTGTTCTAGGAGGCACTGTGTCATTTCTATCTCCACTCATTGTGTCCCTTTTTGAAGGTCCTTCATCCCCATTCTCACGCTTGAGTTTTTCTTCAACAATGACCTCTTGTCTTGACATTTGGAAATGTACGCATGCACTGACAAAGAGTCTACATGATCATCTCAACCTGTTTCTAGCCAAATGCAATCTCTAGCTTCATGCAAAGCCTCTTTATTCATGTTATTCCTCCTAGTAGATTCTATTTGTGCATGGACATAATACTCCACTGTAGATACTTCTTCTTGAACCTTGATTACCCATAGGTAGCTGCCTCAACCATTGAGATAGCATGGCTGATAGCCATTTCCTTAAGGGAGATTAATTTTTGTGAGCTTCTTTTTTCATGTTTTTGCAACTAGTTCTACTTTTTCATTCTTTTGCAATGCAACATGGCATAATTCATCTTGTATAATACAAAACATGCACACAAAATATAGGCAGTAAGTAAACAATATGAATCCAAAACCAAATTTTCAAGTGCAAAAAACTAAAAAATTGCACCAAAGTTTCCTTCGTTTAAAGTTGAAAATCTCAACAAATTAGTATCCACATTTATCTCATAAAGGCCTCTACAAAGAGATTAATGACGATCTAGAAAACAAAAAGACTAACAAAAATTTATTTGCATGGAGCCTTATCATAGCACCCATTCCACAATTAAACATACACTTCAGTGTTTTAAGGTCACTTGCAAGATGCCATTAGACTTCAAAGTCTCCCCTCCCATTTACAATGAGCACCTTTCCTTGATTCATTTGTTTATCAATGATATCAGAGATAGGGGTTTGATGGAACACCCAATATAAAATGTCGTAGTCTTCTTTCTTTACCTTCAAGATTGAATCCTTATGAGACGTGAAACTAAATCTAAAATTAAATCACAAGAGGGCGCACCAAAGTCGAAGCAAAAAAGGAAATGGAATACCTGAAAAGCACCAAGCCACCACATGTTTGTTTCTGATTGAACATTGAAGTATGAAGGATCATAAACGGGGCATTTTGAAAGATCCCTATTCATCAATGTTATTCTGACTCGCTCTAGCTTCTTGTCTTTGAGAATCTCACACTCATTTAGCTTCAAAACAAAATGCAGAACGCCATTTGTCTCTTCAAATGTTGCATTATAGAACTCAACCATTGTAGTTTGCAACATAGTGAGGTCCATGAAGATATTGTTGTACTCTTCGTAGGTTATAGTTGGTTCTTGAGATCTATAAATACCATCAATATAAAATGGACATCCAATGAAGTTTGTCTGTGCATGGTTGAGTTGAAGTCTCTCTTTCCAGACACTTGTTGCTATTGGTAGAAGTTTAAACTTTATTCCAATCTTCACAAAAATGGAGGAGATAGACTATTGAACAGCTGAGTACCCTCTCTTACTCACGCTAAGGGAGTCAAGTGTGCCCTGTATTTCACTGGAAGGCACTACACTCTTTGTAATAAAACGGTCAACAACATCCCTCTACAAAACCTTATACTTTTTGTCATGCATTATATCCTTTGCAAGACCACTTGCTATCAAAGGCTTCAACTGCTTTCCTACATTGGCCTTTGGATCTATGTTTTCTTTGTCTGGATATATAGCATGTCTACATAGATTTTATAATAGACATAAGAAAAAACTATGTATAGGTGAAATAAACTATAATTTTCACAATCGTGACCTCAATGCTTGGATTCTTTTCTTGAGACCGCTAGAGCCAACCTTCAAGGTTTCAAGATTCCGTAGTCTTTTCTTTCGCACATGAGCACCTAAGCTTGTATTTTTCCTTTGTAAATTCTGCACTTTTCCTTACAAGACATGTATTTCTTGTGTGCACTGCAAAAGGGTTTTTTGGTCCTCACAATGCAAATTAGAAAGTTGTAGAATCTCATTTTCTTCATGGTGAACCATGCTGTTTTGAATTTCTGATTTCCGAGTTAGAGATTTGCGGTAGCCAATTAAACCATTATGTCCGTCACTTGCAAAGGTCAATAAAGTAGTGGGATTTGCAAATGTAGGGGAGGCATTGGTCATAGGATTCAAAGGATACATTGAGACATTTGTCCATAAATCTATGTGTTTTGCTCCCTTTACTTTGAGTCTTTCTTTCTCGCTGGGTGATACTATTGTGTTTGTTTTACTTCACTTGCATAAAGGCTCATATTCAGGTTCCAAATCAAGGTGTGGATGATATTTATGTCCTTTAGTGAGAAGGTTTGAGGGGGTGGACGAAGAAGCCATGAATACACAATCAAAAAACAAAAGAGTAGAATGCCATTAGTCCCTAGAATCCCTACTGTACATCGGTATGCAGAAAACTTTCCTCCTATATGATGAGGTGCATTCAATATAACTGAAAAGTGACATTCCATCAATCATTATATCCGTTATGACTCTATCAAAAGAATCCACTTCGAAGTACAATTTTTGAATGGTTGATGAGGTGTCAGGAGAAGGGTCCTACGGGGCAAGGCCCAACCTAGGGGGTCAGAGACCTAGGCCAAGGGCCTGGACTGGACCAGTGCGGACTGAGGATCCGCTTAGGGCAAGAGCTAGGAGCTAGACCTATATAAGGGACGGTAGGGAGGAGGATCTTAGGTTCAGTTATCCTAGGTCTTATATTGGTATTAGAGCTAGGGCAGAGGAAAGCTATGGAGGAGGGAAGGAGAAGGGTCGATTTGCCGTGATTATAGGATTGCATGTCCTCTCTCGCTCTCTCTCGCTCTCTCATTTTGACGAGCAGAACATGCATGCTCATGCAAGCCATGGTGTGCACGGCGGCTAAGCAGGGAGGCCGGGGCCGAGACACGGGGCCGAGACACCACACGTGTGCAGAACCTCTTAGGAGGGGGCGACCCACTGTCGAATAGGTCGAAAACGAGCGTGGTCAGGCCCGGCGGATCGCACTGCGGAGGGGAAAATTCGTCACAGCGGCGTTGGCCGAGAGGCAACACACCGTCTTCGACCTCTCCTAAGCCCTGCGGCATAGACAAAAAAGCCGCCATCGCTCCTGTGAACAGTAAATCGTTTTTAATTTTTTTAATTTTTTTGTGTTATTCTCCACAAGCGGCCGCCCAAGGGGACAGCTATCTCAAGCAAAGAAGGTGAGCAAATGGTCAAGCTCACTAGACTTTGCAATAGGCATACATACCTGGCAAAATTTTGGTAGAGTCTCCTCTGTAAACTGGAGCAAAAAACTTAACATAAATCGCAATGGAGACAACAACAAATGCCCAAATGGACAATCTGGGAATGTACTCATCCGGAATCACCTCACAAAGTCATACACAGAGCCAAACTGCTCTAGCCAGAGTATCACTCAATGGTGCCACAAATGACATACATATGTGAGTGAAACATTGTTGCCAAAATGTGTCAATGAATAAACAATGTGCCAGAGAACCGTAGCATACACAACCTGTGTAAAAGTGGGAGTCAAAACTCTACCACTATTAAGAGTAACAAGAACTGTACTTGTAGAGTAACAGAATCTCATGTATGGCTCAAAAATATGGCTGCAAATTAGCCCCAAATGTAACTCTTAAATAGTTGAAGAAACAGGTCACAACTGTGCCACAAATTAGCTTACAATTGAGCCATACATAGGCACCTGCAAAGAGGGAAAGATGACTGAAAAATTCAGCTCATAGATGACCCTCAAACCTGCCTGTAAACCTGTCAATGTGAGAGTTAAGCTCAATCACAAACTATGGTGAGTAAACTCCAGCCATTATCCCATAAAAGCATACACAAAGCAAAATCTCAAGACACTTGCTGTGTCAAAACCGGTATGCAAGCCAAAACACTGCAGAAGATGGCCTCAATTGCAAATGGCAACACTTGTGGGAGTACTAGACTCAACCTGTAGCTGGGAGTCAGAACTGGAAGCTTCAAATGGTCAAGCACTCACAACTCAAGACCAAAAATGCAGAGCAAAATACGCTCGTGATGCACCACCCAAAATAGAAAACATTGCACACAAGTCCCGAGTGCTACAAGCATTGCAATCTCGATCACACCAACAATGTGCATAAAACTGTTGGGAAAATGTCGCCAGAGTTTCGTCAGTAAAACGGCTACAAAACTAGTAAAACCAAAGTGATTGTACACTCAAAACCATGAGCAACCAAATCGCATCAATTTGCACTCCAAATGCATGCACCAATCTCTATACTGTGCATACATCATTGCAAACACTTGAAAATCTAGTACATAAGTATACGATCTACCTGTGACTGCCAAAAACCATACTCGAGGCATACATTGCTGAGCTCAAACTGCAATTACATGAGTCTCCCTGAGAATCTAACCACATAGATCATACATTGTATCCTCCCACCTGTGGTGAGAAAACATGTAGCCAATACCACTCTCACATCTGAGAGCAAACCATGTGTGGAATCCTCGATATATAATAAATAGCTACTGCTGCAAAAATTTAGATGTCAAAATTAGTCCAAATGGACATCACTATTGCGTCTGGAGCGTGCCAAAACCCCAGGTTACACCCTAACGTTGCATAAATCGCATTCCATATGCAAAAATTACGCAAAAACCATTATTTTGGAGCCCGAAAAATGACCTGCGGAAATCAATTTCTGCAAACCTACTGTAGTGTGGGTTGATTTGTGAGCACTAGAAAGCTTCTATAATCTCTCTGTATAATTGATCACCTATCCAAGCTCTCCAACAGCTGCTACGATTACAGTGCTGCGGATCCGTGCCTGTGCTATCTCCCCGACCAAGCTCTGATACCAATTGTGAAGGAATGGATTGTAGGCATGCGTGTGTGCTAAGAAGATGGAGAGAGAAGACACGGAGAGAGAGATCACGACATAGGGATGTGGGGTATAGCTCCCAAATATCACAATATGAGCACAGTGTGAGAATGAGTGAGAGCTCTTTATTCTTTGTATGTATAAAGTATAACGAGATAAATGTGCACGGCCGGACACTGACCGACAGACACGGGCAAAGCATCGTGAGGCACACCGCCTTTACCTAACAAGAAGTACAATTTGTCTCCATAAAAAATATTGGAGAATAGATTAACACCATAATTCACAAATAATTAAAATAAGAGATTCATAGCTTCATTTTTCAACCATTAATAAATCAATACACTTAGACAACTACATGAGCATAAATGTAAACTTCAAGATAGTAAGAGAGAGAACAACACAATATTGAGGATCAGAATAGTGGAGCCCCCCTTGCCAAACGAGCTTTTGTAGTACGAAGCTTACAACAAAGCCAAATACTATAATCGTAGAGCATCTCGCCAACAATGTGTCCTTTTTTTAATCACATAAATATTTTGGCCTTTTATACTCATAAACATAGACTCAAGAAGAGTCTTTTCATGATCATAAACATAGACTCAAGGAGAGACCTTTCATGAAAGAAGCATTATCTTCTATCTTCTTTCATCGTCTTTTGAAGCATTTCTTAATCATAGAAAAAGTTTAGAAGCATGGTCATGCTTCTTGTGCAAAAACTTAAATGTCAAACAAAGGTCTTGTTGCAAAAAACTTAAAGAGAGCTTTCGTTGGAGTCCTTGGTAGTGTAGTCATGACAATGGGAGTGAATGTTATTGTTGTTTTTTTAAGGGTTATATTGCACTTACTTCTACCTACTTCTTTCACGGAACTTAGCATGCATGCGATAATTAGCTCAAAACCATACAAACTAATCAACCTTAAATCCATGCGAGGAGATCATAGGCTTATTTTAGAGGCATAATTTTAGCTAACGGTTGGTAAGTTGAGCGTGTAATCCAATCATTTATCCTTGTCTTCAATTGATTTTTTTCAATTAGGCAATTAAACTTACCTAAAATTGCTTTGTGTACATTGCCCACCCTCACAATCCTTGCTTCTATTTTACATTATACAAGCCTTCTAGGTTGCATGATTCGTTATTCGCAAAACCTTTTAGACATGAATAATTCTGGTATAATATGTTTAACCATATTGTTCAAATGCATTATACGATGGCATGTTAATCTTTTTAAATGTTTTGTATAAAGTCTTACATTGATCAATATATCGATTGATCAATTGATTTATCAATCAATACATATATCGATTAATATAACTAAGTATAAAAACCCTTAAATTTTGGCTGGTTAAGCATCTCTCACCTTCGCTAAACTGCAAGGTTAACTCAATCAATGAGAAAATTAGAGAGCTTAACTTTTTTATAAAATCATTAAAGTGTTTTTTTTGAAGAAATTCTAATATTAGGATGCTTAAATATAGCTTGACTATACAAAAGACTAGTTTGAGCTAATAGTAGTTTTAAAAAAATACATGAGCTCTAAAGATTTTTATAAATCCATCTCTTTCCAATACCAAAAAATAGTTAATCCCATTAGATAACCATGGCTATGCTATCCTCAGTGTATATGTGCTATCCTTAATGTATTTGTGCATTAGCACATAAATCATAAATCTTTTATGTCTTTTAATAGAAACATAGTGAATGGCTTGCCTTTTTGTAACACTTATAGCATTAGAATTAATAAAGGGTTTTTCTTACGACTACAACAAAATGTGCACAAAATATGTGGATAAAGTTAAGGGCACCACGAAGGAGATACTATGGTTCTCAAAGTATCCAAGTTGTCAAGCCATTGTCCAAAGATTTGTATCTTGTGTCCAATCGCCTATTTTCTCTCACAATATAGAGAAGGTATGTGGTATTAGCAAGCCTTATGTGGACCTCTTCAGTATTGTTGACACCAAAAAGTTTGTAATTGGCAAGATGTATTGAAGCTATCATACAAACAAAAGAATTCAACCAGTTTACTACTAGAAAGAAGGTGCAAGTAGTGGGGGTCGTAGAACGACATTGGGCCCAAATGCATACACATTTTCACAGGGCGGCATTTGTTTTGGACCCCAAATTCCAACTACATTTACAAGGATCTAATAGAGAGGGCATGCGAGATTTTAAAAAGGTATGCGAGAAGTTGCTCTTGGTTGATGAGGGTAGAGAGGCTTTCCACCAACCTGTTGATTATGCCAATAGAGAAGGTAGCTTCAGATATCCATGGCACATTGAAGTGATCAAGAAGAACTCAGCTCTAGTGTCGTGGTGGAAAGAATATGGGGGAGAAAGAGTGTAACTCTAGCATGTGGCCATTCAAATGTTATCAGTTGAAGCCTCTAGTGACAATTGCGAATGTAGTTGATCTACCCATGACTTCATTCACCAAAGCATAAGAATCGCCTTAATCTTGGGCGTGCCAAAGACCTTGTGTATGTCTTTTATAACATGCATTTAATTCATACCCCATCAAAGATTGCAAGAAAATCAGCACATGATCACTTTCACCTCTCACAAACCCATGAAAGCCTTGCTACAGAACAAGTGAGTGATGATGAAATGGATTGGAAAGCAGCATCAAAGAACTCTAACTTAGAGGAGATTGATGATCTAGTGTCTGTAATAGATGGGTCTCAAGTGTAACCTACCTACCCTTAAATTTGTAACAACTCGATTCTTGTTTTAAATAAAATGTAGAGCACTCTTTGACTTGTTGAATCTTCAAATTGATAGTTGCACATCCATAGTTTTCCTTGTAGTAAGCTACGATTGCATCAAGAGAAGGTACATTTTCCTTGAGCTGCATCAAGCTCAGCTATTTGTGCCTCTTTCTTTGCAAGATTTACCTATACAAATGATGTACTCTCCCCTTGGCTTGCCAATGTGGCCCCTTAGGTGAACATGTCCACTATTTGGTAATGCTCCTCGAGCAAGAGAAAAATGGGCCTCTTTCTTTGTGAGAGGGTTGCCTCTAGAATTCAATGTGCTACCCTTTCATTGGCCGTTCCCAAGCCCACATCTACATTGTGTCGGTGGCTTGCCGAGTTCACCCTTCATCCTAAGATATCATGTGCAAAAGTTGTTTGTATAAAGTACATGGCAATATGGTTGCTATTTGGCTATGTGCACTCTTTTTTTATAAAGTGCACCAACAACCTTCTTGCCAAACTCTTATGTTGTAGGTCTGAAAGCTTTAGTGGTGTAGAGTGCTTCACGTGTCTAACCACTCAGAAAACAGTGGCCCAAACCACCATGACAGGGCTTCTTGCATTCTTGTAGGTAAGGGGCTCTCCATAGCTCCCCCCCGAGCTCCACATCCTACTCAAAAAAAGTTCACAATTCCTCCATGCCAAATTTGTGGGACTCCTTTTACAGGATGTGTTACAGTTTGTTCTAGTCAATCTTGGTTCTCCCAACATCTGTCGAGGCCACGCTCACAACCATTTCCTATCAAGGCAAAGCAAGCATATCAAATATTTGGTCATGATTCAATGACTCCAAAGAATCAAGAAAAAAACAAAATCTATAACAAGTAGTACTTAATCTAAGCAATAGATGTAGTAGATATACAAATTCAAATCTCTAATGATGAATCACATTGCTAAGCATGCCTTCAAAAAATGTTTGTAGTTAAAAATCAATACAAGCAACTTAAACGATTCAAGAATCATCACAAAGATTCACGACAATTGAAAGATGCAGAAATTGATTTTTATTCGTTAATTATTCCAAATTGTTACAAAAATTGTGTTTGCAATGTGATAAAGCCATAATGTCTAACAATCATGATATGGGCGACAATCCACAACCTATCCACTTGAGGCCATCTAAGCCTAGCAAGAGTGTGTGCGTCTTTGCAATTTATGATAATGGGATCTAGGCTCAAGCCCCGGGGGATTCACTCTATATACAAAATGGGACGCCACCTGCGAGCGGACAACTTTTATAAAACCCCTATATATGACTCATATTAGGGAATATGAGCCCCCTTTCTATGCTTATATGAAAGTCAATGTAGAAAACTATCATATCCCTATCTTAGATATAAAATTTAGGTCTCACATGATCCAACTGAGTAAAACTAGTCAAAAAGCGTATAGCATAGTGATTGACAATGTACTAAGGAACCACTTTTGTTCATAACTAGATGTACCCTCAATGTGTCTTAGTTTGACTTTCAAACTATGTGCCCGTTTAGCCTGCACTTTAGCTACTCTGTGACGCCCTCGTTCGGGGCGTCGTGAAAAAGGGGCCGCGCCGGCTCACATGCGATGCAAACGGGACCTGCAGGCAAGCAAACGCATGTACAAGAACGCAACTTGAAAACTGAACGCAAGAGGGACACGAGAGTGAGGGACGCGAACGAATGATCAATATCATAAGAAAGTGCCGAATACAAGGGACGCAAGTAATCACATGAAAACGGGGCTAGCAAGTTGGGGGAAGTGGCACATACTTCCCTTATATACACCCCCGGTTTGAGAGAGCTTGACGCCCACGTCAAGCCGGGGTTTTGAGAGGTGCCGATACAAAAGTTGATGCCGAGGTTTTGGGGCGGATATTTACAAGGGGAGGAGGGGAGTTAGATGTTGCCACCAACATGTCTAGCTACCTAGGGTGATGCTAGTTACAAGTGGGGGGGAGGACTACTCTATGTTGTTGTCATGTAGGGTGTTGTCCTCCTCTTCAGTGGGCATGTTGTAGAAGCGTAGCACAAGGGGTCTTCCGAGTCAAAGCATGATTTCTTCAGGTACCCAAGTGCATTCCGTCATGGGGCGGTTGCGCCACTTGACATAGAAAAGTTGTCCCCGGCGCCCAAAGCGCGACTTTAGGATGGCCTCCGGCTCATGTGGCGGGCCATCCTTTACATATTCGGGGAGGCTTCTACCATAGGTGTTATCCGGCACAAACCTTTTGAGTAGACTTACATGGAAGGCGTTGTGGATGTTGATGTGTGATGGGAGATCCAGCTTGTAGGTGATGTCATTGTAGGACTTGAGCACTTTGTAGGGCCCATAGTAGCGGTGGTTGAACTTCGGGGAGAGGCCTTGAGGGAGGGTGATATTCTGGGAGCTGACGAGGACTAAGTCACCTTCTTGGAAGAGTTCGGCAGGCCTTCGCTTTTGGTTGGCGTACTTGGCGATGCGTACCTTGCTTTGCTCGAGACTCTTCTTTGCCCTTTGCATGCGGGTTTGCCATTGTTGAAGAAACTCTTCACATTCAAGATCCTGGGCATGCACATCGCCGGTTGCTAGTCCAAGAGGTGTGATGACTTCTTTACCTGTGGAGAGCTCGAAGGGGGTGTAGCCAGTGCTGCTATGGATGGAGTTGTTGTAGTGGAATTCCAAGACGTCCATGTATTCGGACCAGTCCTTCTGATCTGCTTTGACGTAGCTGCGGATGTAGTCTTCATTGCCTTGGTTGACTCTTTCAGTTTGGCCATCGGTTTCTGGGTGGTAGGCGGAGGAGAAGCGGAGCTGGGTGCCTAGCAGCTTGAAGAGCTCGCGCCAGAGGTCGCTGAGGAAGCGGGTGTCGCGATCAGAAACTATGGCTAAGGGGAGGCCGTGGTATTTGAAGACTTTGGCGAAGAAGTGTTTGGCGACCTGGTAGGCGGTGACGGGAGGCTTTGCAGGTATGAAGTGGGCTTGCTTGGTGAAGTAGTCGACGACCACCATGATGGTAGTGTGGCCGTGGGAGGGGGGGAGGTCGACGATGAAGTCCATACTTACCATGTCCCAAGGCCTGGAGGGTGTTGGCATGGGGTGGAGGAGGCCAACAGGCTTGACTCTTTGAGCTTTGACCAGTTGACAGGTTGGACAGGTGCGCACGTAGTTGATTACGTCGTCCTTCATTTTTGGCCACATGTAGTGTTGATGGAGTTTGTCATAAGATCTCTTCTGTCCACCATGTCCAGCTAGCTTGCAATCATGAGCCTCCCACATGAGGTCTTTCTTTAGCTCTGGATCATTGGGGATGTAGATTTTTCCATGCGCGTAGAAGAGGTTATCTCTGACTTCAAAGAGACCCACTGCTGCTTTCCCAGAGATGTGGTCGTTGAGCATGCGGAGGACAGCAGGATCAGCTTTCTGAGCGTCGAGGATGCGTTGGCGTAGAGTGCTGGTTGCTATGGAGATGGTTGTGAGGGTGGGCATTCGACTGAGGGCATCTGGCATGACATTTGTAGTACCTGGTTTGTGGATGATGTCGATGTCGTATTCTGCCAGGGTATCTTGCCACCTAGCTTGCTTGGGGGTGATTTTGGGTTGTCTCTGGAAGTACTTGAGGGAGATGTTGTCAGTGTAGACCGTGGTGTGTTTATCTTGGACATAGTGTCGCCACTTTCGGAGGCAGTGGACGACAGCGAGCATTTCCTTCTCATGGGTGGTCCATCTGGTCTCCACATCTGTGAACTTGTGGGACTCGTAGGCGATGGGTTGATTCTCTTGCATGAGGACACCGCCAATGGCACCATCGGAGGCATCCGTGTGGACTTCAAAGGGTTTGGTGAAGTCGGGTAGTCGGAGGACGGGGGTACTACACATGGCTATCTTCAGGTTCTCAAAGGCCTCTTCTTCTCTGGAGGTCCACTGAAAGGTTTTGTGGCCTTTGGTGATCTCTGTAAGTGGGGCGGCAATCTTGCTGAAGTCGCGGATGAAGCGGCGTGTGTACTGACAGAAACCCACAAATTCGCGGACTTCTTTGATGGATGTCGGAGGAGCCCACTTGATGACGGCGTCGACTTTCTTGGGGTCCACCATAATGCCTTCGGACGTGACGATGAAACCCAGGAACTCGATTTTCTGGACAGCAAACTCACATTTCTCCAGCTTTGCATAAAGTTGATGTTCCCGGAGGCGCTGGAGTACTGCGGCGACATGCTTCTGGTGCTCTTCTAAGGTCTTGCTGTAAATGAGCAGATCATCGATGTAAGTGATGAGAAAGTCGTCAATCATGTCACGGAAACTATCGTGGATTATTCTGCAAAAGGTGCCAGGACCGCCGATGAGACCGAAACCCAGGACAAGCCATTCCCAGGAGCCGTAGCGTGTGCGGAAGGCGGTCTTCGCAATGTCTTTAAGAGCAATGCGGACTTGGTGATAGCCTGAGCGGAGATCGAGTCGCGTGAAGTATTTTGCACCCTGTAATCTGTCCAGGAGGTCTTCCATGAGGGGAACTGGGTACTTGTTTTTGATAGTTATTTTGTTGAGGGCTCGATAATCCACACAGAGCCGCATCGAGCCATCTTTCTTCTTGACGAACAGAACGGGGCCCCCAAAAGGAGAGCTGCTGGGCCGGATGAAACCTTGATCCTCCAATTCCTGGAGTTGCTTCTTGAGCTCTTTTAGCTCGGTGTCGTTCATACGGTAAGGGGGCCTTTGCCGGGGGTGTGCTTCCTGGGATGAGGTCAATTTCATGTTGAATTTGACGGGGAGCGGGTAGGCCGGGGGGGAGTTCTGGAGGCATGACATCCTTGTACTGCTGGAGGATGGGGGTAAGGGAGGGGTCACCCACTTTGGCTTGCTCGATGGTGATGGAGTTGAGCCTTGCTGTGGGCTGCTCCTTTGCTTGCATGATGCAGAGGTGAACCTGAGCTCCTTTCTTGAGAGCCCGCTCTGCTTGCTTTGCACTCATGAGATTGAGTCTGGGAGACGAGTGCTCTGGAACTTTCTGTTTGCCTTTCATCGCTGCTAACTGAGCAGGGTCTTGGCGGTTGATGGGAGGCGGGTTGGTTTGAAGATGCGCCTGGCGGGTGAAAGCTTGCTTTGTTGTGAGTCTGGCGCCTTGTATTGTCACTGCTTTGCCCTGATTATTCAGCAGTAATTGGTCCACCTTCATGCCTAGGAGTGCAATGAGGTACTTGTCGTTGAAGGAGAGACCAATGATTGCCTCAAAGTCGTCCATTGGGACCACTATGAAATCAAGTCGACATGTGAATTCACCCATCTCGATCCTGACTTGACGAGTTGCCTTGACATTGTTATCCTTTCCTTGGGCAAACTTTACTGTCGTTTCGTTGACGGTGGTGAGACGTAGGCCCAGGCGCGCGGCACATTGTGGCGAGAGAAAATTGTGTGTGGCGCCTGAGTCTACCATGATCCATTGCTGCTGGGATCCAATTGTTGCTTGGACATATAAATTCTGAATGTCCGTTATCACCGCTGCCATGCATTTCGAGTGGAGGGAAACTGCTCCAATCCGGGGTTGCTGGTTAGCAACAGGGCTAGCCAGTTCTTCGATGCTTATTCGGGGGGGGGAGGGTGGTTCTTCTATTTGGAGGGTGTTGACCCTGCTAGATGAGGAGGCTGCTTGATTGCGTTTGTGTACACAAGCGTAGTAGGGGCCATGAGCAATCCTGCAGTCACTGCACCAGACGCGATCGGGGCGCGGGTTGTTATTGTTGCCTTTGTAAGTATTGGGGGCAAAATTGCTAGACGTGGTGCTGTAGGAGTTGCTCGCCAAAGAGCTGCGTGGTGGTGAGCGGGGTTCGTTGCTTTTGTTATTGGGTATAAATTCGCGGCCTCGCCCGGCGGGTGGGTTAGGCCAGTTATTGGGGGCAAAATGGTTGGGGCGAGGGTTATTGGGAAGAAAACCTGGGGTTGAGCTTGTGTCGCGTAGTTTTTCGGCCATATTGGCGGCCACTTCCCAGGTGTTGGGATTCTGCCTCTCTACCTAGCGGCGGGCCCAAGGCTTAAGGCCGTACAGGAAGCCATGTAACCTGTCTGCTGTGTGCATCAATGGAAGTTGGAGCATGAGTCGCCGGTATTTGACAATGTAGTCTGATATGTGGCCGTCTTGGCGTAGATCGCGCCACGAATCCCTGACTTTGTTTCCTTCATTCTCTGGGACAAAGTAGCTAAGCATGTCTCTTTGTAGGTCTTCCCAGTCCTCCGAGTGCTTTGATGGCTGCTCAGTGAGGAACCATACATAGGCGTCGTCGGCCAGGAAAGTTTTGGCCACTTGCACCCACGTGCGTTTGCCTATGTTGTTCCACTGCATGTAGTCTTCTACCTCGCTGAACCACTTGTTGAGTTCCAGTGAGGTGCGGTTGCCTTTGTATTTCTCTGGGGGACTGGGTCTGAACTTTCCTAGTCTGTTTTCATCTTCTAGAGTTCTCTCAGGGCTGTAGTAGCACCCTTCACTTCGGTCATCCAGGTAGCCTTCATCTTCGTCGACTGTCTCTAATCTTCCGGGCCGCGGTCGTCTTTGTGTGTTTTGCCGCGTGTTGACATTACTAGGACCCGGGCGGTCTTCGTATCGCTGGCCTAGCTGTGTTTGCAGTAGGTCGCTCAGATTGGCGGACATCACGTTGATTTGGTGTTCTACGGAGGCCATGATGCGGGCCTCCAGTCTTTCTTCCATTGAGTCTTGGTGGTCTGGTCGCGGCTTCTTCTCTTTGTTCTTCTTCGGGGCTCTATGCGGTTCTGGTTCCGTCCTGTATCCTTCTTCATCTTCTTGATTCCCGCCATTGGGGTGCTGTTGTGGCCGGAGCCGAGGAAAATTCAAAAATATCGAAAAACTGAAAAACTGCGAGAAAACGGCTTGAAAACGTTAAAAAACTGTAAAACAGCGCAAAATAGGATCCAAAACGATGAAAACCGCGAAAAACGGCTCAAAAACGGTGAAAATCGGTCCCAAACGGTGTAAGACGGGGCAAAACGAGGTAAAACGTTGAAAAACGATGGGGAACGTGGAGAAACGCGTCAAAACGGGGCAAAAAGGGCCAAGAATGCGGAGAACGAGGTGAAAACGGGGCGAAACGCGGGTCAAATGAGGCAAAACGGTGAAAAACTGTGGGGAACGTGGAAAAAACGCAAGGAACGGGGCAATCACGCAAGGGACGTGGTGAAACGGGGCAAAACGGGACAACACGGGCCGAGAACGCGGAGAAAACGTGGAAAAACGAGGCAAACGGGCCGAAAACGTGGTGACAACCACGGGCCGCGGGCCGACGTCGGGTCGGCGGGGACTCGAGCCGAAGCTCTGATACCAAGTGTGACGCCCTCGTTCGGGGCGTCGCGGAAAAGGGGCTGCGCCGGCTCACCTGCGATGCAAACGGGACCTGCAGGCAAGCAAACGCATGTACAAGAACGCAACTTGAAAACTGAACGCAAGAGGGACACAAGAGTGAGGGACGCGAACGAATGATCAATATCATAAGAAAGTGCCGAATACAAGGGACACAAGTAATCACATGAAAACGGGGCTGGCAAGTTGGGGGAAGTGGCACATACTTCCCTTATATACTCGTCCTTTTTGACCCATCTAAATTACTCAAAAAACATGGTTATAAAGTTGCGTTAGGTTGTTCATGTAAATTTTCATCTATACAAACTCTTTATAGCTTTCATCCCTCAACAAATGAACTATAATAATAAAATAAGCAATTGATACAAAGCAATGTTGGTTCTTGCATGTGTCTTGGTAGCTATTGACTCATAAGTTTTAGGGAAGACTCTTTTGGCAAGCCATGATTTTCAAACACAAAAAATTACTTTCATTTTACCCTTTTCTCACTTCCTCCCTGTCCCCCTAAATATGATACCCCCTCCCTTATTTTTAAGCTTAGGAGATAAATTATTGGGGGCCTACCCCTAACTTATACGCTTATGTAACTTGTAAAAAAACCCCCCTCCCCTGCACTTACGTGGTGCGGTAAGTTTTCCATGGTGAATCCCCCAGGGCTCAAGCTAAAGAGGTTCTTGTACTTTGCCACCCATTGGAAGTAGTTGGTGTCATCATCTTTAGGTAAGTACTTCAAAAACTCAAGTATATATTGCACTACTGCATATACATCCTATGATTTGGTATAAACCGGTGGGTTTGTAGATATGCATTCATGTGAAACCCACTAGTACCTCTCTCCACTCATCATGGGTGGATGGATGTAGGTTTGTGGCAAAGCCCCAACAAAGCAGGAACCCTCCTCTCAGTGGCATAGAGGGAATCTTTCCCCCAATCCAAGAAGTCCACATAAACACCATGCCATCCAAAGTGGAGCATGATGTTACTCCCATGGATGTCATTGTGAGTGTAATTTTTTGCATACAAGAAGGAGATGGTATGCAACAAACCATTCACAATGCTCTAATTATTGGTCTTGACTTTCTCAATAGTGCCATCAACTTCTTTCAAGGCATTGTTGTAGTTCTTTCTCTCCTTTTGTAATCTCTCTAGCTAGCCATCAAGGGTGCTTCTATTGCAAAAGAAAATTACAAGAAGAGGTCTCCATGAAGGGTGGGGAGAAATCCCTCTGGTGAAATGATGCACGCATGTGTGATAGACACAATATTTCTCTCATTGTAAGTACTCATAAACTTAACTGCATCATTCAAGTTTCCTCTCACAGTCTTTACTACAGAGATGTCACTCGTAAATCCTTCTTCAAGAACCTTTAATTTAATGATGATGGAATCTACCCTCGCCAACGTTGGTGATGATGATGGAATCCACCCTCACCAACATTGGTAGCTATAGCAATGCATGCATGGTGCAAGATACAAAGCACATGAGACATAAGGATTCCTCTATCTAACAGTGATGGGGGTACTCGCATCCCCGGCCACTCGAGCTTGGGCCTCTCCACTGTCATGAGGCTCATCGTTAGTACATGGACACTTTCCCTTCCTCTTCTAGTTGTTGTAGAGAGCCTCCACTTTATGCTATCCATAAATCTTAGTAGAGTCTTCATTGCTGGCTTAAGGGAATCAACAACCCTCCCTACTTGGCCAAATATTCATGAGGCCTCATTTGCTAGCTACCCTCCTCTCAAAATCTCTATGCGTTTGAATTCTTTTTCATTTCTCTAAACCAAAGCATTGTATGCATCCTTGCATAAGGCATCAAAAAGGGATTGAATGTTTAAGCCTTGAAAAAGTTGTGAAGATTGTTCTCTAGAGTGGAATAAAACTATACACAATGAATGCTCTAGTTTTGTAAGCTTGTTGATCATCTATGGAGTACTTACATCAAATGTGCGCCATTCACATAGTCATGAATCTAGAAAAAAGTAAGCAATAGATAATAAAAATTTATATTTTGTTGACATGATGACACTTACAATCTAAACAACAATGTAGTCAAGCGAACTCAAAGTAGTCAAACACTCAAGTAAACACAAATGGTAAAACAATGATATCTCATTTAATCTTGCCCATTATAAATATCTAAAGCAAAAGTGGTCACACACTCAAGTAAACACAAATGATAAAACAATGATACCTCATGTAATCTTGCCCATTATAAGTACCTAAAATACCCCAAGATAGAGTGTTCCGCTTTGTTATGTATTTACGTATTTTGGGACAATATTAGGCATTTAGACTATGATATATTATTCCACATATGTAAATAGCCATTTGATTCCTGCAAACAATTGAAATAGTGTAGTAATGTTTTGGAAACTCTTCATGCAAACAGAACTCCAGTTCAACTACTATTATCGGAGTTCAAGAAAAAGAAAGTTACCTTTTCTATTTGGGAAGAAATCACGAGATAAAGCATTCTCAAAATTTTGCATGACCTACATGGAAAATGATAAAACAATGATACCTCATGTAATCTTGCCCATTATAAGGACGCCCATTATAAGGACCTAAAACACCCCAAGATAGAGTATTATGCTTTGTTGTGAATTTGCTTATTTTGGGACAATATTAGGCATTTAGACTATGATATGTTATTCCACATATGTAAATAGCCATTTGATTCTTGCAAACAATTGAAATAGTGTAGTAATGTTTTGGAAACTCTTCATGCAAAGAGAACTCCACTTCAACTACTATTATTGGAGTTCAAGAAAAAGAAAGTTACCTTTTCTATTTGGGAAGAAATCACGCGATAAAGCATTCTCAAAATCTTGTATGGCTGCTCTTGGGTTGCTCATCTCCCTCATAGAGTCTCCAAAGCATGATTGCTACCAAAAAAGCTGCACTCATGGAGTTGCCATTTGGGAGCTCGGTTTGTGCATTATGTGACTCAATCGACATTTTTCACACAAATTTAGACGAGATTCTTGACATTTCTTGTGATTACTTTGATTCTCTATTTATCATTGAGTCGATGGCTTATAGAGTTTTGTAGCTTGGAAAGGACATTTGGTTTGGCATGTGGTTAATGATGACATGTGTCATATGCTCATGGTTCCATTCTGTTAAAGTTATGGCACCTCAAGTGAATTTCCCAATGTGATCCCATTATTTGTTTTGGCTTTTAGGCATTTATTTTACTTATTTTGTCAAAGTTTGGGTAGGGTAATTTACTGAAGTGGCTATATAAGCACACATAGTCCCCCATTGTATTATCATCAATTCATTGCCAAGGTTGGTTGGTTCAGCACTCTCTCTCTCTCTCTCTCTCTCTCTCTCTTGCATGTATTCTTGCCATTGCTCTACGCTTCGACATTGTCAACTTGGACATGGTATTAGAGCCTTGTGCTCATTGATTGCAAGGGAGAGCATCTACATGAAGAGAACAAGCTCGTTGAGAAGAACCATGGAGAGCCCTCACCCTTTGTTGGCATCATTACCCTCTTTTTACAACTTGGATTTTGGAACGTTTCCCATTGGAGCTGGACTATTGCAGCCCCTTGTGTTCTAAAACGCTAGGCTTTGTATTGCTCGACACCGCCCTCCAACACCCCCTTTGGTGCGTGTTGAGGACACATCACCAACAATGTATTGAAACATTGATCTTGGCAAACAGTTTTGACATCACAACCCATAGCCATTGTTGTGTTCTTAATTGTGTTTTAAAATGCCCACGGTGAAGAGCTTTGTCGGTGCCGCACTACCCTTGCTCCCTTTCCATCTAGTGTTTTAAAACGCTTTGCTCTTGCATCCCTCGACAATAACACCATCTCTCCTCTGTCTACCATTTTAGAATGCCCACTCTAGAGATACACAGGACCCCCAATGGAAGGCTCCACCTTGACAAGCCAATGTTTTTCAATGCCAATATAAGTGAGGATCAATGGGGGGCAGCAATAAGATTGGAGGGCCCTTGTCAAAATTGCCCTGGATTGGCTTGAGAGGTAAATTCTTTGCAACAGAGTTCATTGGTGTAAGAGATCCTTAAGGAGAAGCTTGGGGAAGTGTGAACAAGTTTTGCGAGGGCAACAAAAATCTTGTTTTTGGTGTAGCTTGGAAAAATTTTGGGGCCATTTGGAGAACGAAAGGAAGACAAAAGTTTCCAAATCTTGTGCCTATGGGATGGCCCACACTTGCTCAACCACCAACGAATCAAATGACCAACACCAACTATTGGCTATGGAAAGCGGATCAACCAGTTCCCAGTTAGTGACCTATGCTCAACCGCAGTTCTCAAGGAAACCAACAAATTGTTTGGCTTGAGATTGTGAAATCGAATTCAATTGCATGAGTTTGATAGAAGTCAAACGCAAAAGAAGGAACTGACAAAAGGACAAAGGAAAAGGCGATCTGGACAGAGATAACAATGATAAAGATTTGATAGAGGAGATCGGTATGGCACAATGATGGTGACCACAATGGCCACGAACCCAGATTTCTAGCCAAGAGGCAGTTGTTGCCACTAGCTTCAGCCATAGAGAGGCTTGTGAGCGGTAGTGAGGGGCAAGCAGTGCTGCTCCTTATAAATACTTTAGACCCTTATGCTAGAGTTCAAGTTATCGGTGTTTGAACTAGTGGGTCGGAGTTCAAGGCACATGCATCTGGCAGGGGAACCAATCAAACGTAGGCTAAAACACTATGGATGTGCATGCCAATTCATTGTTGTTGGTCAGACTAAAGTGAATTGTCCAATGTGATCCCATTAATTATTTTGGCTTTTAGGTATTTATTTTACTTATTTGTCAAAGTTTGGGTAGGGCAATTTACTGAGGTGGCTATATAGGCACACTTAGCCCCATTGTATTATCATCAATTCATTGCCAAGATTGGTTGGTTCAACAATCTCTTTCTCTCTCTCTCTCTCTCTCTCTCTCTCTCTCTCTCCTGTATATTCCCCATTGCTCTATGCTCCTGCATCGTTGACTTTGACACATTCTCCATGCAACAGATGCATGATGCCCCAGGGGTCCACCTCAAAATGTGTAAGATCACATGGGTTCACTAAGAGGGGTTTTTAAATTTCCAATACCTATAGAATTACATTCAAAATAGGGCTTTTTAAATTTCCAATAACTATAGATTTACCTTGCAAAGAGGGTTTTAAAAATGGAAAACCCAAAAAAGCTAGATTATGAAGGAAGAGCGTGTGTGTAGATGGATGGTAAAAATATCTCTTGAACACACATGATATAAATGACTTTCGAAAAGTGGACCCCCCAAGATGGTGCCTTTGGTCCTAATGAGGATGATTATATGTGCCAATTCTTCTTGCAATAGTGGGATATACTTTTCCAAGTTTTGCAACATATTTTTGATACAAGAGTCATGCTTACCCCATGCCTTTGGGGCTAATTTCTCTTATATTGAGAGGCAAAGACTTTGCCTACTTACTCCAATGGATGGAAATTTCTCTCATCTCCTCTGGGTATGAGGTTTTGGTTGCAACTTCTCTTGCTTGACCTCATTCATGCTTCACTTGTTGGCTTTGTTTGGGATGGATGCCTCCTTGACAATATCTTCACCTCTATGAGATAGCGGAATGGGCATGACAACCAGGTTTGCCAATGGCTACTAGTTTCTTGATTTTGAGAAGACACGTGATTGGGTGGATAGATGTGATTATACTATGTGCGTTCTTCAAATGGAGGTTTTTATGTAAAAAAATCACTTTAATTTACAGTCAAATAAGGGTTATTTAAATCTAAATATGATAAAGTTGAAATTTTTATTAAAGGAAAGGGTCACTTTTATCCAATTAAAACACACAAGTGATGGTATCTTTAAGTACCACTTGAACGCACTTACATATAGGTCTTACAGTGTACATGTTGTCCACTAGCCCCATGTCTGTTCCTATTCTTTGTTGAGGCTATGTTAATTTTCTTGAGAGGTCACACTCTTCCAATTGTGTAGTCTTGATATGCCCTTGGCAGGGTCCCCTAACTTGTAGAACCCGGAGTATGCAGGTGATACTTTTTTAATCACTTAATATGATCCACAAAACTTGGACACTCCCTCTTGTTACCTTTCGCTTGCTGCTCTTATCAACTAACACAAGTCATTTGGTTTGGCTAACACAAGTCATTTGGTTTGGTAGGGAGTGTAGGACCACTCCACTTGGACAACCAGAGGCCAAACTTGTAGATTCTTGGGCTTTCATGTCTGCATTTATGTGTTCCCTTAACAATATTTTAAGCCCGTTGTGTTATTTATCAAGATGAAACTTTCCATTTGCTTTGATCGTTGGTAGGAAAATCTTTGATTGTAAATTAGGTTCTTCTTGCAGCAACGTGGTTTACTACCTCTTGATTAGCTCTACAACCTAGCGTTATGTCATGTTGTGTCATTTAGTGGCAATTTCTTATGGGGTGTCTTGAATGGCTCTAGAGATAGAATACCTAGAGTTCACTAGTCACTATTCCTATGCCATGAGTGGAGGGTGGTTTATGCATGATTGATCGGGAGATGTAGAGTGATGATGCATTGTTTTCCAAGCTCATAGTTTGAGGTTTGTTTTCTAGGGTTGAGCCTTCGAAGAAATTTTTGTACCATGATTTATCTTGTGCCATTCTTTGCTTTAGATCTCTCGACAGTGATGGCTCTTGCTGCACATGTCACCTTTTACATGTTGCCTCGACTGATAGTACATCCTGCATTGATTTGATAGAGACCTTGATGCTTGGAGGAGCTTGAAAGGTAGCCCTTGATGTGGAATGCATATTTTACAGACCAAGAGGGCCAACCACTTGGTGAGAGAACTCACATTGACAAGGCTAGATGGGAGAGTGGTCTTTTTTTTTTTGAGAACTAATCTTTTTTTTTTTTCCAAAACCCACAATATGTGGGTGAGTATATTATTTAAACCAAAAAAATTACGAGAGATACCGTGTTCAGCACAAGCCATGGCTCTCCAATACAACTAACTGAGCGAACCTAAGATGTCCAACATGAAACCAAGCTGAGTTGATAGATACATTGGCTGATAAGGGTGCCACCCTTGAAAGAGACAAAAAGACATACCGATGAGGAAGGGGTAGGGCCCAAAGTCCCCCCATCACCTGCATGGAACTTCGAGGTGCCACCACACGAGAGCTGCTACCACCAGTCAACCAATGTGCCTTACGACGACCAGCAGCCAAAAAAGAGCAAAAAAACCGCATCACAAGCCACCATTGACCGTCAAGGAGAAGCTGACAAAATTCAAACCCAACAACTAGGCTATTGGAGGCGAGCCAAGCACCTCGAACAATGGAGCAAGGCCTTGATTGCCACAAGCAGGGAAGATGGTGCCACCAACCCCCCCTCCTCCTCAAGGAATACACCACAACATAGACTAGCAAATGCACTCCGTCCATTACAGCCCACAGGGGCCAAGGATTGTGTGGACTCCATCGGGTCCAAAAAATAGGGGAGGGCACGAGTAATCACGCAAAAAAGATGGTCGAAGTTTTCGAACCCTACCTCCTTAGGGAAACCCAGCTTTGCAATGGGCGATGCTCCCACACTATGCATCCACTACAGCTTTCGAATCTCACCACCGTATCTTGTGCCTTGAGGGTATCATGTGCCCCCTCAAGGCACACCTCGTGCTTGAGGGTCATTATACATTCCTTTATGGTGAATTCAATACATCCACTCACAGTTGTGAGTATGGCAAAAGAAAAGAAACATGAAAGAGTAGCACACCCTGGATCTGCCAAAGTCAAAGAATTTCATAGAATAAAAATATGTAGAGGAACAGGATATTTTCTAAAAAGAAGTGGAGAGAACAAGGTTAAGTACTGTGTGCATGCGCGCGCGCGCAAATAGACACACAGAGTACTTGACTTTGTGTCTGTTTTTTTGTTGTGTGTGTGTGTGCGCACACGCGCACACAAGGTGAAGTACTCTATGTGTGTGTGTGTGTGTTGTCTACTTTATGTGCACACACATACACACACACAAAATCACATGTATATATTGTGTATATGGAATATAATACATGTGCGTGTGTGTGTGTGCTCATGTACATGTGCACTAACACATGCGCGAACACACGCACACACACACAAAAGCACATGTATATATTGTGTATATGGAATATAATGCATGTGTGTGTGTGCTCATGTACATGTGCACACACATGTATTATATTGTGTATACGAATATAATACATGTGCGTGTGTGTGCACACACACAATTGTGTTGCTGATTGATATTTGTGTGCTAAACCATGCATGGAGTGCATAAGCCCATCCTTTTGTAAAGAGAAGGAGTACCAATATACATACATGTTCATGAGGCTCCTTGGGATACCAAGCGCACTCGTGTCCATCAATGTTTGTGCCATTTCTTTCCTCCTTTTTGCCATACTCACACTCGTAACCTGTGATGGTGTTGTATTATCATAGCAAAGAAAGCCATTTCTTTCCTCCTAACACAAACAAAGCACATAAAGAAATGAGATAGTGCTTCTACTTCTCAGTGTTGTTTTCACTATAAAGTAGCTACTTCTCATCCTCCCTATCTCTTTCTAGCTACCAACATTCACATATGGCCTCATAGTGGGATAGACCGGTTGGTAGGCCAGTTTGGACCACCATCACTTTTAACCAATTCGATCGTCATACAATAGTTGAAAATGTGATTTCAGGATATCAGAGTTAGTAGGTTTCCTGTACTTTGACAAGAAGTGTGCCTTTAAACAAATGGTCTACACTAATCTAATAATCCTGAAACAACAAGTGAGATGATTGAGAATGAGCAAGTCTTTCTTGAGAAGCAAGCGAAATCTCGTATGTTCTTTGTTTTTTCTTGGCAATACTCACAAAAAGTGACTGGAAATTATATAAACCATAAAAAAGAATTACATGAGGAGCCCTGGCTTGAGTGGAGCCCTGCTCCACTCGAGCCAGGGCATCAACATATCATAAGCACTTCTTAATCATAGTAATTGTTGTGTAACTAAAAATGCCCTGTCATAAACACTTCCTAATCATAGTAATAGTTGTGTAATGCAAACTTTTGGTTTTTGAAAACTTGAGTGCTAACAAGCTAGGTTTTTCTTTGTACTAGTACGGCCGGCCGCCTTCGGCGACCTCTCTCTCTCCCCCTCTCTCTCTCTTTATCGCGTGCAATTGGGTTTTTTTCTTTTTGGATTTTAACTTTCAAATCGCAGATTGCGACACGTGTAAAGAGGAGCCCTTCCGCCATATTATGTAAGTAGATGCAAATACCATGAAAACAACAGACGATATGATACAAGAGTAAAGGGGCAAGGAGCTCTTAATTGTGTGAGTTTTCCTTACTTTACAAACACGTGAGTAGCCTTGTTTGTTCGTGAGGTGCTTGAATAGTGTCTACATTTCAAACACAATTTTCGTTATCCCAACCCAAGGCTTGCCCAAACCCTTTTTCTAACCTAAGAAAATAAGGCTTTTAAGCCATAATTTGAAGCATTTGCCCGTATTTACACTAAAACTTGTAAAATCTTATGGGTTTTCTTGAAGGCAAGCTTGGATTCTTGCTAGGATTTTGCAATTAAAAAAAAAAAGGATTTTGCAATTTTTAACTGGTTAAAATCCCATTTTGAACTGGTTAACTGGTTTCTGAACATTGTCGCAACCTTGGAGAAATAGTGCTCTGTATATAATTTTTTTTCCTCTTTTTAAGTCAAAAGTTGAAGCATTTACCAATCTTTACACTAACTCTTGTAAAATTTTGCCGGTTTCCTCGGAGACAACTTCCGAATCCAACCAGGATTTTGCAAATTTAGTCGATTAAAAAAAACACTAGACCCCGATTTCTTTGTGAGCATTGTCCCAACCTATGCCAACCTTGGAGAAGTCGAGATGTGCATAGAAAATTGAATTTTTTTGGATGGGATTGCACCTCAATAATGTCAATTTGCATTTAAAAAAAGAAAGAAATTATATCTTATAAGAGGCATTAACAAGGGGCACCTACTTAAGTTAAATGTTTCCTATATCTATTAGTTCGCTTTATTAAAGGTAGCACTAGTGAAAGGAAAATCATTGTGAGATCTTTTCATGTTTTTAATTTCCCAAAGTGGGGCCAAAATTGAAAAGATAATCGATTTCAATTATCCTCCTTTTGTGAAGAGACGTACTAAAGTGGGATGATTCCTATCAGAATCTTTACAAGATACTCAATCACAAGCAATGGGCATGCGGAAAAGTTTTGGATCACACCTTACCATGCTTGATTAACAAGTGATAAAAACAAGGTGAAGGATCACGGTGGCGTGACATGTTAGCCTCATCACTATTTGACATGGGATATTAATTGCCCCAAGGCAGTGGCTTTGATGATAGAGGTTAAAGTGCACGAATCTCAAGACGAGGGAAGGGTGCAAAAAAAGTCAACGTATGACGACAATCTAAGACTTGAAACAACCCATCTCCTCGAGAATGGAAGCATAGTGGGCTAACCACGCAAGCGTGTGTGGTTTGTTGAAACCTATGTGGGTCCACATGTTTATAATGTTGGTCTCTGTTTACCTCCCCTTGTCCTTGCTTACTTTTCGTATCTTTGTTTACCTTTTTGCATCTGATGCCCTCATGTGCCTACGTTTTTGTGCCCGAGTTTCTCCACCGCCTACACCTCATTTATGATCCCGTGTCAAGTAGTGTTGAGGGCATTTTAGGAAAGTGGAATGTAAAAGTAGATGAGCATTGCGTTTGTTGTAGTTATTAGGTTTTTGGCTTGTCCAAAGGGCAAAGGCTATAGAGATCACTTCTCTTTTTGCTGACTAAAATAGGAAAAAGGTTGAGTTGTATTTTTAAACATTTTTTGACATGTCAAAAATGTTGATTGGTTGAAATAAGATAGTGGGTACTCATTGAAATGAATTGTGTAAATCTAATGATGGGCATGTCTTTAGTTTTGAAATATGAAATGAACTCTCATATATCAAGGAAAAGATTTTTGGTTGCCCAATGCCTTTGGAAGAGGAAACTTTGACAACCTTACATGTTAAATGATAAAGCCTTAGAGGCTCCACAAATCCCAAGAGTCACCTTTTCATTTTGAAATTTGTGTTACCCACCTTTTCATTTTGAGAATTTTGAGAAACTTGAGGTAATATACTAAAGTTGTCATTTTTGTTAGTTAAAACTTTATGGAAGGAATTTATCATTTGTGGCTTTAACCTTTAAAGATTTTTTTTTTAATTTATAAAGATTTTAAAGCTAAGTTTAGAATTTAAAGATGTAGAACTTTTAAAGTAAGATCTCCAATGATCCAATGAGTACCTAGAGTTTTTTATTATTATTAGAAGGTAAAACTTTGAATTAAAGAAAGTGAAAATGTTACATGGATCCACAAGTAGGGGGAGGGTCACCCCAAGACGCTAGAGTCTTAGGACTTAGAACTTTAAAGCTTTTAAAGTGGGATTTACAACTTAAGGATCTACAGTTTTAAAAAGGGCTTTAGAGCTTAAAAACGTAGTGTTTTTACAATGAGGTGTAGAGCATAGGGATCTAAAGCTTAGGGTGTAGAGCTTAAGGGTGCTCTTTTCATTCAATTCTATGTGCACGCTTATGTTTTTTTTTTTCAAAAGCTTAGAGATGTAGTGATTTTAAAGTGGGATCTACCCTTAGATCAAGGCCTAAAATTGACGCCTACTTTTTTTGTCAAGGGCTATTTTGCCTATCAAAACAATCTCAAAATTGTCTGTCGTTTTTTGTATTTATATCTTTAAGTTAACGTTATATAGAGCCAATTATATAAGTTGATTGCATTACACAAAGCATATGAAAGGGAGCTTGAAAAATTGGATGTCAAAAAGAATTTTTTATCATGCCTGGCAGGCCTTGTGATTTTATCACTTGTTTATTTAGAACAAGTATTATGAAAGGTTGTAAAGAGGGTGATAAAGGGATTCATACATATACGACAAAACTCAACTACTCGGTCCTCTCTCTCTCTCTCTTTGCCATATGTAATTGAATTTCTAGATCTTAAGGTTACCTTCCTCCGCCATTACTCCCACTCAATTCAAGGAATCCTTTCCTTTAGATACCTTAGCTACGAGCAAACCTTGCTCTGATACCAGTTGTTAGGAAATTTATGGCATAGCTATGTAGGTATTACAGTAGTTTACTTAATGCAAAGAGATAATTTTCACACATAAGAGAGAGAGAGAGAGAGAGAGAGAGAGAGAGAGAGAGAGAGAGAGCACACACGATATACATGGTTCACCCAATGTGGGTTATGTCCATGGGAAAGCACCCACTCAATAGCTTTAGTACTTCAAACTAGAAGTAGGTTACAAAGGGATTATTTCCTTAATGGAGCTCCCGCCTTGCTTCACTCTCACCACCTCACATACACCTTGTTTCATCAACTTTACAATGGATTTGGTGTATAGAAGAGGCCTCCTTTTATAGGCCAAAAGGGTTTCCCTCTCTCATGAGAGGTAGCCATGTATAGCCGTCCTTGTGTATACAAGTCCAAGTTGGACTCTCCAATGCGCCTATCTGTGGCCGCCTTTGAGAAGACAAGTCCGCCTAGAAATTGGCCACCGGCCAAAGAATTCCAGCCACCCACCATTGGCTTTCTGTCACCGGCCAATTGACCATTGACTTACGACCATCGGCCAACTGACCGGCCTTTTTTCGATCACTTTTGACCGCTGTCTGGCCATAATATTCCGGACAAAAGGGACTGGGCGTGAATTTTTGGTTTTTCGGTGAGTGTTTTTCCTTATGCATAATGGCTTCTCCTTATAATGGGGGCCTTACAAATGTGCTTTTTAAAACTAAAAGTTAGAAGGGGTAAATCACGCTCCATAATTAACAAGGAGAAGTAGGTGCACTAGGCAAGGACTACAAGGATAGGGCTGGTGTTTGTGAGAACCTATTGGTGAGGGTTGCCCGTGGGCAACAACACATAGGCTCGGAGTGCACTAGGTAGAGAGAGAAAATAAAAGAGCACCATGAGAAAACTAGAGGCAAGGCTAGGCTACAATTGCATCACCATGTCAAGATTGCAACCTCCAAGAGAGAGAGAGAGAGAGAGAGAGAGAGAGAGAGAGAGAGAGAGAAGCCTATTTTGCAGATAAGCAAAGAAGACATGTGTGTGGAAGGGTAGAGGCAAAGTAGGTGTAGTATGTGAAGACTTTAGGAAGAGCTCGATGGCATCAAGGAGTAGCTACAAGCAAGGTTTGTTCACGGGCAGGTGGACCTATCATGCAATAAATAGAGGGAGCGAACAAGGGTGCAAACCAAAGATAGAGTTGGGCTGCACCACTCTATGGGACTTGGGACTATGCAGGTAGCAATCGAACAATATGGGCAGCAAACTTGAGCATTTTAGACAAGATCAACATCAATTTACTCATTTTTGTTGTATTTCTAAATTCCTTGAGAGGCCTCTTAACTCTTATATAATGGAGAGAGCCATCTTTTGTGAAGCAATAAGCCTCGTTTTCCAAAGTTTCCTAAAGTAGTAGTAGACACGGGTAGGGTTGGGGATACAACTTAACATTGTAGTATCTTTCATGGTGTTATTTATTATTAAGAGTGATGGATTGCACTACTTGTTTCCACTCACCAAATATCCTCCTTTTTCCAATTGATGTTATCACTTCTTTGCTTTCTTGGATAAACTCATTAAAGCCATCACTTGAGAGGTCACTTTTGAATACACACTCGTTCCTAGTCAATTTGTGTTAAGATTAGAAGGGCTTGGTTCTTTAGAATCTTCCCGCCCAAGATTAGATTGTTCTTGTAGAACATAATCCTCAGTCTTTTGGACCATTTGGTTAGCCAGATTGCTTATAGTTGGAAAGGATTTGAACAAGAGCAAAAATTGCAATTTGAGCACCTATCTAATCCAATTGCTTTGGCAAGAATCTTAGTGCCATTTGAAATAGTACCCACACCACCTTCCATAGGAAAATCTTCATTGCAAGGGACCATTGGAGGAGGTCCATATGCTATTGGCTATCGTTCCTCACCTAAATTCTAGCCATTGCTTATGTCAAACCAATCAATTTTTAGCATTAGGTTGTATTAGCTCTCCCCAATCTTGGAAAAAAACAAGGTGAAGCTTCACCTTGGCATTCTAAAAGAATAGAATGCAAGAAAGGTCAAGCCATATCAAGTTGTGAAATGAAAGGTGAAATAACAAGCGGATAAGAGTCACGAGGGTTGATGAACTTAAGAGGGGAAGAGATTAATGGGGAGGATGTTAAAATCAATGTCTACAATCACATGTCAATATTTTTGTTGTGTTTTAATATAAAATCATAATGTCCATTATATACAGATAATCACAAATGTAATACATATTACAAAGGGTCCCACTTAAACAACAAGAAATGTACACACTGGCATTGTAAAACAGAATAGAATGAAAATGAAATCAATTAGAAAAAACAAAACAAAATGACCCATTGATAAACTCAAACAAAACAACATTTAATTGAGTGCACAAGAAACGGTAAGTCTACAAAAAATAATAATAATAAAATATTTGAATAAAATAGATCTTTATGAGGCCCTTAAATGAAAGCACTCTTTCACAAATAAAAATATAAAAAGAAATTTCATTGAGTAAACACTTCACATCAAGATTCAAAGAGGATCAAACTTCTATGAATGTACACCTTAATTTCTTGTTCTTTAAGACCTTTTTGAGAGGCAAAAAAGACCCATTTAATATAGGAAATCCAAAAGAACATTTAAGGTAAGTCTCCATCATCATTGTTGAAAACATTGAAAGTATCATTAACTCAACTCTAGTGTAAGGATCTTTTAGAAAATCAAAAAAGCCTTTCAAAACATCTTAAGTCCATAAATGAAGGGGGCTAGTTTATGAAATGAAAAGACCTATGAAAGTGGAAAGTCAAAAGACATTTTGGTTTTGTGTCCATATAAAGAGGTGTTTGACTTCACATTGGTGTGTTTGTATTTTTCTTCTCCTTTAGTTTCCCTTTAGCATTTTCTTCTCTTTAAAGTATCCTTGCACTATGTACTTCCACTAGATTCTCTGATTTGTGCTTTAAAAGAAATTTATGTTCAAAGGCCACTTCCAAGCTTTCCATTTAAATAGGCATCCAAACAGTATCTATATCTTTGACAACCTTGTTGATTAGTAGACTTTCGAATCCATTGAGGTCAAATGGGGTAGTTAATTGGTCTGTTTCTTTCCACCCCTTATTGCTACCATCCCAAAATTGAGCTACATTACGAAGCCGTTATTGATCTTCTTGGCAATCTCTCTCCAACATGATTCAATAATTTCTTACCCATGTTAGATAGCCACATGGACCAGTGTGTCATGGAGTTCTAGAAATACGTAGCACCCTCCCTTCATCCAAGGGTCTCAGTAGTTTTCTTACACTTAAGGACCAACTCACCCGTGGTGCCACCTAATCTCAGGATTGCCCACCATGGTACTAGCAGTTTGTGGTGAATGCCTAATTCCTTCCATGGGCCACCTTGAAAGAAGAGATTCACCTTAATATCAATCATGCCCCTTGTCATAATGGCCCATGTTTAGTCTTGTTTTGATAATATCTAAATTTTTTGCACAATGAGTCTTTACATGAACTCCAAAGTTGAGTAACCAATATCGCCTTTCTCCTTGGGCCTAGCAACATACTCTCATTTGGCCCTTTGCTAGAGAAGTGAATTTTAGTGTTGTTCTCCCAATGGAATTTTTTCCCCGATTTTAGAAATTTCTTTCGATCACATTTAGCTATTTTTAGGAGCATACCACTATATATACAAATCTTAAAAAGGGTGCACATTATTGAAGTATAAGTCAAAGTTAAATACGAGTTAAATGTTGTAGTTACATCTCTGTATTATCGTTATCGGAAGTCTATAATGAATTAATAATAATTAGGCTAGATGAAGCAAGAGATGACTGATGCACTCAAAGAGGTTCCAAGGTGATTAGACACACCAAGATGCAAAACATCATTATTTACATGCAACAACTAGGTGATTAACTTAGAGTTCCAAAAAAAAAAAGAGAAAAAGAGGGGGGGGGGGGGTGTGTCCCAAAATTGCACTAGCTCTTGCATTATAGGATGTCAATTCTCTATTGGAGTCCAAGATAGATACTAACCTATAACGCAAATCATTAGACTTGAGTTAATTTGTCACGAAATGGTGCCAAAGTTTAGTAGAGTGTTTTTATCTTTCCATATAGACTAGTATGTGACCCGCGCGCGTTGCTGCGGCCAAGGAAACAATGCCTCTATTCTCATAGGGTTATCTTCTCTTCCAAGTGGAACATTGTCAATACTCTCTTCCTACACGTACAATCTATCGCATTTATAAAAGTGATGCATGACACGACCTCTTAATAGATACTGCAAAGCATTGAATTTCTTTGATACCAAGATTGGAAGCTTCTCATAGACATTATTTTTCATGAGGTGCTAGCCCTTGTTCAACAAATTTAGGAGTGCTCTAATTCTATTGGTGTGTGTGTGTGTGTGTAGAAAGAGAGAGAGAGAGAGAGATTCCTTCATTTGGTCTACCTTGAACTAGCAATGCTACCAAGCATGATTATAGAGATTAGATAAGTTAGCATGGTGTGAAGAGATGAAATCTACGAGAATTCAATGTAATAATAAAACTTTTTTTAATAAATGGAGTGAGTTTTAGAATTGGTTTCAATGATAAGAACGCAATTGGATTCAATATCTCTGCTCCACTCTCTTACTTGCTTCTATCCTTGTAGGTATGTATGGATGTATGTATACATATATATATCTATATGTACACATAGTACCCCCCCCCCCCCCCCCCCCCCCCCCCCCCCCCCCCACACACACACACACATATATGCTTGAAGCGAAGATTTGTCACATAGGTCTTTAGACATCATGATATGTTCCAATTATGTCTATATGTACACATAGCGTGCACGTGCGCGCACACACACACACACACATGCTTCAAGGAAAGATTTATCACATATGTCTTGAGTTTGTCACATTTGTCACACAGAGGCATCTTGCTATTGTTTGAATACAGTAACTACTAGTATGTGACCCGCACATTGTTACGGCCAAGAAAATCATGGAAATCGGGGATCTCTCTCTCTCTCTCTCTCTCTCTCTCTCTCTCTCTCTCTCTCACACACACACACACACACACACACACACACACACACACACACACACACACGAAAACATATATAGGTAGGTGTGTCTGTGTCTGCTCTCTCTCTCTCTCTCTCTCTCTCTCTCTCACACACACACACACACACACACACACACACACACACACACACACACACATACGGAGACATATATAGGTAGGGGTGTGTGTGTGTGTACGTGCGTGCTTGTCCGTGTGAGGAGAATGGAACTATAGTCCTTGGAATCACTCTAGCAAGATAAGAATGCATAGCTATGCCTTCTGTCTCTTTCTCTCTCTCTATCTCTTTCTCTCATATTAGATCTTGAGATCAAGATTCATCAAGTAGATCTCTGCTATCTCTTTTTCCACCTTTTCTCCCTTTCTCAATTCTTTTGATTTGAGGACTAGATAGCTCTCTCTCTCTCTCTCTCTCTCTCTCTCTCTCTCTCTCAATGAGCACATGGATTATTTTTAGTCAAATGGTTGCGAGCGACTCATTCTTCACACGACTTCTAATAAATTCAAAGTGCCCATAACTCCTTGCTAATCAACCCACAACAATGTATCATATTTCTACCAGCTTGATTTTGTTGTGCCATGCTATCAAAACCATGACTTGCCAATAACATGCTTTTCATGACCCTCTATTGGTTGAAGCAAGATAGGTTTTGGTTGGTGCTACGCTCTGGGGTCAATTTTGAAGGGCTACCAGGTTACCAAGGGAAGTCTCTCTCTCTCTCTCTCTCTCTCTCTCTCTCTCTCTCTCTCACACACACACACACACACACACACACACACACACACACACATACCGTACATACACACATAGTCTCTCTCTCTCTCTCTCTCTCTCTCTCTCACACACACACACACACACACACACACACACACACACACACACACACACACACACACACATACAATATGTCAAGTCATGGATGCAGGTGCTCCCACCTAAGCCATCAACCCTTTTTTCTCAGCCCAAACACTCATTGTCTTCAGAAAACCCATGTACACCTATTGCCTTGAGCACCAATTTGCTACTACCAAGCGTTCCCCACAAGGAAGCAGTGCCTCTCCCCTGTTCAACCCTGCTTCACAACCAAGTTATTGCTGCTAAATATTGTAGCACCACCGCTTGGCCTATCGTACCTATATGTGATCACCAGCAACTACCCTAATCAAGGTCTTCGTTCTAATTTTGGTGACCCACCTCATTCTTTCTCTTTCTTTGTCTAGTTGCTAGTGGCAGAGTGCTCTGTGTGTGTGTGTGTGTGTGTGTGTGTGTGTGTTCATCTCTCTGCACACACAGTGATGACACACACAGTGCGCACGCATATGCGTACACACACACGCAAGTTGGCAGGGGTACAATTTTGGGTACTATAGTTTGCACGCTGTTGAAAAATGGTGGATTTTCACTCTCTCTCTCTCTCTCTCTCTCTCTCACACACACACACACACACACACACACACACACACACACATACACACACACACATTAACACAATGTCAGGTGTACAATTTTGACTATTTCAAGGCATTGGAAAAGAATTGGTTTGCATTGAATTTGGAGTACTTCATATAACTTTTAAAGGCTCTTTAACGTGTCTATAGAAAGGAGGACAACCAACAGGGACTTAACAACTCAATTTCGGTGTTGATCCAACATGCCATGCAAATGAACTAGAAGGCGACATGTGGAGACCCTCACCTTCGTCTAATTTTTCAAGATTTATTATAAAAAGCATAGATAATGGACTATTGAATAATAGCAAAAAATTATTGTGTATGCAAGGACTTGAGCAAAACCTAGGTTTAGTGTAATCCCACCTACGAATTTGAAATAGTCAAAATCGTACACCTGACATCGTGAACCTGTGTGTGTGTGTGTGTGCGAGAGAGAGAGAGAGAGAGAGAGAGAGAGAGAGAGAGAGAGAGAGAGAGAGAGAGAGAGAGAGAGAGATTGTGCAAATCCATCATTTTTGAACAACGTGCAAACTATAGTACCCATTATTGTACGCCTGACAACTTGCGTCTGTGTGTGTACACATACACGTGTGCACTGTGTGTGTCTCATCATCACTGTGCGGCAAAGAATTGATTTGCATTGAATTTGGAGTACTTCATGTAATTTTTGAAGGCTCTTTAATGTCTATAGCAAGGAGGACAACCATTAGGGACTCAACAACTCAATTTTGGTGTTGATCCAACATGCCGTGCAAATCAACCAACAGGTGACATGTGGAGACCCTCACCTTCCTCTAATTTTTCATGCTCCATTATAAATATTATAGATAATGGACTATTGAATAATAGAAAAAAACTATTGCGTACGCAAGTGCTCAAGAAAAACCTAGGTTTAGTGTAATCCCACCTACAAATTCCTTGACTATATCTAATACACCTTGGAGACCCTTGCCACATGACATAAGGAAAGGGCTTGGAGGGGATGAGAGTTGGATACCAAGACAAAGCAAGAAAGAGAGTAGATTGGGCGCAAAGAAAAGGGTCTCTCTCTCTCTCTCTCTCTCTCTCTCTCTCTCTCCATCCATAGGATGGGCCACACACTCGTTAGCTATAATTTGAAGGTTAGGACACCCACAACAATTGGAGGAAAAACCTAGGTGTAGTATAATTCCACCTACAAATTTTGAGATTTACATCTAATTTTTTTAAATTTTTTTTTTTTACCAGCACTTACTTATCACTTGTTGCCAGAGTGAGTTGTAATGAATTAGAAACATAAAATATACAACATCCCATGCTCCAAAAAAGCCATGGATGCAAAAAGGCTAACAACTTCACATCACAACATTAAATTTTAAATTCAAGGTCATAATATCTCCAAAGTTAAAAGGACCTAAATTAAAGTTTAGAGAAGCTAGAGAGAAGTTTAGTGTAATAGCTTTAAAATATAGTAAATTTGCTTGTAAAGTTTTTGGAAAAAACATACTATAGCTAAATGATTGAAAAGTGCTCGCTTTAGTGTAAGCCCACCTACATATTTTGAAATTTATCTCTAAATTTTAGATTTGAAGGTGAGAAAACCTACAAAGTAAAGAAATTGAGTGTAATAGCCTTCAAATATAATAAAGTTGCCCCTAAGATCTCTCATATGTAAGTTTTTTGAAATGTGATGCTCGGCTAAGTGTCCGCCTTGGTGGGTGCCCGTGTATTGTATCTAGGTAACACCTTCTTTTCTACAGATTTTGATAGCCCTACTGTTTACACCTAAGTAGTCAAGCACCTAGACATAAGGTTTAGTGCTTGGTAGAGGCTAGAATTCGAGGACTTAGTAGATCTAGTCTTGATAGAAAAAGAGAATTGTGAGTGAGATACTAAAGGCATTTCATTCTGCATTTTTCTTGATGCTTTGAAAGTACTATTCCACCATCCATTTCACCTTCAAATTTGAATTGTTTGTCAGTTTTTGTTCCTAGATTCATTTCAATACCTAGGAATAGGCTAAGTAGTGAATATTACCATCAAATTGGGCTGAAAAGTTAAGGGCAAGAGCTATCAAAAACCATATTTTGGTAAACGAGACCATAACTTTGAAAATTGGGAGATTTGATGGTCAGAGCATACCCATTGGACATTGCTAAACAAATTGTGCATATAAAATCTTTGCAAAGTACATCGCACAATCTGTATTGTACAATGGATATTTGAAACCTTAGTAGATCCTCTCAGCATTTTCCCTTATTTCTTAGTGCTGGCACTTTGATACTTTCCACCTACCTTTCTTGGTCTCCGTGTTGTCACTTGGACATATTGTCTTAATCATTTCTTTGGTCACTTTTTTTGTTGATGTCTTTCCATTGCACATGGTTTGCGTTTGCCCATTGCGATAGTCAAGGAGAAATGCACGTCACTTGTTGCGTTGACATGTCATGTGCTAGAGACTTCATGCATTGAAAAGCATTAAATGTTTCTTGGTCTTGATCTGCTAAAGAGGACGATTGTGTGTCACACGCATGCCCTTACTCAGCCATGTTGTCTCAGAATTGCAATTGTCAAATAGACAAATACTATATATCTTGGCCAAACATTTTTTTCTTGAACATCTACTCTACAAATCTTCAGTTCAAAGTGTTTATCAACCATGACAAGACCACCTCAAACCAGAGATATCAAAATGCTTAAACAGAGTAATCAGCACAATCATATATAGTTTGCCCAATGAACACAATTATAAACAATTGTCTCAATAAACACATTATAAAATTATTGATAAACTTTGGGTATGTTACATATGAGCTCTACATTGCAAGTTCAAAAGTTGATGTTCAACCAGTACCTATCTCACGATGGTTGCACATCACCACCTCTAGAGCTCGCAATCGTGAGTCACAAACCCACGGTATAATAAGGTTTTTTACAATTATCATCTCTTATTGTTATATTTTTTGTCAATATGAAGAAGCACAAAGGAATAAATATTGAGAGTCACCCCTGCACAAAACACTAGAGTCCTAAGCCATGAACACGGGTCGTCAGCTACATATGATGGTGATGTTTTACAATAGGTTGTTGTTGCCCAACCACCCATGTGTCCTGAATGATACATGGAGGTCTTGGTTCCACCAGATACTTGGTTTTGACAACCACCCTCTAATTGAAGGAGGAGGCCTCAGACAATGTCCTTCCCGGTCATGGAAATTGACCCCAATAAGGGGAGGTTTTTTATAAAATAAAATAAAATAAAATAACATTTTAAGAGATAGTGGCCTTTGCCACCCCCCGCTCTGTCGTGCCAAAGGCAAAAGGCCCACCATCCTGCTTGTCTCTCCCATCACCTTATCTAGCTCTCTCTTTCTCTCTCCCTCTTGCTCGCTCCATAGCCCATATCCTTCTCTCTCTTGTCGATTATCAGAAGGTGACTCTCTCTCTCTCTCTCTCTCTCTCTCTCTCTCTCTCTCTCTCTCTCTCTCTCTCTCTCTCTCTCTCTCTCTCTCTCTCTCTCTCTCTCTCTCTCTCTCTCTCTCGTGGCGGTAAACTGTGCAAAATGTATAATTACAAGCACAGCAAACAGAGAAGAGAACACGCATCAAGCGCGTAGAGATTTTCTAGTCGCGCCACCACAAATTTCAAAGGGTTGCAGCTCCACCATTCCTCATGAGCTGTGGATTGGTTTTGCACACTTCACGAACTACAAACTATTGTGTTTCTTCTGCCATTGATGCCTGCCTGATTTAAGTTCAAGATTGAAAGTCATTGTGACAGTGTCCCGTAGCTTTGCACAGAGCTTCATCAATTTGAAAATCGGCAAGAACGGTGTCCCACAGGTTTTCACACAACCAAGCTTCAAGGGTTTTTTACAGTCAATGTCTACTCAAGTCATGTCTTCCTTCAACATGCCGACTCCCATCACACACAAGAGTTTTCTTGTTGTGGTAGCTGCACCCAGGAAGGATCCCGCGGCTCGCCAGGACGCAAGGATCACGGCCCTAGAGGCTCAGATCCAAGCACTTGTTTTGGAGAATGCTACACTTAAAGAATGTTTGGGTAAGCTCGAGGATGCGGCAAAATAAAATGAAACTCTACTCGCAAAAAAACACGAAGTTGAAGCGTCTCTCAATGAGATTGTCAAGGAGGCTTAGCAAGAAGCCAATGCAACAGCGCATAAGAAGATGGACAGTGAAATCCAAGCAGCCTTGCAAGAATGCCGCCTACAAGAATCCCTTGCCTTCAAGATTAGAATTGGAGGACCTCCTCACCATGGTGCACCGAGGAGGACACCCTTGAAGAAGCCATCACCAAGCTCAATGACACTCTTCAACCAATGAACATCAAGCCTGACACTATCTCTTGGATCGACGACACGAATAGGCGTGTACCACCTGGCCAATGCATCCTCACTTTCAAAAACAAAGAAGAACGGAAAAGGCTACTACGCCAATCCTACCACCTCAAGGGAACAAAGCTTTGGATTGTCGAGGAATTGACTACAAACCAACTCAAGCATAAAGCAAGCGCGCTCAAGAAGATGCATGAAGCTCGTAAACAAGGTAAATGGGCAGTCTACCATGGTGGAAAAGTCATCATTCAAGAGTTTCGAACTCCCAAGCCAGCTCCTCTTCCACCTGACACCGCTTAGGTTCTCATTTTGATCTTGTGCCTAACCTTTTTCCTTCCCCTTTAATGGACCCTCAGTCCCTAACTAATATGCATCTCAGGCCCCCACCCCACAAGAATGGATGTAATGTTTTGTTTTGGTCCCATAGGTCATATCTGACCTCGGGACGATAATTAAATCTCTCTCTCTCTCTCTCTCTCTCTCTCTCTCTCTCTCTCTCTCTCTCTCTCTCTCTCTCTCTCTCTCTCTCTCTGAGCGGCACAAGCAGGGCCACACACCAACCCCTCACCACCTTAGCTCCCTCTTCCTCAAGTTTGTCTCCCTTCTCTAATCTCACTCTCTCTCCCTCTTCACCAACATTTTCAATTTTCAGCTCTCCTTCTCTCTCTAGCATTAAAAAAACATAATCTCTCTCTATCGACATTCAAAGTTCAACCCTCTCTCATGACACACACACACCCTATCTCAGCCCCCCCCCCCCCCCCCCCCCCCCCCCCCCCCCCCCTCTCTCTCTCTCTCTCTCTCTCCCTCTCTCTTCCCCAATAAGCTAGCTATGACATGCTAATGGCCGGATTTTGAAGGCTTTTAGCCATGGGTACTAACCCCAAGATATGGGAGACTTATAATACAAAAAAAAAATCTTTTTTTTTTTGTGCTACAGCTTGCCACCACCACCCTCCCTCCTTGACCTCACGCTCACAGAGGGGGCCGCCACCTTTGGCACCACACTCTCTCTGTGTGTGTGTGTGTGTGTGTGTGTGTGTGTGTGTGTGTGTGTGTGTGTGTGTGTGTGTGTGTGAAGCTTGGCATCATCTCCCTCTCTCTCTCTCTCCTCCATTATCAAGAGAAAACAACCCTATCTGTCTCTGTCATTCGTCATCAGCCAGGCCGCCATAGGATCTCTCTCTCTCTCTCTCTCTCCACACACACACACACACACACACACTCACAAACACCTACATACACACACACATATTCACCCTCTCACAACTCCATAATCTTGATCTATCTCACTCTCATTCAAACTCCATGATCTCTCTGTCTCTCTCTCTCCCTCCCTCGTTCTGTGAAAATTCAGCCAGCTCTCTCTCTCTTTCCATAAACACACACACACACACACACACACACACACACACACTCTCGACCTCAACTCTCTCTATCTCTCACACTCCATCTCTCTCTCTCTCTCTCTCTCTCTCTCTCTCTCTCTCTCTCTCTCTCTCTCTCTCTCTCTCTCTCTCTCTCTCTTTCCATACACACACACACAAGCACATATATGTACATACATATACATACACACCAACAACGCATGCACACTGCACACATGGAAGCATAAAAAGCAACAAAAACGGTCATGGATGCATCAAAAAAAGACACCAAAATCACGTGATGGCGACAACGATTCAAAGAAAGACGCCGAAGGCATGCCCCAGCTAACATCAAAATTGACGAGTGCGCTACACCAATGCAGCAGTAAAGCCTGCAATTTGTTGGCATATCATCCACGATGCACTGCTTCAATAAACATCCGCAGGGTAATCCATTTTCTATTTTTTCAAGCCAAACTTTGTAAAAAATCCTTTTGTATATTCCACTCTCTCTAGGTGATGGTCACAAAGGCCCACGAACTAGAATATCATTTTCTTATTTCTCCCAAAACAAAGCACCAGTCAACTATCCGGGACCTGACTGCCTGCTTTGTCTGTCCAATTTAGGGCCCTAAACTTGCTCAATTTATGCTAAATTAATGCAACTTGCACCTATAAAAGAGCATTGAGAGGTCGCTATCCGGTGGTCAGCACTTGAGAGGGAAGCCATGCACACACACTGACTCCAAGGGTCACTACGCAAAGGAGCAGGATCTTTGCACACGTGAATTTTCCCTAGAGAACGCAATATAGGCCTGTGTGTGTGTGTGTGTGTGTGTGTGTGTGTGTGTGTGTGTGTGTGTCTATCACCACGGTCTCCATCTTGCCGAAATGAAGGATTCTATAAATAGTACCTTGAATCAAATTTGCCCTCACATATGGAGGGGTTTACACCATCTACATCTCTCTCTCTCTCTCTCTCTCTCTCTCTCTCTCTCTCTGCGGTGTGCTGTGTTAGTGTTATTGGGATCATTTTTGTCCACAATCTAGCTGCTCAAAGCTAGGTGGTGCCTCCCATTGACTCCTCGTGACGAGTTTGACATGCACGGTCCAGGCGTAGAGGCCGTTGGGGTCTATTTTGCGTTTGCGCTTGTCATTTGGTGCCCCCAGTGAGGAGGGCTTTTCGGAACCTCTCAATTTACAACGTTGAAAACGATGCACTTCATCGACCATGGACGAGTGGCTGTGGGAATTCTCCAATTGGAGAACAGAGGAGGAATAAATTGAAGAAGCACTAATAGCCTTCATCGAAGTGCTGCTGCCCGAATACACCATCATCAACATCCAGGAAGTAAGTTCTCCATCTCGCAACTCTCATTCTAACCGTAAATCAAGAGCCACCTTAGGGATGGCAGCAAGCTTCTCTCATTGCCATCACCCACCGCACTCCAACCAATGAATGCCATCAATGGAAGTAAAGGAGAAGCAAAAATCCTCTACATCGACGTCCACCATGAAGAAAGCGTCCATATTAAGGAAGAAAAGAGGTTAGTGAAGCCTCTTTTCCCCAAGGAATCTAAAAGAAAAGTATAGCCTCTGCTCCTAAGTGGCCCAAAGGGGATGCTCGTGCCAAAGGAAAAGGAGGGCTAGGCCAACCCTAAATCACATGACCCCCAAGGAAGAAGAAACACCTGGCCATGAGAGTGCTTCAAGTTTGGCTATGGAAAGCAGAATCGTGCCTAGGCTGCCAAAAAGAATGTCATCCGAAGCAAAGCATCGGAAGATCGCCTATCGATTTGCGGGGTACGCATGCCAGTGCTGCCAGTTCACTTTGACAACCGAAAAGAGGAGGTGATAAGGAGGTTCTCATGCTCTAGAGAGCAGTGGTTTGGCTACCGTCCTTGCTATTTTGGAGGGCGGGTAGAGGGCCTTCCTCCTCTCCTCGTACACTCATCCTGAAGAAACTATCTACCAAGGGTGAAACTTAGTGGGCCGGAGATGAGCCACAATTAAATGGTGTGGAGTTCTTGCAACGAGCGGATTACAGTAACTACTTGCAACTGTTGCTAGCTAAAAGGCTAGGAGTGGTCAAGCACGTCACCATCACTCCACATGCCAAGCAATGAAGGGAAGGTGGAGCCTATGAAGGGAGATGACCTCCTATGGATGTGCCGACTTGTCAACACCGTCATGGTAAGGGTATAAGTGAGCACTCTACACTCTGTGCATCATGGATAATGGACCAACCATTTTTCCGTTTAGATTTTGGCAACAAATGCACGTACGCATATGTGTAGATAGGAAGATCTTCTATCAGCAGAAGATTGTGTTTTTGTTGGTGCTGTGGTGCTAGGAGAGATCCTTAGCTCCCCAAATCCCATTATCCTACCTGTGTTGAATTACCATCAGTCCTTTAATGTTTCAATTTTCATCCTATTTTGATCTATCCACCCAACCTTGTAAGAAGCCGCTAAGTCACTTCTATTTTTTTTTCTAAAAGAGTTTAAAAACAATATCTTGTTTTGCAATGGCAAACGTTTCCTTCCCAACCTTCACGAGTAAGGTGGGGGAAGATGCTTCGGATTTTCTAAATAATCTTGAACTAGCATGTGTTGTCTCTGGAAGGGATGAGGATGCTTCATGTCTGTGTATTTTTCCATTGTTAATGAAAGTAGAAGCAAGATCATGGTATAACGCCTTGGTGCTAGCCACCAAGGAGAGGTGGGACCGGCTAAGAGAAACATGTCTAAGGCACTTTGGAGAAGGCACCACATCAGAGAAAGTGTGGCTATTGCAGATGGAGTTGAAGCAAGGAAGTATGGTTGAATATGCAACATACAAATCAAATTTCGTGGATCTATGGGGACGATGGGTTGCATCGCTAAGGGAGGGTAAAGGGGCACCCGATTTCCTAAAGAAAGACATATTTGTGACTGGTTTATGGCCAATTCTTAAAGAGAAGGTGAAGGGAAGGTTTCTTGCTATGTATGAGGTAGCAATTGAAGTAGCCGTCTTAAAGATAAGAAATTGCATCTACAAGCCACTCCTATCAAGGAAGAGAAACCGAGTAGGGCCCGACCACACCTAGTTGCACCTACAACAATCATCCAAAGGAATCAGCCATAGGAACGGCTGAAGATCAACAAGACCTGCTCAACCGAATCACCAACCAGTTAGAGAATCTTTCAGTACATCTGGTGCAAAAAGTGCATGCACTTGCCAGAAATCTAGAGCCAAGAAGAGGGCAGCGAAGACAGGATCAGGACTACCATTGTTACAACTATCGTCATCCAAGAAGGTAGAAGTTCAATAGGGGAGTAAGGTAGAATCAGATTTCTCCACCAAGGGCAAGGCCACCACTGCCTAGGCAACCAGAGCCGATCCCACCACTCCAAATCCTTCGAGTGCCCGTGCAACCACCACCATCACCGCAACCTCTCATTCCACCACTACCTCCACCATCTGCTGGAAACCAAGCAATGAGTGTCAGCAGTCTTAAAGCTAAGGGAGAAGCGAAGGTAGAAGAGCATGTCAAAGATAAGGACAAAGGAAAAGGAAAAGTAGAAGAAGTGGATGCGGGAGTGAAGCGTGCCAGGCACGAAAAGGCCTCTCAAAGGGAGGAAAAGATGAAAGGAAAAGGAGAGTCTAGCAACCATGCATCTAAGCCTCGGTGAAAGATCGACATCGTGGATTTTTTGCTGGGCGAGTATCCTAAACCATATGACCTAGTTCAAGATGTTTTGATGCAAGGTCCGGAAATAACATGGCCCCAATTACTCCATCTTACAACAAGGATGAGGAGACAATGGACGAATATGGTAAGTACTAGAAAGTCAAGACAAAGGATAGTTGGGGCTATCTTTGGGAGGAATCTAGACGACATCCTACCTATCATGGATGCCCACATAAAGGGGCAATGTATCTCAAACATCTACATAGATGGTGGCGCACAAATATGCATGCATGAGTGAGAAAATGATGCACCATTGTAAGATCCCCAATTTTTGGGTCTCTTTTAAAAATAGGAAAAATAACTTTCAATATCTATTTCGTTGAATTTTTATTGATAGTATTGGAAAGTCATAATTATTGCTAGGGGCTTACAGCCCTAATAGTAATTTAAGATAAAATACACAGTAAACTGCAAATCACATAGGTTTACTTCATAATTGAAAACTGCAGATCGTCATCAGCACAAAAGAGGCTAAAACTGTATTACTGCATAGTATTCATCACTAGAAAACACTACAGCCCCTGCTGAATACTGTTTGACGTCTCTACACACACACATACTCTGGAAACAACCAACGACTAACTCCTTTTAACTGCCATGCAGCACCAAGAACATAATCGAAATGCCCCCAACCATCATAGGTGTAAACAACACCCTTAGAGTGTTAGCAGCAAGCTAACGTGGACACCATTTTTCAAAGTTTTCCTTGTAAAACAATTATTATTTTGATAAATCCTATTTTCTCGGTAAACTTTGTAATTAATGAGCCGGGGCTACAAACTTCCAGATTGTATCAACCAGTCAATTTCCAGCTATGGTAGAACTCCAGATTATTACTTCTGACCACCCAAAAACCTTGGCTAAGATATAAAAGCCAATTTCTATAAGTTTTTGGATAAGAAATACACAGCGTGAGCTAACGACGCTCACTTCTCTCCTTCTCACGCTTCCTACTCCCTCTCCAGTTGTCACATTGTAAATGCGTTTGTTGCATTGCAACCGCAAGTAAGAGCTCCACGCATTGACGTAAGCCATTCACAATATTTCGTAGCTTTTGGCGTCGCCGACTCGCGGCCTAATTTCATCATAATTAGGAATTTACACTTTTAAATAAAAAACGACTAGATCAAAAATCTCCTGCTGTTAATAATCGCGATTTTGAAACTTGACCGAAAGTGGGGTTTGAGGCCATAGGCATATGTGCTTAGGTCTTGTAAACTTGTCCTAGAAGTTTCTTTATGTTTGGATGTCATTTGATGCTATAACGGATGTGATTTGCTTGCCGATAAGCGATTGGCTTTTGGTGATTTCAGTCACTTGACTGTAGCTTGAGTTAGATGCGAGTTATTAGTTGTTTTCCAAGAGATTGACAACCTCTTGTAGCCTCTATGCACTAGTCGAGTCAGCTTCATCCCATGGTTTGACAAATTAATCGTGGTTCTCGCTAATATTGCAATAAGATAGGATGGTGAGGTTAGACATGCGTCCCACATTTGGCGCCAAATATGGGACGCATGTCTAACCTCACCATCCTATCTTATTGCAGTATTAGCGAGAAATGTGGGACCGATGTCTAATCTCACATCCTATCTTATTGCAGTATTAGCGAGAACCATGATTAATTTATCAAACCATGGGATGAAGCTGACTTGACTAGTGCATAGAGCTACAAGAGGTTGTCAATCTCTTGAAAAACAAACAACAGCTTGCATCTAACTCAAGCTATACTCAAGTGACTGAAATCACCAAAAGCCAATCGCTTATTGGGGCAAGCAAATCACATCCATTACAGCATCAAATGACATCCAAACATAAGGAAACTTCTAGGACAAGTTTACAAGACCTAAGCACTTATGCCTATGGCCTCAAACCCCACTTTCGATTAAGTTCCAAAATCGCGATTATTAACAGCAGTGGATTTTTGACCTAGTCGTTTTCGACCCAAAATGCATCTAAAAGCTTAGCAATGATGCCCCAATACCCCGCCTATGCTTAGTTTTTGATTTAAAAGTGTAAATACCTAATTATGATGAAATTAGGTCGCGGGTCGGTGATGCCAAAAGCTACGAAATACTGTGAATGGCTTACATCAATGTGTAGAGCTCTTACCTGCGGTTGCAATGCAGCAAATGCATTCACAATGTGACAACCAGAGATGGAGTAGGAAGAACGAGAAGGAGAGAAGTGAGCGCTGTTAGCTCACGCTGTGTATTTCTTATCCAAAAACTTATAAAAAAACTTACAAAAATTGGCTTTTATATCTTAGCCAAGGTTTTTGGGTGGTCAAAAGTAATAATCTGGAGTTCTACCACAACTGGGAATTGACTAGTTGATACAATCTAGAAGCTTGTAGCCCCGGCTCATTAATTACAAAGTTTACCAAGAAAATAGGAGTTACAATACTCCCAATTTATCAAAATAATAATTTTTTTACAAGGAGAACTCCAAAAAATGGTATCCGCTTTAGCTTACTGCTAACATTCCCCCCCTCCTCGCCTGTGGCGTCCCTTGACACAGCTTTATGGACTGAAGTAGTCTTCGGGTTGACGGTGGGCGAGGCGGTCTTTCAGTGCTTCCAGTGCCTTTTGGTATCTGATTTTGCATTCTTTTTCAGGCACTTACAAAAATTGCATGGTGACTCTGTTTTTCAGTTCCAACGCTGAGTATCCTACAAATCTTGACGTGAGGTTGCTTATCACCGGTGCAAATATCTTCGTTCGCCAGGTGAAGAACCAATGTAGAATGCCTCCTCAAAAGCGAGTATATTATGAGAGGGTAGGAACATACAACATGCATAAAATCCATAAAGAATTTCCTCTGAGGGTTGCCCACTTAGATCATAGCAAAGGTCTTTGTTCCCTTCCAAGAATGAGATGCCAGGGGGCTCCTGTTTGTTGCTCAGGATCATTGAAAACATGTATGCAAGTGAGTAGCATCCTGCAGATCTTATATAGCATTGCACAGGAGAGATTTGGCAGACTCTTGAAGAATGTCATGGTGCCCGTTAGGGTTTTCACCATGTATTCTTCTGTTGCTTGGCCTCTCTCTGAAGTTGGCAGCATGGGAAAATTGATCCATGTTGGCCTTTTCTTATGCAGTGCTTCATGTGATTTCCATGTCCTTACTCGAGGTACAGGACAGAATGTCGAATGTTTTTGTAAGTTTGCAGGTTCTCTTGTAGACAGAATTAGGTATCTTGGATTCTTGTTCAGCCAGCTTAGCCTGCACTTCGGGTGGTCTTTATCTGCGCCCTCTTCTTGCATATCCTTGTATAATCTTTCCTTTACCTATAAGAGTTTTACCTTAATGAGAGGGTATGGCAGGGATTGTTAGTGCCATTGAGCATTGATTTGATTGAGAGTGAGTTGAGTGACGTTGACAGAGTGTAAAACTCTCAACTCCCAATCCATAGCAGCCTTCCATTGCTCATCTTCCTCTAAGGTGATCTTCTCTTTCAGTGCGCCCTCTTTAGCCTTTGACAGCTGGACCATTGGCACTGTTTCTTCATTTGCAATTTGGACCTGAAAGTCTTCGTCACCACTTGGCTCTGCTGTAGATTGCATCTCAAAGTCATCAAATGAGATTGAGGGGATGTCCATTTGGGGCGGCTCTGAAGTGCCTGCCTCTTCTTGTGTATTGGGCTTTCCATCTCTGAGGAGTTGATTCACTCTTTTCAGTTCTGCAATTTCCTTAAGGAGTTCCTCCTCTCTTTGGACCCGCATCAGTGTCAGGTCTCTGCATTGTAACTGTTCAAGATTCAACTCCAGTTCTAAATCTCTGTTTTTCTTTTCAAGTGCCTTGTACACTTCATCTGTTCCCTTGATCGAGGCCACAACAGGATTTTCTCTTATTTGCCGCAAGAAAGTGGCCTGATCATTGATTCTTTGTTCGAAATATTGGAGAGAAGCATTAGCGACATGTGGTTGTACTTGAATTTTTTGAGTAGACAGAGAGGTGGTAAGAAGTTCGTTTGTCACTTTTGTCAGATTGCTCATCTTTCACTTTGCATGCATCAGCTAATTTAGTAAGGAGGTCACCCAACTCCTCCATTTCCTTCTGTTTTCTGTCCCTGGCTATCTGATTCCATTTTGCTTCAATCTTTAGCTCTTGTACTTGTCTTTGGAGATCCGTGATAGTAGCCTTCCTATCATCGAGCTCTCCTTGAAGAGCATCGATGACCATTTCTAGTTCTTTGGCTTTTGTACTGCGGTCGAAGGCTGCTGAGCGGAGTTTCTCCGACATGACTTGCATCTGCCTTGCATACTCGTTTACTTGTAAAATCACTTTGTCATTGGACTGCCACTCCTCTTGTCTCGCGAGTTGTGATGTGCGGATAGCCTCCTCTGTTGCTTCTTGCTGTGATGTAGGTGCTGGTGGTTCTGTAGAGGTGGATGGTTGTTCTTCTCCTTGCCCATCCTGAGGCTTGGATACCTCGGTAGTTTCTGGTTGAGTGGAATTAACTTGTGTGGTCTCAACCATTACCATTTCTTTGGTTGCAGGCATTTCTACCTTCTCACTCTCGGTTTCTTTCTTATGTGTAGTGGTTTGCTCTTTTTCTGTATCTTCCTTTTTTTCAGTTTCATCCACCGGCTTGTGAGTTTCCTCGGTTGTCTGCTCGGGTTCTAGTTCAGCTTCCTTTTCCTCATGTTGTTCGGTGTGGTGGGTGAATTAAGAATCTTTTTCCTTGTTTGTTTTGGCTTCTTCATTGGTCTCCTGGCCTGCCGGTGATGATGGTGGAGTAGGCATGGGCTGGTCCTGTTGTTCTAGCGGCGGTGAGGTGGGTCGGGGAGATGCCTAGCTTTGCTCTTGGGTAGCCTCCTCCTCAGCTTTCTTTGTCGCTTCTTCTTCCTCTTTCAGCTTTAAGGCTTCGGCCTCTTGGTACATCCTTTCTAAACAATCTTTGGGATCCTAGGCCTCTTTTCTTGAATGATGCTTCGTTCGAAGTCCTTTCAAGCCGATGGGTACCCACTTTTCTAGGTCTTTTTCCTGTGCTTGCCTAGTGCGCTGATACGCCTGTTTTTCTCTTTCAAATCTTGCTTGTTTTTTAGCTGGCTCCTCTTGGTGGGCAGCCACAGCTTTTCTCTTCATCTCTTCCCTCCTAGCTCTTTTTTTCTTTGTTGTACGAGCTTTCACTGTTGTGCTACTCTGATGAGTTGTCATCTGATTCATCACCTGATTTAAATGACCTTTTACCTGATCTTGTATCTCTTGGAGAGGGTTGAGTTGTCAAGATCCATCCACCTCTACAGAACCACCCACCTGTAGGTTGTATATGTGCAGGCGGTAGGTTGTCAGCCATGTCGATGGCATGATAGGCTATTCTTGTTAATACTTCTAGCATGCCCAAGTATGTTATTTTCCTCTCGTTCTTGGTGGCCTTCAATGTTGTCAAAACATATTGCACGTGGTCCACAGGCTGCCTTGTTGTTGACTTCAAAACTTGTGTAAAAGTGGTGGCCACGGCGTGATTTGGTGTCGTTTACCTTGGTGGCCTTTTTGCCAAGAAATGGAAGTGTTGATGGTACAAAAGGGTTGGCTCTTCCACCTGTCTATGGATAAGATCGGTGAATGTAGCCGCAGCTGTTTCCTTGGTAAATGTGCCCGCTGTCTTCCTGTCTCTTGCCCGCATAGTCATCCCTTCAGTGGGCAGTCTGAGTGCTTCTGCTACAATATCTTTTGTAATTACATGCTCGACCTTGTTTCCCTGGTTGTCTGATATTTGGGAAGTTCCGTCTTCTTTGATTGTGGGTAGAAGCTCTTAAGCTTTCTGAAAGTCCACTCCGCAAGGCTCTTGTTCGTAGAAATGTCAAAGCCCCAACCTGCGGTTAGCCTCTTTGGTTTCTGGCTTTGCTGCTACATCATAAACCTCTTTAGGTAAGAGCTGCAACTCTACCTGATGCCCTTCTTCACTATTAAACCTGCCAGTGAAAACCGTGGTGTGGTGTTCTTCCAACTGTTCTTTAGAAAGGTAGGATGCTTTTGCCGCCTTTACTAACTCGGGTCTAGTTGATACAGGGGTAGTTCTTGTAGTTTCTCCTTTTGGTTTAACTTCTTCTTGGCCTTCTTTGTGGCTTGTATTGCTCTTGTTCAGTGAATAGAGTGCAAAGTTAGCAAATTTGTCGCGGGATTATCCTTTAAACTGAAAGCCTGATAATGTGGTCCAAATTGCTTCAAATCAATTTTTGAACAAGCAAAGATGCATAAAATCATGCAAGGAACAAAACTGTATGGTCAAAACAGAAATTTGCAACCAAAGTAAATAATCCCGATTATTTACAGCTGGGAAAAATTTCAACTTTTTTGCAAACTTGGCTTTATAGGCTTGAAGTATGTGCCAATTACATGCTCAGAGGGAAATATGGGCTCATTTGGAAAATGGTACCAGATTTTGGCTTTAGGTCTCTGAAACAGTAGATATAAAGGAAATTGGAGATTTTGAACTCCAAATTGACTCAAAACTGGCTAGTGGGCTTATCACAACATGTGCTTTGGATGTATGATGGCCAATTATCAAAATTCCCCAATTTTGACCCAAAAGTAAATAATCGCGATTATTAACTTTTCTTCCAAAATTGACATTTTTTTGGCATGCACTAGTTCTAGGCATGGTATAGAGCTTGGGTATGAATTTTGAGGTGATTTGGATCAAGAAAAGTTGTTCATAACCCAAATTTTGGCTTACACATACTTCTTTGCGTTTTCTAGCAATCTTGCAAGTAATGGGTGGTCAATTTGTCTCATACTTGATTTTTGGCATGTAATAGGTGTGTACACATGATAGGTGAGGTGAATTGACAATTTCCAAGCAAAAATGATGCAAAAGTAAATAATCGCGATTATTTACTACAGTGACAAAAACTTTGCAAATCTCACAAATTTTGACCAAAACATGTTTCATACACCTAATACAAGTCCTAAATTGAATTTGGTCAAGTTTGGTCATGCCGGCATCACTTTGTGCTCTGTCTACTCTGAAATCACCGTTTTTTGTGATTACTCTGTCTGTCGGGTTGGTTGGTCAACCGTGAGGCTTTGGACTTATCTATAACATAGTTGTGAAGCTACCTGTCCAATTCTGGCTCATTTGGAGTCAGTTTTGTCCTCGTATATTGAATTTGACGCTTTGTAACCTTCGAGCCGTTTTTTGCTTTCCGAGGGCTTTGCTTGATGGATTTCACCAAACCAATCATATACATTGTATATGAACCTTATTAGCAAGCCATCTGTGGAGTTAGGTCGAAATTCTGGCCTTTTCCAAAAACCCTAATTTCTCTACTGGGGAAAGATCATCTGATGGTATGGAAAGGTTCTGTTATGTTAGGGCATGCTATGGTTCAAATCCCATCCGATTTGGTCAAGCTAGCAGGCGGCTATGGTCAATTTTAGGTCGTAGGTCTTCATGCACTGCTCGGTTTCTAGGGTTTTTTCTAGGGCTTTAAACTAGCTATCGGCTGTACAAAATGGATCATTGATGAGTAAAGAACTTACCCCTCATGTCTCGTGTGAGACGACGCTACAAAAGGTCAACTGTGGGGTCCGAAAATGACGCGCGAAAGAAGCCGAAATGCTCTCTCTGCAAAGGCTCCAAGTGGAAATGAGGTGGTTCTAAGCTGGATATCTATACCTGGACTTCCCGAACCAATTTTCCCCAGATTCTCTTGTTAGTTCCATTAGGCCGTGAAATCTATGTTAGGCTCAAAAATTTCCAAAATCGGATTCCTGTAGCTCATTCTGCAAGAATTTTGCAAAAGTAGGCTTGGCCGCCTACTTTGGACTTCCCGCTTCCATCTTCTAATTTCGTTGAAATTTTTTGTGCTTGTCTGCCTTGTCTTTCTGATCACCATCGTGTCTTCCATTTTTCCATCTGAGCTTCCCTGCTATTTATTATTAATTTTTGACCTTTTTATTTGAAAAAATCAAAGAAAATAGAAAAATGCTCTAAAAAAGTAAAGTGAAAATCCAATAACTAAGAAAAGCCCTTGAAAAACATAGCTTTATTGTTTTTTGTTGGATTTCTCCATTTTTAAACCTCCTTATCAACAAAAATGATGAAAAATACCCAAAAAAATGACTATTTTTGATGATTTTTTGATAGTATATACACTACTTACACTCATTGGGAAGATATTATTAGTGAATTTTTCCTTGTTGATGAATTATAAGGGCATTATTAGGTAATTTTGCAAAAAAATCACACATTAACATGGAACTTTTTCCTCCCTCTCCAAACATTGCCCTTAATTACTTAATACTTAGTACCCTTCCACCCCTCCTAGATGGCGTTCTCCGGGACGACTGCATACATGGGTTGAACAGTTGTGTCTTTGCATAGCTGTGATTGTCTCTACCATGATATGAAGATCAATGCAATTCAACTAAATATGTTGTCCAAGAGCTGGGTCTTGAGTAAATAACTCAAGGGTTTCCGATGTCGAGGTTTGCTGATGATGTCTTCCAAAGAGAAAATCTTGTAGCTTATGTGCTCGCTCTTTGATAGTACCATCAGGGTGTTTTAGCACACGATTTATTGAGCTGTTGGTAGCACATGAGACGGTTGTCAAGCTTTTTCTCGCCATTGGTAGCTCGGTCTGCTTGGTGCATGGTGTGTTAGAGTCTCTTGAGACTTAACTCGCCACTGTTTGTTTGGTGTCGTGGTGTGTGGAGAAGATAAGTGGTCCTTTTTCTTCCAAACCTTTTTCAGTTAGGTTCCTTGTTCATAGATCCTCGATTTTGTGCTCGAATCCTTGGAATTGTCTTTTGTTTCTTAGGTGAAGTTTTAGGCACCCAGATGTGATTTGGTTTATCCACAAGTTGTGCTTTTGGTACCCAAATTTGCCTGACTCCTTGCATGATACTTGTAGCATTTGTTTTGTCGAGGAGATGGAGAAGATTTTCTTCGTGGATTGGTCTTCTGATTGCATGTTTTCCATTCCTCTTTGCTTGGTGCAATAGGAACAATGAGTTGCCCTCCTTTAAGTGATAGATTTAGCTAATTCGTATCCCAATCTGGTACTGCTTTGTATGTACGCATCCAAGGAATGCCAAGAATCATCGTCTCATTCATGTGTTTATGTGGAAAGCATACAAACTGATGGGGACATGAGCATCCATGTACTACCACGTTCAAGTTGACTACTCCCAATGTTGGAGTTGGATTCTTGTTGCATCCTTTGATTGTCGTTATTCTTGCAGTTAATGCTTGACTTGTTGCCTTCCTGTATGTGGAATAACTGACTACATTTACTCTAGCTCCTATGTCCACCAAAGCATTGGTGCTGTGATGGTTGAGTTGTACTTTGATGCGCTGATCCATTCCATCTAACCAGTCGTCATTTGTTGATATTGTCTCTTTAGATAATTCCCATTGTCAATCATCTATTTCTAAAGTGTTGATGGGAATCGGTATATGTTGCTTCTTGAGGACACCTTTACGCTTGAGCACTCGAAGTCTAGCTTTCTCTTGAGCTTCATCAATAACCTGTTGTCGCTTCATCTTCCTTTGTTTGGCTGCATGTATCCTCTCTAGCAATTCATTGGTTAGTGGCAAATTGTATTTCTTTAAACAACATCCACTAATACAATTAGCCATTGGTTCACCATCTACGGTTGATAATTTTACTGCTCCACTTGGAGATACATCTTCAATGATAAATGGTCCATTTTCCTTTTTCTTAAACTTGGGAATGTGTTGCTTAAGGGAATAAACTAGAACTAAGTCCCCTTTCTTGAAAATTTTGGTTATTAAGTGGGAATCAAAAAACTGTTTTTGTTTCTGCTTTTGTGCATCAATATGAGCTACAGTAGTTAGCTTTTGCTCGTCTAGATTTTCCAAATCTTCAAGTCTTTCTGACAATTCATGTTCAGTCCACTCAAGAGTCTGTGCTACCCTTAATGTTGGCAATAGAAATTCTATTGGCAGTATGGCATCAAGACCATAAACAAGGTTAAAGGGTGTGGCATTTAAAGCTATTTTGAATGAAACTTGATAAGCCCATAGAGCAGCATGGAGATTCATTTCCCAGTCTATCCTTCCTGAACTAACCACTTTGGTCAGTACCGAGCTAAGAATTTTATTTGTATGCTCAGCTTGTCCGTTTGCTTGTGGGTGATAGGGAGCTGATTTGTTATGGATAACCATAAAATCATTAAGCAAATACTCTATCACCTCGTTGAGGAAATGAGTTCCCCGATCACTGACAATCTCTATTGGCAGTCCGTACCTTGTGAATACATACTCATATAAGAATGCAACAGTGGTTCTGGCATCATTCTTTTGGGTTGCTTTAGCCTCGGTCCACTTGGTCAAATAGTCCGTAGCTACAATGATATATTGAGCTTGGGTTCTATAAGCAAGTGGCTGTATCGGTCCAACAAAATTTATATCCCATTTTGCGAAGGCTCTAGCCCCCATCATTGGTCTTAAGGGCATGCTGTCTACTCGTGTTGGCATTTTTTCTCGTTGACAAGCATCACATCTTCGAACATATTCTTTGGCATTTGCAAAAACTGTTGGCCACCATATGCTTTCCATTAAGATTGCTCTTGCGGTGGTCTCGCTAGAAAAGTGACCTCCAGCTAATCCAGCATGTGCTTGTTCTATAATCGGAATATACTCGTTTTCATTTGCACAAAGACGCAAATGTTGATCTTACCTCTCCGAGACAATTGGTTCCCAATGAGAGCATAGTCTCTTGCTTCTGTTTCGATTTCTCTTTGACGGCGTTTACTCATATCCTCAAGAAATGTTCGGCTCAATAAGTAAGTAACCAGATAGTTACTCCACTTGGGAACATGTGATATTTGAAACAATGTTACATGAGGAATGGGTGGTTGTTTTTGACACTGAGGGCAATCTTTTACAAAAGATCTAACATCTTTTCTCATAGTCGGTCAAAATACTCCAAGTCTTAAGATTCGTTGCATAGTTTGGTCTTCCGCAAAGTGAATTCCTACTATGGTAACATGTGTTTGACCTAGGTATTGATCCTTTTCTTCAAGGTTAATGCATAAAAGCAATATCCCGTCTCGATTTCTTTTATATAGCCGCCTAGCTAGTAATTGATACATAGCCAATTGCTCGATTAAATCAATTGTGATAGGAAGTGGTGAATCCACTTGAGCTATTGTCATCAATGACACAATTTTTCCGACCATCTAGGTATCATTTCCACGGATAACACATAGGCATCTGGTAGATCATCATCTACCCCTTTAGGTGATTCCCCTGAAACAATCCTAGACAAATGATCTGCTCTTTGGTGTGTAGTGCCCTTTTTTACAACCATAGTGAAATCAAATTCAAGAAGAATGATGAACCATCTCACTATTCTTCCTGTGCTGCATGGCTTGTTGACCAAATATAACAAAGATTGGTGGTCTACAAAAAACACAAACTTTTTGGCTAATAGGTAATGTCCATACTTTTTAACGGCATAGATCATTCCTAATCCTTCTCTTTTAGTGGTGGTGTAATTCTTTTCTGCCATGTTCAATTGTCGGCTAGCATAAGAAATAGGAAAGTCGATTTTCCCATCTCCTGGTTGAGCTAGTATACAACCAATAGCAAAGTTTGAAGCATCTACATGTACGTGGAATACTTTATCCCAATCGGGTGCTTTTAGTATTGGAGCTAAGGTGAGAGTTTGCTTAAGCTTCATGAAGGATTCTTTACATTCCTTGGTCCATTCAAAGTGCGTAACCAAGCTATACATGGGTTTTGCAATTATAGCTACATATAGATGAACCGTCGGTAATATCCACAATGTCCCATGAAGGCTTGTACCCCTTTGACTGCTGTTGGTCTAGGCAATTTAGCAATGACATGAATCTTTTCAATATCGGTAGCTATGTCATTTTTAGACACTATATGTCCTAGGATTTCCCCTTGTCTTCCCATGAATGTGCACTTTTCAGGGTTTAAGAATATCCTGTAAAGTGTACATTTCTCGAATACCTTTTTGAGGTGTTCAAAATGACCAGCTTAGATTGAAGAATGTACGCATAAATCATCCATGTATACTTCTAAGAATTTTCGAAGATACTCTTTGAAAGCATGGCTCATCAATCTCTGAAATGTGGCTGGAGCATTAGTTAACCCAAACGGCATAACTCGATAGGCAAATATACCCCATTCTGTTGCAAAAGCAATTTTATGCTAATCTTTTGGGTCTACCAAAAGTTGATTGTATCCCGAAAAACCATCTAGGAAGCTGTAAACTTCTTTTCATGCCACTCGTTCTAAAACATGCTCAGTAATCGAAAGAGGAAAGTTGTCTTAAATGGTAGCTGCATTCACTTTTTTGAGATTAACACACACTCATAGTTTCCCATTCTTCTTAGGTACTACCAAAATTGGAGACACCCAATGTGTGTGTTCAATTTCATAAATGAATTTGGCTTCCTTCAGTTTTTCAATCTCTTCTTTGATCTTTCTGGAAAATGTTTTGTTATAAGTGTATGGTCTCTGTCTACTTGGTTTTGCATCATCTCTCACGGGTATAGTATGTTGACAGATTTGAGGATCAACACCCTTGAGATCCTTGTAAGACCAAGCGAAGATATCCCGATATTCTTTTAACAAGCTCAACAAAAGATTTTCTTCTTCTTCTGTTAGGTCATTTGCAATGTAAGTCGGTCTAGGCTCTTCTCCTGGTTCAGCCAAGTCTACCCTTTTAGCGTTTTTAGGTCCTTCGTAAGACTCGCCTTGCTTCCGTAGTTCCCTAACAGGTTGTTCGATTATGATTTTCCGATCTTGGAAAGTATACTTTTTGTAATGGGATAGAACATGCATTACATCCTTATCATCCTCTTCCATGGTTTCCATTTCGGTGGTGTATAGCTCCTTTAGAGCTTTTTTCAACTCTTGATATTTCTTTTTCCGCTCGACTCTGGTCATGAGTGGTTTTTTATCCTGATTTTCTTCGTGAGTAACCTTCCTTGTTTTTCTCGATGTCCGAGACATTTTTGAGTTTCTGGATGTCTGCCAGTTATTTTATCCTTGACACAATCATTAGCATCTATCTGCATCAGGAATTGTGTTTTACTGGAGACTGATGGCATAGGTCATGCTTTCACAATTTTAGTGTCTCGCTTTCTTTTATACCATTTTCGTCTTCTTAATTTTTGGTTTGGAAAGTCAAAAAACTTTTCCTCCCCTCCCTTTAAGAGTAGCTGAGCCCACATATGTTCTTTTTCTGATCCCGAATCTTCTGAGGTAGCTGAGTATTCATCTAACTCGTCAATTGTGTCATAATAGAGGTCATAAAAGATTTGTTGAGCTTTCAGCATGTCCTTTGTTTCCTCATCTTCGTTTTCAATGTTTGGATGGGAATTATTTCATAGACATCCTCATTGCTAAATTGAGTAGGCATAGACGTATTCACACATACATCCATTGTCGCTAAAATTTGATTCCACTCGAATGGTTCGAATAAATTCTCTGGAAAGGGTTCAGGTATGTAGGCTTCATTTGTATAGTCCCTTTCTAGGATACATTCCTCTCGTCTCAAGCTTCCATTTTCCGAAGCTCTGCACATCCAAATAGGATTGTCTTTGTTTAACCAAGATGGGAGTTTAGTTTCAGCTGAAGAGACGGAATCAAATTCTTGGATGGGTGTTTTCAAGACGTCTCTATATGTGTGATATTTTAGATTGACCCTTGTTATAGATCCCACTTGCTTCAAGTATAGATAATCGTTTCCCCAATCTTGAATAAGTTGTACCTATCGCATGAAAGGTCTTCCCAATAAGATTTCATAGTTAAGTTTTTTTCCCAAAGTCTACTATGGCAAAAGTGTGTTGATATTCAATTCCACAGGAGTTGACTATAACTTTTTCCAGTAGCCCTAGTGGTCTTTCAATGTGTCCGTCAGCCAACTGCAATTTCAGTCGCGTTTGTCTAATGGCTAGCTGTCCTCGGGATTCCCATACTGCTTTAGTGGCTATGGCGATGCCAACTCCACTATCCAGTATTGCCATGGTTTCAATGTCATTATATTTCACTGGGAGGGTAGTGTTTCCTTCTTCCCCTTCAAAAATATTCTCCGACCTTGTTCATAGAAACTGATCGAATCTCTTTGCTTTCGTGTCATTTTTCAAGTTTCCCAGATTCTTAGAGATTAACCCCGTTATACCCACCTTCTCTAGGGTTTTTTGTAAATCATTCCATAAGTATGGCCTGAGTTTCAACAGTTCTCCCATAGTAAGAGTGCATTGGATAGGTGTAGACATGATTGGATGAGTGTTGTCTACTTCTAGGGTCTGTTTGGCTCTTTTTACTTGAGTGGTCTTGCAATTGATAGAGTCATCTTCGTTATCTCCCAAGTAAGAAGGTAATGTTTTTAATGTCATAGGTTTAGATATTCTTGAAGACTCCGATCCGCAATCCCCGTATAAGGATTCTAAATCCATGTTCATATCAAGTGGTAGGTTATCCAACTAGACTTCCTCTATAGGAGATGACTTTAAAGTTAGGCTCCCATCATTGATCTCTCTTACCTTTTCCATAAGTGTCCTGGCCAATCTTCCTCTACGAATGGAATTCTGTCTAAGGCATCTTCCCTGTCCAGCACTATAAGCTCTGGTTCATTTGTTTCAAGGTGAGGTTCAGCCACCACATCGGATTTTGCTTTCGTTTCTTCTACCGCAAGTTCTTCTGGTTTTGCAATACTTTCAAGCTTGGATTTCTGTTTATCCAGCATTTCTTGCGTGATTCTTACCAAATTTTGATAAGCTTTCAGCTTAGCTGCTTCCATGTCTTGAGATGGATAGTTTTTCCATTTGTTTTCCATGTTTTGGCGTGCTTTAAGTCCTGCTTGGTAGTCTTCCAAGGCGGCATTGATAGGCTCAAAATTTTATCAACCAGAATGGATTCTCTAGATGTCATGGTTCGTTCCTTGAATTCATTGCCAGTTTCTTTCAACTTGTCCTGGGCTAGAATTTTTGCTTTCTCTTCGTTTTTAACCCGTTGTTTTTGTTTTCTCATCTCATATCTTTTGCTTCTGCTCCTTTTGATTCTTTGAGAAGAAACTTTCGTATTCGCTGAATCATCAGAGAAACCGTGTTTCTTTTTTTTTGCTTGAGCTCTAGTGATTACTTGATTGGAACAATCGGTTCTCTCTCTAATGAGCTACTAGGCATCACTTGGACTACGTTGACTACAATTTTTTCCTTGTTCAAAAGATTCTTAGGACAATCTTCCAGAAAGTGTCCTCCCTTTTTGCAACATCGTATGCAATAGTCTTCAATTGGTTTGAGGTTTTTATCAGGCTCTGGACATTCGTTCTTCCAATGGTCATCAGCACCACAATTATGACAGTTTCCTTTTCTGGGCTTCATCATGGGTCTTCCCATGGGAGGTCTGACACCTTGATTAGCTACATAATACATTGGTGCGAGCTCTGGTGGAGCATAAGTCATAGTTTCCTCCATTGGTGGTGGATGTGGATATACCAATCTCCCTCTACCATTACTGTAGATGGACTAGGCTCTACATAGGGTGTAACAGGCACTAATGCTTGTTCATCTATGACTCTTTCTGAGTGCATGTACTTTACAGGTACCGCATTATGTCCTGGATAAGGAGATTGTTGTCCCAACACAGGTTGAGGTCTCTCCATACCCATTGGTGGTCTTTGAACTTGGGCCATATTAAGCTAATATTTGTACATGGGTTGTCCCTGGGGTCTCATGGGTACGTACTGAACATTCCCATCATACTTTGGTCTGAAGTAGCACTCGTGGGTCTTGGGGTTGGTCCATTTACCCTCGATTGTACACCATTTTTGTGGCCTAATTGGGTGTCCCTATGGGGGTATCCCCTGTTCTGGTCCTCTCATAGGTGCTTTTTGCATATTGTTTATCATGTCATTCATCCGTTTTAGCATATCTTCTATGGCTGAGAGTGGTGCCACAGTAGCTGTTCCCACCTGTGCTGGTTTTGTGGATGCTGTCTTCTCGCTTTGGTTATCCTTAGGGACATCCTCTTCATTGAAGATCTCACAATTGTCTCCTAGGTCGATAGCATCAGACACACACATCTCTAGGGTTGTATGCTTTTTACTATAGAGTATAGCATGAAGTTCTTTGTTTAGCAGTCCCTCCAGAAACAATGATACAAGTCGCTCGTCTGCACGTATCTCTATCTCCGGGCATCTGGAAATATATTGTTTCATTCGAGTTGCACAATCCCTAACAGACTCACCATGTTTCTATTTAAAGCTGTAGATTTGAGCTACCGTATTATGTTTAATGCCCATTTTAGAACAAGCAGCTACAAATCCTTGAGCTAATGTATTCAAGTCCATGATTGACCTTGGTGGAATGTTTTGGAACCATGTCAAATCTTTTCCTTCTAATGTCATTCCAAACCCCTCGAATTGAGTATGGAAATCAAATACACGCTCTGCTCTTACCACTTACTTAAAGCTTGCTAAGTGGTCATATGGATCCCCCTGATCCACTGTATTTTCTGACCCATTTTTGAAAATCAGCTGGTCTGACACTTCTATTCGGTTCAACTCCAGGTCTTCTGGGAGTTGGTACTGTTCCAAGTCCTTCAAACTAGTCTATCGGAAATAGTAACTCATGTAGTCCTGAACTGGCCTTTGTGTCACCCGATTTTCTACATGATGAGGTGATTTCTGGTTTCTTCACATTACTCTCAGATGATCTCTCATAATGTTCATCTCTTGAGGTGGTTTTTGGTCCTTAACCCAATATCCAATCCCATATATGGAATACCCCTGGTATTTAGTTTGTTCTACCTCCTCAGGAGTCATCATAACAAAGTTGTTGTTATAACAATCCCTAAACAAGTAAGTTGGTAGGTCCGCAGATCCCTTATCTTTGATCTTGAAGATATAGATGATCTTCATGGCTTTTAATTGTCCTGGTCTAGCATGAGAATTCCACAAAAGATCTTTTATGTTTCTATATTCCCAACAATAGACTCAGATCCTAGGATTATCTGTACTAAGCCGTTTCAAAGGCTTCAAGTCTACTTGATCGTATCCCTCGAATTCCAAAGTTGGTGGTCCTTCTTTTGCTGACATATCTGGGATTATAGTGTTTACTTCTAATCCCCATTTGTCTACCACGTCAGGATTTTCGACTTGTACATATTGAGTTCTGTTTCGATCCATGTACATTTTTCCTTGTTTGTTTGCCCTAACCTCTTCTTCGAACTCAATACCATGGTCATCAATGCGAATAGTGTACTCTTCATTAGGATCCAAGTAAACCGGGGCTCCATGACAGTTAGTCTTGTAAAAGGAGAGTATATGCTTATAGCGCATTGTCGTTCCGGTTTTCGAGTGAGTCGAGTAAGAAGACATTTCGGATGTTGAATCTGAGAAAGTGTTCAAGACTTCTTCAGGAATTGTGTGCAAGGAATATCCTTGATTTATGCTTTCTTCAGTGGATACTCTACTGGTGTTTTCTCTGAATAGGCCTTGATTTCCTATTACACAACCGGATCTAAGGTTCATATAGACTTATGAAGCCCTGGATAGAGTACTCACCTTGGATTGACTTGTCATCAGTTTCCACTCGATTCAATTGTAACTTCCTGTCAAGCCACTGACTACTCGTCTGCAACCTGATTCCTGTACACAATTAATCAAATTAGCTATTTTTCTATAAGGAGAGTAGAGCTCTTGAGAACCCTCGTAATTGGTCTCTATATACCACTTCATATCGTGCTATGGAAGTCAAAATTTTGATTTTCAGATTCAGCTTTAGCAAAATCAAAGGTCTAATCTGCAACCTGTAAACTAAGTATATATGTACCAATTTTTATCCGATTGAACTCCAATTTTTCCTATGGCCTTATTTTATGCTGGTCTAACACTGTATAAGCCCAAAAGTCAAAATTAAAGTCTCTGGATAGCATAAGTAAATAATCACGATTATTTGCTTTTGTCACTTTTTTGCACTTTTGGATTGGTTTGGCAAGTATACAACTTGTTGAAGCCCTTGGGCAAGTTTCAACAAGTTTGGACAAAATTTGATCAAGTTTACCCACTGCTCCGTGTCTGCAGACTCTGATTTTGAGAATCTGGCTTAAGTCTCATTTTTGTGGTCCAAATTTCACCAAAATTGATTTGTGGGGTCTACTTGATGTTCTTGACCTTGTGGTATACTCAAATTTGCAAAATCAACAAGTTTTGAAGCAGATGTAAATATTCGTGATTATTTACTCCTGATATTTTTTTACAAATTTTTGCCCCAACCTTGACACAGATCTATTAAGCACCTTAAGTTAAGGTCACTACCAATTTTTATCAAGTTTGGACAATTTTTGATCAAATGGTCATCAATTATTTGTCCGCAGTCCAACTTTGCAATTTTAGTCACAATTTCAATCCAATGATTCAAATCTTACCAAACTGGGTTTGTGGGCTTATTACAACATGGTAAAGCTAGTGGTATGCCAACTTGGTCAAAAAAGGTCAAAAACAAGGCAGATGTAAATAATCGCGAGTTATTTTCTTTTGCCAAAATTTTGCAAGTTTTTGGTTAACTGAACATATACACATGTTTATCACATCAATGTAAGCCTATGAATCAAATTTCATCAAGTTTGGATAAAGTTTTCCTCAATTCACACTCAAGATTCAAAAAGTCAGTACAAACTTTAGTTTTTACCCAGGCTAGTTTAGTGATCCAAATCGTTTGGGCCTTTATAAAAGTTGTTTGTACACATGCAATGAGTCAATGGTATGAGTCTTGGCTAATTTAGAGCAAAAAGTTAATAATCGCGATTATTAACTTGAGGCTTGAAATGAGCACTTTTTGGCAATTTTTTCAAAGACAGTCTTTTTATGATGTTTTTTAAGCCTATAAATCAAGTCAAAACTTAATTTGGCCTAAAATGTCAAGAAAAAGTAAATAATCTGAGTTTTGGTCAACTTCTTGAAATTTTACCTCGAAGTGTCTTTGAGCTTACCACCGGTTTGGACAACTCTTAGGCTTACTTTCCAGTCGGATTGAGTAAATTCGAGTCTTTTCAAGCTATTTCTAGCTGTAGACCTGAAATTCTGCAACTTTACATAACAACTCACACTTGATTCTTTCAAAGAGAGCAATATTCCAAAATCCACCTCGGATCCTACTTACCCTACTCCTAGATTCTCATGCAATGGGGTTGTGGAAAGTGTCCACAAACACTCGTTTTCTTTTGTCTTTTATGTTTTTCTGAGTTTTGATCTTAAGATTGGTTTCGTCTACCAATCATTCTCCAAATCCTAATCTAAATCTACAATCCTACAATCCTAAAGGTACTCAGTAAGTACGATTACTTCCAAGCTACCTCTACACAGCAAAAGACGACAATATTAAGCTATGCGGTTTCTAAAATAAAGTTTTGAACTCTAGGCGAACCTAAAGGAAGTTAAAGGACAATTACACAAGACTCGTTTTTTTTTCCTAGTTTAGGTCTCTTCGATCCCCGACATCGACGCCAAATGTGGGACGCATGTCTAACCTCACCATCCTATCTTACTGTAGTATTAGCGAGAACCACGATTAATTTGTCAAACCATGGGATGAAGTTGACTCGACTAGTGCATAGAGGCTACAAGAAGTTGTCAATCTCTTGAAAAACAACCAACAACTCGCATCTAACTCAAGCTACACTAAAGTAACTGAAATCACCAAAAGCCAATCGCTTATTGGCAAGCAAATCACATCCGTAACAACATCAAATGACATCCAAATGTAGCGAAACTTCTAGGACAAGTTTACAAGACCTAAGCACATATGCCTATGGACTAAAACCCCACTTTCGGTCAAATTCCAAAATCGCGATTATTAACAACGGTGGATTTTTAACCTAGTCATTTTCGACCCAGAATGCATCTAAATGCTTAGCAATGATGCCCCAATACCCATCCTATACTTAGTTTTTTATTTAAAAGTGTAAATTCCTAATTATGATGAAATAAGGTCGTGGGTCGGTGACGCCAAAAGCTACGAAATACTATGAATGGCTTACATCAATGCGTAGAGATCTTACCTGCGGTTGCAATGCAACAAACGCGTTTGCAATGTGACAATCGGAGAGGGAGTAGGAAGCGCGAGAAGAAGAGAAGTGAGCGCCGTTAGCTCACGCTGTGTATTTCTTATCGAAAAACTTACAAAAATTGGCTTTTATACCTTAGCCAAGGTTTTTGGGTGGTCAAAAGTAATAATCCGGAGTTCTACCACAGCTGGGAATTGATTGGTTGATACAAACTGGAAGCTTGTAGCCCCCGCTCATTAATTACAAAGTTTACCAAGAAAATAAGAGTTACAATATTCTCGATTTATTAAAATAATAATTGTTTTACAAGAAGAACTTTGAAAAATGGTGTCCGCATTAGCTTGCTGCTAACATAGAGTTCAAAGGTTTCAACCTTGACTACAAGCAAAAGTAAAAATTAAACTACGGATGAGCCCTCAGGTCCTAACACCTAGCACATCCGATGGGCAATGTTTACAAAACATTGTAAGAACCCACAACATCCCTTGACAAAACAAGTTTGAAAACCAAAATGAAGTTCTTCTGATAACTAATCTTGAAGATCTGAATCCTCAATACCAAGAGGATTTCTTTATTGTTTCTCCATGTCCTGAGCAGCTTCAAGCAATGTCACATCAATACCTGGTTCTTCAAACATTGCCTCAACACTTTTTAGCAAAAGTTCCTCAAAGTTCTCCAGATCTTCAGTATCATCAACTCGTTTATCTGGAATTGAAATTGCAGTCTGCCCTGCCTTCTGAACTGATCCTTGAACTACTTCTTGAACTGGCAACTGAACTGTATCTTGATCCTTCACTTCAACTGTTTCTTGCACTGGCTCAGCTTCTACAGTTTTCACCTCAACCTCTGCTTGCACCTTCTGTTGCAATTGAGCATTCTGCTTCTTCAACTCATCTAATTGTTTTTGTAACAGAAAAATTTCTTGCTTGGACTCCTCCTCTGCAAAATCTTGGAATGGTCTAATCACCACATCATACATCTTAATTTTAATTTGGTCCCAGACTTCCTTCATATAGTCCATGACCTCATTTTTCATTTTCTCAATATCCCCTCAACTGACATACCAGCCTTCCACATCCAGTTCTTCATTTGACATCTGTCTAATCTTTTCTTCCACTTTTCTACAAGCTGCAATCCTGCTTATCAGTACTCTGTTGTTGCTCTCCAAAGATGCATTAACATTTGCCATTTCAGTCAACTGATCTTGCAGTACCTGGAACCATTCTTCATTCCACTTAGAAATTTTGGTTGAAGTTATTTCTCTAACCAAAAATACATGCTTGTAAGAATCAAGCTCCTCCTTCATCAGTGCCTGAGCTTTGTTTAGATCCTGTACTTTTTTCTCCAAAAGCTCTATGTCATTCTTCACTTTCTTATCTCTCAAAGCCCCTTCCTTGACCTGTTTTAGTTCAGTCTGAAGGCTATCATTTTCCCTGGTCAAAAAGGTCAGGTCTAGAGACTATTGCTCTACATAATCTTTCACCAAGGTGAGTGCAGTTTGTACTTCAGGAAAAGACACAGTAGCAAATTGAGGTTTAGAGACTATAGGCCTCTCCACAAGAGGATCTTCAAATGCAGTTGCAGGCTCCTTCTCTGACAACTTACGCAGTCTTCTGATCTTAAAACCTGTCTTGGCAGTTGAAGGTATTATAGGTTGTTCAACTATACTTGCTGGAGTGTCAGAAAATAAATTTCCAAACTCCTTGTCCATTCTATTCTTCACCGCATCCAAGGATTCCTATTGAGAGTAATCTACAGACATAAGATCTTGTATCTCTTTATCCATTTGCACTGATTTATGATCCAAAAACAATTTCTATCTTTTCTCTCTTCTTACTGAAGAACCCACATCTTCAATGATCTGTGGTGAGATTTGCGACTGCTTCCCCTACAAAAATGGTTTTGTTGTTGACATATTGAAAAAAAGCTGCAAGGTAAGGTCCAACTTTAGTAGTTTTATCTTTCCTCCTTTGCTTTGTGTAAATTTCAAACTTCATCCTGTCAAACAAAATATTAGCCCACCCCACTTGTCTACCACTTTCTGTAGCTAATAGAATACCATAATTCTCCCTGCTCATGTATTCAAACTTTACCAACAGAAAAACCCTTTCAATGAACCATTTGATTTGGTGCAGTCTTACTGCATTCTTCATTCCTGAAAGTTGGTAATAGTGCCTTTCACCCTGAGGTGGACCAAAAGCCCTTGTCATATCCTTCTCACTTGCCTTGCTGAATTCATTATCCTTTGCACTAGAGAGATCAAAGACTTTGGTTCCCATCTCTTCAGTCAAATAATCATCCCTGAAAACCTGTCCATCATTCAACTGTAACTGCCTCAAGTAAACTACTTCCATTTGGCTATTTCTCCAACTTACCCATGGGAGTCTTGAAAAATCAAGAAGACCTATTTTTTTCAGCCATGCATTGTTTACTTCATTGTTTTCCAAGTCGTACCTAAAATCCAAAAACGTATAGTCTGACAAAGCTTCCTCCTTGGGCTGTACCAACCGAGTAGGGGTTACCATCTCCGGTTCATCCTCAGAGATTAGGTCTTGCACCATGATGCCTTGAAAACGATTCCTTCTTGCAGAACTTCTCAAAGCTGAGAGAATTTCATTATTGGCTCTTGCTTCCTGGCGAAAACTTGCAGAGAAGTTGCGTACTGTAGACATGCTTAGCCCTTTCGTAAAGCGCATGAGTGGGTTATACCTCACAAAGTGATTACGGGCTATTCTTTCACATGCGTAAGTAGTCACTGTCAAAAGATCATCATTTATAGGAGATCCGTGTTGATTCCCGACCTTTTTCCCAAAAAATGGTTTAAGTCGAAATCCGTTGATGGGTTTGGGAATAATTATACCCTCCTGATCACTCAGTAAGAAAGTATTGGGTCCCACTGTTTTTTTAATTTGGAATGGCCCCACATACCTAAGTTTCAATTTGTCGGGCCTCGAGCCTAATTTACTATTGTAGACCAATACCCAATCACCTGGAGAAAAAAATTGAATTTGATATTTCTATGAATCCAAGCTTGTCTCCTTTGTTGGATAATGTCAGCAATGTACTGGCTATGGATTCTATCCTCTTCCAACTTCAGTAGAGCGTCCCTCCTATAACTGACTGAGTCTTCAGGAGATAACTTTCCCCGAACTACAACCCTGAGGCTTGGCACTATAAATTCCATGGGTACTACTGTTTCGAACCCATACACCAACTTGAATGGTGTCATCCTAGTAGTTACTTTGTAAGTTGTTCTAAAAGCCCACAATGCAGAATCTAATTTTTCATCCAAATCTGTCCTGTGTTGATTGACTAACTTCTTGATAATCCTTACCAAAATCTTGTTGGTACTTTCAGCTTGTCCATTGGCCTCGGGATAGTACACTTTTGACTTCTTATGCAAATCATATGCAGTTCAGTGAGTTTACTGATCACTTTGTTAATAAAATGTCCTCCCTGATCAGAAACTAGCTCTATGGGACAACCAAACCTGGTCATAATGTTCCTGTACAAAAACTTCGCTACACTTTTGGCTTTATTGTCTCTCAAAGCCACTGCTTCCACCCACTTTGTACAGTAATCAATTGCAACCAAAATATATATGTTTTGTGTAAATCTTGGAGGTGGTTTGATTGGACCAACAAAATCCAATCCCCATTTTTGAAATGGCTCTAGAGGCAAAATAGGTTGCAATGGCATTTTGTCCACATTCAATGGCCTACCGTCTCTTTGACATACCAAACAATTTTTGCTGAATTCCTGAGCATCTCTGATCACTGTTGGCCACCAGAGTCCTACTTGAAAAACTTTTCTTGTAGTAACCTCTCCTGGGAAGTGACCTCCTGCATTCCCTGCATGAGCTTCTGCCAAAACTGCTTTTTACTCAAATTGTGGCACACACCTCCTTATCACCTCATCAATGCCTCTCTTATATAAAAGTCTTGCAATAACTGTAAATGGTTTACTTATCAATGCCATCCTCTTCCTGTGATCTTTGGTCATTGCTTCAGGTAATACTCCTTCGATAAAAAACTGAAGCATATCTTCATACCAATCCCCTGACTGTTCAGTCACCTGTACTAAAAATAAATTTGCATCGAATAATTGATCAGATACTCCTAAAGAATCATCTTCACTTGTTTCCAATCTACTGAGATAATCAGCTAAAACATAAATTCTTCTAGGAGTATGGATAACCACATAATCAAATTCCTGTAATAGCAGTATCCATCTTGCCAACCTTCCTAACAAATGTGGTTTATTCACTAAATAAATAAGAGCCTGATGATCCACATGGAAAATTACCCTATTGGCTGAAAGGTAATGTCTAAATTTTTGCAATGCATAGATCATCCCCAGAAATTCTCTCTCACTGGATAATTCTTCTCTACAGGTGTCAATACCCTGCTGGCATAGTAAATTGGTCTAAACCAACCTCTTCTTGTTTCTTGCATCAATGTTGCACCCACTGCCACATGAGATGCATCTACAAAGATATGAAATGGTCAATTCCAATTAGGAACAATAAAAATAGGTGCTATTGTCAACATCTTCTTCAGATTCATGAATGCTCTACCCTGCTCTTCTCCCCATTCAAAGATAGCATCTTTCCTTGTAAGTTTGGTTAGTGGTGTACAAACATGTGCTAAATATTTCAAAAATCTGTTATGCCACTTCACTTGACCCAAAAATCTACCCAATTGCTTGATAGTCTTTGGTTCTAGTGCTTTATTAATTGCTTCCACCTTATTTGGGTCAATTGACACTCCCTCTTCAGAAATCACATGTCCCAAGATAATTCCTCTCTTAACTGCAAAGGCACACTTGGCTAGGTTTAGTGACAATCTAAACTCCCTGCATTTTTGAAAACATAACTTCAAGTGCTCCATGTCATAAAAACTAATATCTAACCAACCCAAATGATTTTCTCATATTAAACTCATCACTTAATGTGGGAGAATAAACGGGAACAAGGGTTAAGATATAGACATGTGCTTTTAGATCTATCTCAACACGGGGCCATTGGTAAAGGGTCCCAAATGAGAGATGGTCTATCAAAGAGCAAGGCTAACCAATGGAGCATAAGAAATTACGGTTAACTTCATTGAATACCTCCAATAATGTGTGTAAAAGTACTTTGACCTTAGGTAAGCTAGGGCTGAGCTTGAGTCGCGGGAACCCGGCCCAGCTCGAGGTGCTTTTCCTGCTTGTCATGCTTGATGACTAAGGTGCTTGAGGTGCTTGATGATTGAGGTGCTTGAGATGCTTGACATGCTTGAGATGTTAGGGTTGCACTTGAGGTGAGAACCCAGGTGAGAACCCAGCCCAAGCTTAAAGTGCTTAAGGGCCAAGCTTGTGGTGGGAACTGGGCCTATGCATGAGGGGTGGAGGTGTCAAAAAGTCACATATTCAATCCCTACAAGGAGGCGGCGAGCCCTACATGAGGGGGGATGAGAGAGAACATCCACACACTCACACAAGGCATGCATGGTACAAAGAAAGCAAAAGGGACACTTGTCAAGTCCCTCCTCATGTTGCCCTCATGGTGTGCCTAAAGCCTATTGGTTGGCCACCCAAGGGGTCCGATGATAATTTAGGGAATTTAATTAATTGATTTTGCATTTATCAAGTCCTCTCTCTCAAAGGGGAAAGGGGGACACTTGTCTCAAGGCTACCCTTGCTGCTTGTAATGCCTCTTGCTTATGATTGGCTAGGCCTGGAGGGGTCCAATAAGCTTCAAGCATGAGCTACAAGGGAGGGTCGACCCAAGAAATCTAGGGGCTTGCTTAGGGGGTATACTCACCCACACACACTTACAAACACTCTCATTGTGTGCTAGGCAAGGTGTAAGAGCTCCATCTCCTTCTCCAATCTCCTTGAGAAGTTGAGAGCCTACACCAACACTCTTGGCTATGGAATGCAAATCCAACCAAGAGCTATGCTTCAATGCTTAAGCTTTCCATCTTCTCCATCTTCATTACTATGCTATTATGTATGCTAAGCAAGAAGAGTGATGATAAGTGAGGAATTATTTCTTTCCCCTATGGAATACTTCTTCTTCCTCTTCCCTACCCTCATTCCTTGCTAGCTCTCTCCACCTTCGAAGGTGTTTGAGGTCTTGGGACTGAGGCTTGGGATAGTTAATGCTTTCCACAAAGTGCGTGTTATGCTTATTGCAAGAAGGCTAATGGTTTATTGCAAGTAGATTAGTTACTTAATGCAAGTAGATTAATTGTATTGCAAGGTAGATTAATTGTTGCTTTAGGCACAAGTTGATGCATAAAAGTATACATCTTCATGCACTCAAATGATTTAGGGAACACAAAGACTAATGATGTTCACGAGTTCTTGACTATTTTCAAGCTAATATTGATTGTTGATATTATGCAAAAGCTTGGTGTATGAAGCTTCCATCTCCATACTGCCAAAGAGGCTTCAAGGAACACAACGATTGTATTGTACCAAGTCTCTCTTAATGAGAGAATCTATAATACAAATTCCTTTTGAAGAGGGGGACCGGCTCCACATAAATCCGGTCCTCAACTGTTGTCATATTCTCTAAAATCTCTCTCTCTCTCTCTCTCACACACACACACACACACACACACACACACAAAGGTATGTCTCATCCCTAGTTAATTAAGTGTTATGATTAAGTTGCTACTACCAATTAAGTCCACCATCTATGCTCTCAAAGTTGCTCACTCTAATTCTCTTAATTCCGCTATTCTCTAAGTTCATAGGCCATTTCCATTACATTGGTACCAGAGCATTTGGTTTCTCTTTTCTTGCTTAAGAAGAGAGGTCCTTAAGTAGCCTATAAATGGTTGATGTTGTTAATTATATTAGGGTAAGTGGAACTGGGATCTATTATCGGTTTTGTTGAGCCCACTATGTGGGGGATGGTGCACACCTCGGGAGCCTTGGACTTAATAATGGAGTCTTTTTAAACTTGCCTACGGCTTTACCATTATTGAGCCATAAGAAGTCCGAAAGGAGCTAGCCCTCAGCAACTCTGCTATGTTAGACCTACTCCTCTACTCTCTATAATTAACCACTTCGAGCCGTGGGTGTAGATACTTAAGAGCCGGTTTTCAAAGGCTAAGAGGAGTGGCAACTAAGGTTTTGAATTCCCAAAGCATATATTAACTACATACATAAATTTTGTTAACATGGCTGACAATAATCAAGACAGTAGAACGAACATTGATAACTTTGATTTTGCACATGAAGGTGCTAATGATGATGCTCCCATGTTTATCAAGTGTCTTGTTTCTAAGCTGCAACAAGCTATGGGAAACCCAGCCTTACAAGGTGAAGTTTTCCAACAACTTCATAGCTATGGGATTCTCCAAACTCCCCCAAAAGAGAGAGCACATGAGAAGTCTCTTCAAGATATTTCCAAGAGAGGGCTCTCTACGGTGAGAGAAGAGGAGAACCCATATGAAGCGCTTAATTAAACGATTACTAGGGGGCTTACCTCCATCCAAGAAGAAAGGTGAAGTCTCTACTATAGAGCCTTCCCCAAGAGAAGGAGAAAGAAGTGAGTCTCCCAATACTTCTGAAGATGTGGCTCCAAGAAGACGGCACCCTCAACGATCTCCAACTCCCCCCACGAGAGAAAGATCGCTGGAAAGTCCTCCTCCTCATTATCACAAAAAGGAAGAGAGGTACCAAAAGAAGGAAAAGGAGAGAAAGGGGTCACCCTCTTCTCCATCTTCATCACCTTCCTCATATTCCAATGAAGGTAACGGCTCTTCTCTCAAAGAGCCCAAAAGGAAAGGCCATCGCAAGTCCTATCCGGTATGGAGAAGGTCCAAGAAGCTGAAGAAGTTCAAGGAGGGAGGAAAGGACACCACTTTTCTTACCTATGATGGCACCTTTGGTGCTACCGACAAGATCTTGGCCTTCATCCAATAGTTTGATGTGGCCTTTGGTGATGAGGACTTCATGGAGTCCTCTAAACTGCGTCAGGTATCTATGCATTTTTAGAGCTCCGCTCGTCAATGGTGGGCTAGCCTACAAGCCCAAAGGAAAGCTCCAAGGACATGGAAGGCTTTAAGAGCCTCCATCATGAAACAATTTCTGGCAAGCAACACTAAAGACAATGTCCTCACAGAATGGCAAAGCTTGAAACTCTCTCCCTACGAGCCTATCCAAAAGTATGCAGATAAGTTTTGGGATTTACTTCTCTAAGTCAGTTTCTACAAAAAGATAGGCTTTGAGGAGCAAAAGCAACAATTTTGTGCGGGTCTTTTTGAAGAGATGGCCGAGTATATTAACTCACAAAGGCCTAATACCATATCGGCGGTCATACACCATACTATGGTCGCCTCTCAAATGAATTTCCAACAAGGGGTTAAGAGAAACTCTAAACCCATGGAAGTGAAGGATCAAAATGAGCCTAGAGGGAGTAATAATGCTCAAATTTCCTCCAAAGGCAACTCTAGCAACACCGATAACAAAGCTAAGGATAAAGGATTCTACAAAGGTAAGAATAGACTCTCTCCAACAGAGCTAGAGTGTTATCGTAAGGATAACAAATGCTACAAGTGTGGACAACAAGGGCATGTCTATCGTGCTTGTCCCCAAAGAAATGCATGCAACAAGCCGCCTTGAGTTTCTATGTTGGAAACTCCCAAAGAGGATGCTCATAGCAAAAGGCTTTTGTTTTTCCTATGCTAGGGATATGTACATACATGTTTTTCAGTCGGGTAACATCCTATCCCTTGTAAATATGCATGCTTTTCGCAAGTTAATGAAAATCTATATATTCATATACATGATTTTTGTTAGAAAGTCTGTAAATGAATTCAATGTTTCAACTAATAACAATAAAAAAAAGACGAGAATCAAGACGCTCTCCTTATACTATCATCTCTACCGGATAGTTGGGACAGCCTTGTGATGGCTGTAAGTAATTCTATCTCTGGCACAAATACTCTTAAGTTTGATGATGTTGTGGGTGTTCTCCTAAGCGAGGAAATGCGAAGGAGAAGCACAGGAGAATCATCAAGTGCTGCACTATCAGTGGAAACAAGAGGAAGGCTTAAGGAGAGTTTCAAAAACCAAAAGGGTCATGATCGCTCAAGGCGGAGCAAGTCACGCACAAAGTCAGTTCTTGAATGTTGGAACTGCGGCTAGAAGGGCCACGTCAAGAAGGATTGCTGGTCCAAGAAGAAGAAGGAGACAGAGTCTCAAGACAACAAGCCAACATCGGAGGCCAATGTGGCAGGTAAAGTAGAGCAAGATGCTCTAATTCTCTCATTAGACAATGTGTCTAATTCTTGGATAGTAGATTCCCGGGCTTCATTCCATGCGACACCACACAAGCAACATTTCCAAGACTACACCAAAGGTAATTTTGGGTATGTATACTTGGGAGATGATGAAGCTTGTGAGATTGTCGGCAAAGGTACAGTTTCTGTCAAAACTGCTAACGGAAATGAATGGAAGCTTAAAGATGTTAGGCATGTTCCTTCTCTTCGCAAAAATTTGATCTCTACAGGACAATTGGACGATGAAGGTCACAACATTGCATTCGGAAACAAATGGTGGAAGATCTCAAAGGGATCTTTGGTGGTTGCCAAGGGTGAAAAAGTCGGTACACTTTACTTGTGTACTGTTAGCACGCAACCTTCAGCTTGTGCAGCAACTACAGAAGTTGACAATGCGGTGTGGCACTACCAACTTGGGCATTTGAGTGTCAAAGGAATGCAAATCCTTAAAACAAAGAAGCTTCTACCAAGTTTGAAAGAAGTGGACTTAGAGTTCTGTGAAGATTGTGTTTATGGTAAACAAAAGAGGGTAAAATTTCAAAAATCAGGAAATGAAAGAAAAAATAAAAAACTTGAGTTGGTTCATTCTGATGTTTGGGGTCCTGCAAGTACACCATCACTTGGTGGCTCATTGTACTATGTAACATTCATAGACGATGTGACTAGAAAAACATGGGTTTATGTCATGAAGAATAAATCCGATGTATTTTCCATATTTCAAAGGTGGAAAGCCTTTGTGGAGAATGAAACAGGTACCAAGGTTAAATGCCTCAGATCCGACAATGGAGGCGAATATTGCAGCCAAGCTTTTGAAAGCTTTTGTGCTAGCAATGGCATTCGGAGGCAAAGGACAACCCCAAGGACACCTCAACAAAATGGGATTTCGGAAAGGATGAACAGGACAATCATGGAACGAGCACGAAGCATGCGGCTACATGCAGGCCTACCGCTTGAGCTTTGGGCAGAAGCTGTAAGTACGTCTGTGTACTTAATCAATCGGTCACCCTCAACGGCATTGGATGGGGGAGTTCCAGAAGAGGCATGGATAGGTAAACCGGTGAATTATGCATTTCTCAAAGTGTTTGGGTGTGAGGCTTTCATGCACATAGATAGAAGCCTAAGATCAAAGTTAGATGCAAAGTCCAAAAAGTGTTTCTTCATTGGCTATGGAGAAGGAGACTTTGGGTATCGCCTATGGAATCCTGAAGATTGTAAAATCTTAAGGAGTAGGGATGTAATTTTTAACGAACAAAATATGTACAAAGATTACTTGGAAAGAAAACAAACAAAAGAAACAGGTGATGAGTACATGGAGCTTGAGGACGGTGAAGACTCAAGGACTGCAAACGGTGACAATGTGCAACAATGTCAACCAAATGAGGAGCCTCAACCTATTCCCCAAAGATCTACAAGAGCAAGTAGACCTCCAGAAAGTTTTGTTCCTTCCTTCAACCATCTCTTGATCTCAGATTCTGGAGAGCCGGAATCATATGAAGAAGCTATGCAACATGAATCCAAAGAAGAATGGACTAAGAGCATGCAAGTGGAGATGGACTCACTACATTGCAACCAAACATGGGAGTTGGTTGAGTTGCCTAAAGGTAAGCGGGCACTTCAAAACAAATGGGTGTACAAGCTAAAGGAAGAAGAAGGTGGGAAGAAAAGGTACAAGTCTAGGCTTGTGGTAAAAGGTTTTTCTCAAAAGAAAGGTATTGACTTCAATGAAATATTTTCTCCTATTGTAAAAATGAACTCAATTAGGCTTGTCTTAAGCCTTGTGGCTGCTCATGATCTAAATCTCGAGCAAATGGATGTAAATATTGCATTCCCTCACTGTGACTTAGAGGAGGAAATCTACATGCTTCAACCAAAGGGGTATGAAGTAAAAGGTAAGGAGAAAATGGTTTGCAGATTAAAGAAGAGCTTGTATGGTTTAAAGCAAGTATCAAGACAATGGTACTTGAAGTTTGATCGATGGATGTTGGATCATGGATTCACAAGATGCAACTCGGATCACTGCGTCTACACGGAGAATTTGGGAGATGGGAAATTCATCATCCTAATGTTGTATGTTGATGACATCTTGATTGCAAGTGCTAACATGCAGGACATCAAAGACCTAAAAGAGGAGCTGTCCAAATCTTTTTCAATGAAAGATTTAGGTACTGCAAAGAGGATACTTGGTATGAAAATATCAAGGGACAGGATGAAGAAGACAATAAAGCTATCTCAAGAAGATTACATCAAGAAGGTACTAGAAAGGTTTGCAATGCAAAATGCAAAACCAGTTTCTACACCTTTGGCTGGTCATTTTAAACTAACGAAGGATATGTGTCCAAAGACACAAGAGGAGATAGCCTATATGTCTAAAGTTCCATATGCTGCAGCGGTAGGTTCTCTAATGTATGCTATGGTCTGGACAAGGCCAGACATTGCACATGCAGTGGGAGTTGTGAGTAGGTTCATGGACAACCCAGGTAAAGAGCATTGGCAAGCTGTGAAGTGGATACTTAGGTATCTAAAAGGGACAACAACAAATGCTTTGTATTTTGGAGGAACTGATATTTTTCTAGAAGGGTATGCTGATGCAGATATGGCAGGTGACAAAGATACTCAAAGGAGCACTACTGGCTATGTGTTCACGGTTGGAGGCACAGCAGTAAGCTGGGCTTCAAAGCTGCAGAAAGTGGTTTCACTTTCTACCACGGAAGCAGAGTATGTAGCAATGACGGAGGCAAGCAAAGAAATTATGTGGCTTCACAGATTCTTAGAAGAGCTTGGATTCAAACAAGACAATTGTGTCTTGTACAGTGATAGCCAAAGCGCTATCCATCTTGCGAAGAACTCAGCCTTTCATTCAAGGACAAAGCACATTGAGGTTAGATATCACTTCATACGCACTCTTTTGGAAGAGGGACAATTAAAGCTAGGAAAGGTGCATACAAGTGAAAATCCTGTAGACATGTTTACAAAGGTGGTCAACAAGCAGAAGTTGAGCTTTTGCTCATCTTCAATCGGCATTCAAGGATAAGAAGCCAGAATGAAAAGCAGTCACACGTTTGGTTTGGAGATCAGTCTCCAAGTGGGAGATTGTTAAGTATGGAGCCTGATTTACCCTTGTAATTTTCTGTGGTAAAAGCGCACATTTGTAAGGCCCCCATTATGAGGAAAAGCCATCGTGCGTGAAGGAAAATCACTCATCGGAAACCAAAATTTTCACGAACAAGAATCAGGGGCAACTTTAAAGGCCTTGGGGGCGGAGGCCCCCGAGACTTTTTTTTCGCCGGAATATTATGGCCGGACGGCGGCCGGAAAGTGGTCGGAAAACAACCGGTCGGTTGGCCGGTGGCCGGTGGTCGGAAGTCAATGGCCGGTGGCCGGTGGCCGAATTCAAAAGCGGACTTGTCTTCTCAAGGGCGGCCACACATGGGCGGATTGGAGGGTCCGATTTGGACTTATTCGCACAAGGGCGGCTACACATGGCTGTCTCTCATAAGAGAGGGCAGCCCTTTTGGCCTATAAAAGGAGACCATTTCTACACACATTATATAGTGTGAAGTTGATGCAACAAGGTGAGTGTGAGGTGGTGAGAGTGAAGCAAGGCGGGAGCTCCATTAAGGGTATAATCCCTTTGTAAACTACTTCTTGTTTTGAAGTACTAAAGCCATTGAGTGGCTACTTTCCCATGGACGTAGCCCACATTGGGTGAACCACGTATATCGTGTGTACTCTCTCTCTCTCTCTACTTTATAATCTCGTGTATATAAATCTGTCTCTCTCCATTAAGTAATCTACTCAATTATCTATTTAGCTACGTCTTATTTCCTAACAACATTACCTCTAAAGGTGGTATTTGAATGGATCCACAAAAGGTAGAGGTAATAAAAAGATGGCCTAATCCAAGGAGTCTACATGAGTTGCGAAGCTCTAAAGGTATGAGTGCATACTAGAGATGCTTCATAGGAAAAATTCATGCTTATAGCAGGTCCTATACATGACTTAACAAAAAAGAACGTTAAGTGTACATGGACTACAAAGAGAGAAAAATACTTTTGAAAAGTTCAAAGAGAAACTTATCTCTCAACTTATGCTTACACTACAGAATCTCTCAAAGCTATTTGAGGTCCAATGTAATGCCTGGATGCATGCCTTCAAGCAAAAATTTGCTTCAAGAAGGGAATACTATAGAATACAAGATTCAAAGAATCAAATCCAATGAGCGAATGTTAGATATATACAAAAGGAACTACGAGCTGTTTTACATGCCGTTGACACATGGAAGTACTTCTTGCGGACTCCATCCATGATACAAACCAAGCTCTTCGACAATCAAATGAGGTGGGCAAATTTCTTTTTGCAATTTAAATTTTACATTGCTCACATTGCTGGCAAGCACAAACATGTAGCCGATGCACTTTCCCGATGGCCAAGGGTAGATAGGGTATCAATAGCAACTTACAATGAACTATGTTTTATGATAGTTAAATATGCTTCTAAACCACGCTTTAGGGATATAATAATAGCTTTTACAAATGGAAGAAAAAGAACCACTCACGTTAGAGGATGGTTATCTTCCATACCTCAATAGGCTATATCTTCCTCACTTCCCATGCTCCTCCCATATGCGGGGCAAAGAGGAATTCGAATTTATTCTTTTAGGAATAAAAGCATACTTGTATTGGATTACAAAGAAACAAGAACATACAAGAGTATGTTTCAAAATGTATGGTATACCAAAAGATGAAGTATGATAGAAGGACCATGGCTTGCCAACATCTAATTGTGTGGATAGAAATCCTACCATGACCACTACTTTTTGATAGAGTCTCTATCAGAACTAGAGTAACTGTCTTATGTTGGCCTACTATTCCAACGGATGGCCAAAAGGAAAATCACAAAACTAATGATCCTTGATCTACTAAAAGCTTGTGATTTGAGGTAGAGCAATGCTCAAAATGGGAGAAGTACTTACCCTATCAACAGTATGTCTCTAATAACATGAACATACTTCTAAGGGGAAAAGTACCTTTTGAGGCTAAAGACGGAAGATCCAAACGTCCCTTGTAGCTTAAGGTACCTGGGAACAGTAAGCCCCTAATACTTTGGCGATCCTACTAACGGTTTGGATTCTGCCTGCACTGTATGGCAATAAGGAATACCACAGGGGACTGATATGCAAGTTGATCTTGACCACCTAAGGGAATTCTCCAATTGGGTAACCCCGTAGGAAGAGTCTGAGGGATAAGCAGCCATGTTTTTGAAGGAGTTCTTCCCAAATTTGCCGGGGGAAATCAAAATTGCAGTGGCTGACAAAGGTAGTTTCTTCATTTCTACCGTCTTGATTTAGTTTGTATGAAAAGAAAGTGAGGGTACAATATTTACAACAGAAAAGAATAAATCATGTATGAGTGGGTCAGGACAAGGGTCCAATTTACCGCAACACTCATATGGCACCCGATTTCAGCTTAGGAGAGAATTTGAAGCAAGGGAAAGACATGACGAAGTGTCGGGAATGATGGCCAAGCTGAACCTATAAGGGGGGATACTGCAGGAGCAGGTACTGTTGGGGCGGGGATTGAACTGCAAGAACCTGAACACAGGCTGTAGGGGACCCCATCTGCAAACCAACAAGGCCAACAAGGAACTCCTCCTACAACAGACCCAATCGTGGGAACATTGGTGAATGCATTGTTAGCTCAGACAATCTTTCAGGCAAGAAGACAATTACAATTTACAGGAACAGGGACATCTTCTTTACCCTTCAATCCACTTCCGATAAGAGTACTCAAAACACTTCCGATACCTCCAATGGCTGCACCAAATCACAAACTGGGTGCAGCAAAGTTCAGTGGGAAAAATTCCCAAGATGCTGACAGCCACGTTGGTCAGTTTCAGACAAGGTGGTCTGCAAGTGGATATGAGGCAATACACTTGGATGGAGTAAAGAAGGAGCATTTTGCAGCAACACTGCAAGGAAAAGCTATGGATTGGTTCCTGCAGTATGGTATGACTGCATTTGCTAATTACAATGATTTGAAACAAAGATTTTTGTTTAGGTTCAGGGAAGACAAAACACCTGAGGACATTTTGAAGAAATTGAGAAAGTTGAAGAAAAAAGACTTATTGGTTGAAGATTATGCCCAAAAGTTTAGGAATTTGAACAATAGATTGGAAGAAGCCCAACATACTTCTATGGAGCAGTTGGGAGATTATTTGTGTAAGGGACTAAAGGAGGAGTACAAGAGTGCAGTAGCAGGGAGACTCCCATTAGCAAATGCACAGGATTTTACTGATTTGGTTGAAGTAGCTGCCATAGCTGAAAGAAGGTATGGAGGTAAGCCATCTTATGGGAAAAGAAGAAAAATAATGACTCAGACTCAGAATATGAGGATTCAGGGTCAGAAACTGATGATTCAAATCAGGATACTGAAGTGGACACTAACAGTGATGAGGACGAAGATTGGTCAGAAAAGAAGAAGGAAAAGGACAAGAAGAAGCAGAAAAAAGATAAGGATTCTCCTAAGAAGGATAAAAAGCAGGGAAAGGATGCAGTGACTACAGATGCAGTCAACAAAATTATTCACAATAAGTTACAAACTCTGGGCATGAACCAGTTTGGCATGTCTGAGAAACCATATTATTAGGTATGTCAAAGGTTTCAATGTGACTATGGTGGTTGTTTTTACTTGCTCAGGAAACACCTAAGCTTTATAATTGTGACTGTACAGCTTGCATTCTTATTGAGAATATTACAAAGACCAGTGGGTGTACTGATGCCATGGTGGTCACTAAGGCAAAGGCCAAGGTTGGAAAATCCACTTTGGAAGAACTTGACAACCCGGATAGCTTGAATTGGAAAGATCAGAAAACAATAAGGACAGGGGTACCCAAAGAAGTGTAAAACTCTCAAAGAGGGGGTGTACCACCTGAGGAATGGAATTTTGTTATAAGATCCTTGGATGAGCAGGGGAGAATAATTTCAGATAACAGTCAAACTGAACTGCAGGATCAGGTTGGCGATGATGAATTTTATGAAGACTTGTTGATAGCTCCAATAACCATAACAGTCAAGCAAATGTTGAGGCTAGTACTTGCATTTTCACAAAAATTGTTAAAAAGACTTACTCAAGAAGTGGCAGGAAACAAACAGGATACCGGAATGAACCCTGAAGAAACCATTTGTGGAGAAGCTTGTGAAGTTCAACCTTTGGATGTTGATTACAAGGTACCCGTGGTTGGGGCTTCTATTGGCAAAGTGTTCTTTCCAGGTGTACTCTTGGATGGAGGGTCAGGAGTTAATATTCTCCCAGAGTCAACCTGCAAACGTTTGAATCTCTTGAAGTGGGATCCAACTCCTTTTTAGGTCAAAATGGCAGACTAAAGGTGGGTTCAACCTTCGGGCATTTTGAGGAATTTGCAGATCTCAGTTGGGGGACTGCAGTTTGTGGCCAACTTTGTAGTATTCATATTGGAGGAATCTATTCCTTCTTATCCAATCATGTTGGGAAGACCATGTTTAAGAGCAGCGAGAGTGAAGCAGTTATGGGGAGCAGACTCCATTGTGATCAAAAGGGGTAAGAAAAAAGTTAGATTGCAAATGGATGCCAGAAAGGTAATCCCACCACGTTTCAGGGAATTACATGCAGAAGGATTGAACATGGTAGAAGAAATTGAAGAAGGTGTTGAAGAAGAATTTCTCAGAAATAATTCATCAGTGGTACCTTTCTTTGAAGTAGATGTGCAAAAGATAGTCACTAAGTATATTTTGTAGCATCAGGATGATGGGCTAAAGTCATTGACTTAGGAAGCACTAATTACTCAGGGTAAGCAGACAACACCAAAAATGGGTAATGAGTTGTTGAAAATTTCACAAATTCAAAACAAAGAAGAATTGGAAGCCATTGAAGCTGTAAAGCAGGCATAAAGAGAATTTGAACACCAAATGAAAAGGACTACAAGAGTTACTCAGGATGAATTGCAGGAAGTGAACCTAAATACTTAGGAGGAACCTCAAATAGTAAAGGTTTCAGCAGAAATGGATGAGGAGTTTAAGCAGAAACTGAAGCAGTTATTGCTAGAATTTAAAGATGTTTTTGCATGGAAATATACAGATATGAAGGGAGTAGATGCTAGTTTTTGCCAAGACAGAATTAACTTGAAGGCAGATGCAGTTCCAATTGTACAACAAAGGTACAAGATGAATCCTAACTATGCCAAACAGGTTAAAGAGGAAATTGAAAATTTTTTAGCTGTGGGTTTCATTTATCCATTGGATGAGGTTACTTGGTTGTCGCCAATTGTTGACTACATGAAACTGAATGCTGCTACAGTAACTGATCCATTTCCTTTACCTTTTTGTGATACATTACTGGATGCAGTAGCAGGACATGAGATTTATAGTTTCCTGGATGGTTTTAGTGGATATAACCAAATTTTAATGGCACTTGAAGATAGAGAAAAAACAACCTTTGTGACTGAATGGAGAGTTTATGCTAGTAATGTTATGACATTTGGTTTGAAGAATGCTCCACCAAAATTTCAGAAAGCGGTTCAGCGTGTATTTGAAGAATACCTTACAACATTTATGACGGTTTTCTTGGATGATTTTAGTGTCTTTGGAAAGAAACGGGATCATTTGGAGTGTAATGGAAATGGCCTATGAACTTAGAGAATAGCGGAATTAAGAGAATTAGATTGAGCAACTTTAAGAGCATAGATGGTGGACTTAATTGGTAGTAGCAACTTAATCATAACACTTAATTAACTAGGCATGAGAAATACCTTTGCAAGAGAGAGAGAGAGAGAGAGAGAGAGAGAGAGAGAGAGAGAGAGAGAGAGAGATTTTAGAGAATATGACAACACTTGAGGACCGGATTTATGTGGAGCCGGTACCCCCTCCAAAAGGCATTTGTATTATAGATTCTCTCATTAAGAGATACTTGGTACAATACAATCTTTGTGTTCCTTGAAACCTCTTTGGCAGTATGCAGATGGAAGCTTCATACACCAAGCTTTTGCATAATATCAAAATCAATTTTAGCTTGAAAATAGTCAAGAACTCGTGAACATCATTAGTCTTTGTGTTACCTAAATCATTTGAGTGCATGAAGATGTATACTTTTATGCATCAACTTGTGCCTAAAGCAACAATTAATCTACCTTGCAATACAATTAATCTACTTGCATTAAGTAACTAATCTACTTGCAATAAACCATTAGCCTTCTTGCAATAAGCATAACATGCAGTTTGTGGAAAGAATTAACTATCCCAAGTCTCAGTCCCAAGACCTCAAACACCTTCGAAGGTGGAGAGAGCTAGCAGGGAATGAGGGTAGGGAAGAGGAAGAAGAAGTATTCCATAGGAGAAAGAAATAATTCCTCACTTATCATCACTCTTCTTGCTTAGCATACATAATAGCATAGTAATGAAGATGGAGAAGATGGAAAGCTTAAGCATTGAAGCATAGCTCTTGGTTGGATTTGCATTCCATAGCCAAGAGTGTTGGTGTAGGCTCTCAACTTCTCAAGGAGCTTGGAGAAGGAGATGGAGCTCTTACACCTTTCCTAGCACACAATGAGAGTGTTTGTGAGTGTGTGTGGGTGAGTATACCCCCTAAGAAACCCCCTAGCTTGCTTGGGTCGACCCCCCCTTGTAGCTCATGCTTGAAGCTCATTGGACCCCTCCAGGCCTAGCCAATCATAAGCAGGAGGCATTACAAGCAGCAAGGGTAGCCTTGAGACAAGTGTCCCCCTTTCCCCTTTGAGAGAGAGGACTTGATAAATGCAAAATCAATTAATTAAATCCCCTAAATTATCATTGGACCCCTTGGGTGGCCAACCAATAGGCTTTAGGCACACCATGAGGGCAACATGAGGAGGAACTTGACAAGTGTCCCTTTTGCTTTCTTTGTACCATGCATGCGTTGTGTGAGTGTGTGGGTGTTCTCTCTCATCCCCCCCTCATGTAGGGCTCGCCTCCTCCTTGTAGGGATTGAATATTTGAATTTTTGACACCTCAACCCCTCATGCATAGGCCCAGTTCCCACCACAAGCTTGGCCCTTAAGCACTTTAAGCTTGGGTTAGGTTCTCACCTCAAGTGCAACCCTAACATCTCAAGCATGTCAAGCACCTCAATCATCAAGCACCTCAAGCACCTCGATCATCAAGCACCTCAAGCACCTTGGTCATCAAGCATGACAAGCACCTCGAGCTGGGTCGGGTTTCCGCACATCAAGCTCAGCCCTAGATTACCTAAGGTCAAAGGACTTTTACACACGTTATTGGAGGTCTTCAATGAAGTTAACCCTAAGGTATTATGCTCCATTGGTTAGCCTTGCTCTTTGATAGACCATCTCTCATTTGGGCCCCTTTACCAATGGCCCCGTGTTGAGATAGATCTAAAAGCACATGTCTATATCTTAACCCTTGTTCCCGTTTATTCTCCCACATTAAGTGATGAGTTTAATATGAGAAAATCATTTGGGTTGGTTAGATATTAGTTTTTATGACATTATCTCTCTCTTGAAATCATAGTCTTCCTCGACTATGAGGTAGATATGGTAAAGTATCACCCATTAGTCCATTGGTCTTAGCGGGTAGAGGATCGATTTTCACCCTATGACATCATTCCAGAGTGGATGACTAATCCACTTGGTGCTTGAGAGACATTGTCTGCTCTTTTTAGTCCATATCATACTTCCAAAGTAGAGCGACAAGTTCTACTTGGTGTGTGGGAGACGTAGTCACCACAAACATGATCCTAAGTATGCATACTTCTTAAAATTTGTGCACGAAACATAAAAAGAGAGTCTTACAAGACAAAAACATGGATCATTTAAAATGCATTTCTTTTACATTTGCTTACTCTTTTGTGTCATTGTAAGCATCATTAACAAGGTTCATATTATCCTTAAGCTATGTTCTTTGCATGCATTTAGCATCTTTGAAAGGATAATTCTTAACTTAAATAAGATACTATCAGTAATCTTACCATTTCTTAATACCTTGTGTTCTTGTCAAAGGATGAACTTGGGTTGGAGCTCGTTTGCTTCATCCTCGATCTCTAATGGGTCTACATTTATAGCCTCTATTGGTGGCTCTCCTTAATAAGGCTCGAATAGGCTCTCATGAAAAATGATATATATGAGCCAGTAGCTGGGCAACTTTAATTGTTTAGTAAGACCCAAAAAAAGATGTCTTTTTCTTTAAAGGATAAGGCTCTTTTATGCGTAATGGCAGGAGCCTCTTTTGCCTAGCTAATAGATGGATATAGCCTGTTTAATCTTCTAAAAAGATTCGTTTTGATCTCGGAAACAGTAATTTAAGATAAAATACACAGTAAAGTGCATTATCACATAGATTTACTTCATAATTGAAAAATGCAGATTGCCATCAACACAAAAGAGACTAAAACTTTATTACTGCATAGTATTCATCACCGGAAAACACTACAGCCCCTGCTGAATACCGTTCGACATCTCTACACACACACATACTCTGGAAACAACCAACGACTAACTCCTTTTAACTGCCATGCAGCAACAAGAACATAATCAAAATGCCCCCAACCATCGTAGGTGTGAACAACACCCTTAGAGTTCAAAGGTTTCAACCTTGACTACAAGAAAAAGTAGAAATTAAAGTATGACTAAGCCCTCAGGTCCTAACAATTATGTCAGATGTTACAGTGTGGCGTAGTCTAGCTACGGTTTCCATTAGTTGGTTACATACTACTTGGATGATCAATTTGCTGTAAAAATTGAAGGGTAAGTGGGAGAGTTGACCACCAAAAAGCAAAGGCTTTTTTTTAGGAAAGAAAGAGTCTTTTTATAAAAGAGAGGAAGAGCTTAGTTTAGAACTCTTTTCTTGGAGACCAAACTTCTTCGTGGAGTCTCTAAATCGCGCATTAAAATCCGTGTCCTCAGGAAAAAATGGATTAAAAAAAAAAAAGCTACGAACGTTCACGAACTTGTCCCTCCTTGCTCACTTTATTCTTAGCTAGTGCTTTTGGCCTTGAGAGCCTATATAAAGACCTCTCTTCTTTCACTTTGAGGGAGATAGAAACACTCTCAGACGCGGAAGCTCTCTTGCCTTGACATCATAATTACTTATCTATTATGCGGAGTGGTGCAAGATATTCATCACCATCTCCATAAGTTCTTCACTCTCGTGAAGAAGAATAAGAAGGATACTCTCTCTCTCTCTCTCTCTCTCTCTCTCTCTCTCTCTCTCTCTCTCTCTCTATTTGCTTATTATATTCTCTCTCGTTTCACGGTGTACGCGCTCTCCAAAAGTTTTTATGATGGATACCTCTACATAGCTCTCATCACCGCTCTCTTGAGGAAAATCAAGAAGCCTTCCAACAACCCCTAATTGATTCTAAAGCAAAGTGAGAAACCATAAACTCCATAGTCATCATCTCTCTCTCTCTCTCTCTCTATGTCATTTTTCTGCGTAGTCACCCTCTCGATGATTGTTTTTTCGCATACGAGTGCATGAATGGATTAACCAAGTACATACGAGGTTTCCTCATGATTTTTTCATCATGTTTTACATGTTTATTTATGCACATGATGTGTTATGGTCACCCACATGCATAAAAAAGCGCATTTCGTTTCACGTCATAGAAGCGGTATGAATACTGTTTTGGTCATAAATCACAAACCGTTATGAATCAGCCAGAACTCTTTATTCCATAGATAAAACACATCATTTAGAACATTTTCTCTCTCATGTGTCATATGAAAAACACGCACGAACTAAGAGATATGGTCAAAAAACAGATTGCTGCCCACTACACAACCAAAATTTTTGACTCCAAACTCCTTGGAGAACTACTATATAGATTCACTGGATGGGCACTTAACCAATTGAAAAGCTTGATGATAAATGAATTTACGTCTCCATTATCACTTCGGGAATGCGAGTTATTAATCACTCTATTATCAGTTTTACCTACACGCGTAGGAGTGCTATCAAAAGGGGATACCATATGACGTCGTGAGTTAACCAAGACGACGTCGTGAGTTAACCGAGACGTTTTGATATGTTTTATGGTTTGTTTTGGTGAGTTGATTTCAATTATTAGATGGCTTCTAAACTTACATGGGAGTATATGGTTAAACATTTCGAACCGCATAGGCAGATATGAATAAAGTGAATTTCTTTGGGGTTACCGTTTGTTGTGTGAGTATCATATGGTCAAAGTGATGTGATGGAGTGATAGTCTATATTACGGATCTGAACTTGATGCATTGGTTTGAGGTCAAATACTTCCATTTGCATGTTTTGCATGCTCCCAAAAATGTTAGAAAGTTGTTTTTGTATATGTGTGAAGTTATGGTTTATGGTTGAGCTAAAGGTCGGAGTTGTTTTGCATCATGTTAATGGTGTTGGAATATTATAATATGATGTATGGGAACTCATGGATTGATGTGGATGCCTCACATGCATGGTTATGATTGCTTTCCACCTTTCTAGGTCAAAACTAGCTCTATGTGCTAGAGTGGTGAAGTGCAGATGTGATGCATCAACTTTGCATGGTTTGATGCTGTCAAAATTGGATTTTTCTATCATGATTAGTCGTTGGTCGGACTCTTTTTATGCATGAAATAATCACCTCATAAGGGTCACATATGTGTAGACTCCGATTGATTGCAGGGGATATGTCAAACTCCAAGTGCGGGAGTTGGTTCAGTGTGATTATGATTTATGGTTAAGGGCTGAGATTCCCTCATGGATTATGGTTGATATTTTATGGTGGAAGCCGGTGTGGCTTATAGTTTTTTTTCTGGATTGGGTTATGCTGTCAAAATTTTTGCAGCCATGTTATGTTCTAAAGTGGTTATGGAGGATTGGTCATGCCTCACCCAAGTAGGGTGGAGAGCTCCCACATGTGATGTGATTGGATTATGGTTTATGGTTTATGCTTTTTGGATTGGATCATGAAGTGATCAAGATGGTTTATGCTAGACGTGTAAGGGTAGAGACCTTGTATAGTCTAACTATTTTGAAAAGGATTGTTTGTGCGTCTGGGAAGTGCTATTGTGATTGGACTCATGTGTTATGTTTCTCATGGCAACATCACTAGAAGACTAGGATCACCTATATTGCTTAGCTTTAGACTAAAGGGTAGCTGACCTGGGGCTTTGCTAGATCGGGGGTGTTGCATAGGTCTTCTTCTTTTGTTAGGCTCATCTACACGGTTAGTGCATCGGGGGTTGAATGACCTACACGGCTAACGCATCGTGGATCTTGCCTTGGCTTTGCCTAAACACCCAATGTTGGGTATCGAAGAAGCAGGGTCCCTAAACTCATATGGTTGGTGTTGATACCCTAACACCTGCTAGTATTTCGGATCCTTTTAGAGCTCGGATTCATGGAGGGAGGCAAAGCGGCCTCACCTATGTCTGGCTCAGGTAGGATGGAGGTGTTCTGGGGAGGGGTATCTCTCACCTAGTATGAGAGCCAATGCTTAAGGTTATAGGGATAGCCTAAAGCCTCATACTAGTTGGGTTAGTTATACATCATGCACGCATCCATGCATGATGTTTGAGAAAGGATATTGTATTCATGATGCACCTATCAGTGACATTGGCTAGTGGCACTTGTTTGGCTTGTCTTCAAGAGTGAAAGTGTTTGGTTTGAGTTATGATAAAGTGATTGAAGTGTTCAACAACAATGATGTAATTTTATTTGAATGTTTGTTTTGTAGTAACCAATGGCTCCTTGAGTGATGTTTGAATGCTTTAGCCAAGGGAATGAGGTTTTGGCTATAGTGTTCAACAACATGGCAACATGATTGTCCACGGTTGAACGGGAACTCTTTTACTTAGAAATCGGGACCAAAGTATTTGGCATACCAGGAAGCACAACTTGTTGGAAGAGTATTGATCGTAGTTACCTTACTTGTCACCAGGAACCTTTTCGTCAATTCTTCATCTATATTGACGACAGTCCAAGAGATTGGTTTGCCAACCTCAGACTCCTTCAACTCAGAATATAGATAGGCCTAGAAGACATGTTCTACTACTTGATGATGTGTTTCCAAATGTTAAGTATTGCCGAAGTTGCCAAGAAGTTTGAAGCTCTGCAGCTGTCATAGGAAAAGAAAAGCTAGAGGATAACTATAGACCACGTTGTCGTGTCAGAGGTCTAGGAGAATACCCTATTATGAGAGTTAGAAGAATATTTAGAGAATTATCTCCAAGACACCCATAATATTGTGATGAAATCATAAAGATCAAATTTTGATGAATAGAAGAAGCATAAGCTTAGTTTTGATTCACATGTGTACTAAGTTTTATCTCTTTCTCTTATTATAGATTGATCTTCTTAATTGTCTTGATGAACTGTCGAGTGATTTTGCACAAAGAATCTTTTTCAATTACGCGGTTGGATTTTGTCATAAACTTTTTGATGTTATGGTATGCCTAGATTTTGTAATTGCATTAATACATGGTTGTCTGCTCCATTTAGATGGGCTTTTAAGGATTCTCTGTTGTCATCTTCTCATGTCTCTATGCACTCTATTTCACCCTTCACTACATTCTCTCTTTCTCTCTTTCTGCAATGCGGTGTACACATATATTCACCCTCCACAATGTTATATTTTTTCTTGAGTACACTTTCATTCATAACACCCATTCAGGGGGAGCACTAGTTGCTAGGTACCTCTAGATGCAGTTTGGTTCATGGCCTAAACTCCATGCTTGTTCGGGCGCTGAGAACTCCTCCCCTATGTAAATGCTTTTGTAACTCTGATGTATATTGAAAATTGTATAAAAGTGTAAATTGTATATTTTGTGCATAGACCCTGGGGAGGGGTATCTCTCACCCATCTAAGCTTAGAAGTAAGTAGGCCGGCACCCTGCCGTGCTAAAATGGCAAATAACATCAAAGTGAAGTGAGTCGGTAATGTGAATGCAGTCAAGGTGAAGGCATTCAATACCGAAGTGGAGGTAGATATTTTTGTCATGCCACACAAAGGAGAGGGCTACCCTATTATTTTCCAAAGACCATGTCTCATGGCTATGGAGGCAAAGAAGGATTGGAGTACTGGAATGATCCAGATGAAGGATGCTAAGGGAAAGCCCATATTCTACAACATGAAGACTGGCAATCAACACAACATGATCTTGGAGGCATCGGAAGATGAGTACACTAGTGACTCTTTGACCACCTCGGGAGAAGAGACGACAACAACAGGTGAGAGCGACAATAGCATCGAGTGATGGGAGTCATCCTCAGAGATCCAAAGAAATTGACATAGTCTGAAGCACCACTAGGGAACCAAGAGGGACCATCAGGTACACAACCCTTGGTGGATACAATTAAGTTACATCGGATGCTCTCCAGTGAGTTAGTTAGTGAAGAGAGAGAAGAGTACATCTCTATGCTGGGTAACTTCACCACAATTTTCATTGATGGTTATGACAAGATCACAGGCATCACAGTGGTGCAGCACTGCATAAGGCTCAAGGAAGAAATTAAGCCTGTAGTGCAAAAGCTCAAAAGGCTTGGGGTAGTTCAGCAAGAAGCATTGCTCAAAGAGGTAAGGAATTTGCTACAGGCAGGTTTCATTTACCCAATTGAATACTTAGAGTGGTTCTATCCAATGGTGGTCATGCCAAAGAAGAACGGTAAGTGGAGGGTTTGTGTAGACTACAAACCTCTCAACACAGCAACAAAGAAGGATAATTTCCCCCCCCCCATTCCAAGACGAGATTCTCAATGAGGTCGCAGGTCATGAGAGTTACATAGTATGTGATGGCTACTTAGGCTACTTCCAGATCAGCATTGTAGAAGAAGACCATAAAAAAGACAACCTTCATAACATCATGGGTATGTTTTGCTTATAGAGTGATGCCTTTTGGCCTCACCAACGCTCCGACCACATTCCAACGCTATGTAACTTTTGTCTTCCAGCCATACTTTGGTAAGATAGCCTCATCCATCAATGGTAGTGGTACTGGAGTGTCACTAGGGCCAGCCACAATGATAGATTTCTCAACCACCTCCTCAAGCCCTTTAGGGTACTCAAGACGAAGTGTCGGTCCTTCCATTGCAAGGTTCATGGGGACAACCTCCTGCTCCTTGGTGTCCTTGATAAAGGACCCAACCTGAAGGTGTGGTAGGCGGAGCTCCTCCAAATCAAGTTCCTCACTCACAAAGAAGATGAATGTTGCCATTCAAGAAAGGTACTCCACCCCCAACTTGCGCTTCTTGAGCGCTGACACCCCTAGGGCTTGCTCGTCCAACAAATGGCCTGCGTCAGTAGCAATTTCTTGGAACCGTCTCAACCGCTTGGAGAATGGGCGATCACCTTTGTGTATGTAGCACAAAATATCACAAGGCACCCAGATCCCTGCATGTGGGGAGATAGATAAGGAATATTTTATGATGTGATCCTTCATGAACGCTAAAATCTCAAAAAATTCATCCATGTGAAGGGCAGTTGTGGCGTCAAGGTCGGGGAGATGAGTAAAGAAGGTGTGGAGGTCCAATTTCCCTTTTTAATTGGTGTCCTCGAGGAAGAGGATGAAGCGTTACAAAGGGGTGGATGTAGGTGCAAATGCAAAGACTGTGGAGGCGTCCATGTCTAGCCTGGGATGCAGAGAGAGAGTGGAGGAGCTCAAGTGTTGCAAAAGTGAAAAGTGTGAATGAGTTATGCAGCCCCCCGTTTATAATGGACCCTTTTTTAAAGAAGGCACTTTCCCCAAAATTTAAAAAAAAAGGCACTTTCACAAAAAAATAAAATTTCAACTCAATGTGAAAAATTTAATTACAGGTCACAATTTGCCAAACAAAATCATGTTGATTACATCGAGGATTGTTTCCAAAATTGCAAGAGTTACAAAGCTATAAGAGCGATAGCATAGCTCCATCCATGCCCCAGTCCTCCTTGACCTTCAATTTGTCTTCCATTCTCTCCCCAATCTGCGGACATTCATTACAATAAGTATCCATTCATTACAATAAGTAGCGAATGATGGCCAAACTATGATGTATTAAAAATGTGGTGGAAGGATTCACACCTTGTGAACTTGCAAACAAAATTGCGCTTGTTGAAGGGCCTCAAAACCTTAAAAGTGAGTACAAACTGACTGACTAGCCAAATGTTCTCGCACATTACTAAGAGTCCAATGTTTGTTCACTTGGACAGCCTCCAAAGCATTGTTGGGCATCCTCACTACAATGTCAAAGCTTGCAAGAGTGTCGTCTACACTCTGTAAGGGAGTCCACACTCCAAGCTTGCACATCCAACGATCATAGTGAAATCATATGTACAAGGAGGTGCGAGATTTTAAATAGCGCATCCCAATACCTGAAGCTCCAACCTTAGAGCGGTACCTATCCCCATTGTGCATGCCCTCCACAAACCCCAGTCCTCTTCTAAAAGCCTTCCTAATTCTTCAAAATGCACATCTTTATGTACAAGCATTGTGGTAGTCTCCACAAATCCAAACTCCTTAAAAATGTGCATGAAACAATGAATAGGCAAACACCAACTCAAGTCCACACACCTAGAAGCTTTAGAGTATTTCAAAGAGTTTTGGACATCTATTATCATCTTTTGCTTGAAAGATGCTACCGAGCACAAATCTACATGTGGCCACTCCATACTTAATAAGGAAGATACTTTGATGGGTTCAAGCTTTCCAAACCCTTGTGTAGAATAGGCACAATATAAGAGCGAGAATAGAAGAAAATCCTTCTTTGAACTAGTTTGGCAAAGATGTGAGAAAATTGTTGTTCCAATATCCGCATGTATAGCATTGAATGTGTTGGAGAGACTATGTAGTGGCTGCTCCTCCACCAATGTGGATGGAAATACCACTATAAATGCATGGAAAATCTTAAGTATGAATCCACAAAAACATTACACTGTGATTTCACACTTAGGTTTGTATTCTCAAAACATGTACTTACAATGTCCTAGAAATCGACATTGAAAAAACATGTTGCACAATGACTACGGTCCCCTTGTCTTTGCAGTTCTTGAATCCAAGGAGCTTTCCTTTCTAATGATGATCCAAGTTTGCACAATTTCGCCCACAGTGAGGACCAATAGCAGATGGTTGCATGTATACCCAAGCACCTTTGGTGAACTCTTGTGGCACCCACTCATCATCTATACCTCTTGTGTTGTGGCATGCAAGTGTTGTGACCTCATCTTTGGTCGCCTTTGCGGAGTAGAGCTGACCATGGTTGAACAAAGACAATTAGGAGGAGGAGCAGGACCTTGCTTGTTGCTACAATGTAGGTGGGAGTAAGTGATAGGAGAAGGTGGATAACATTTAGTTGGTGTGGCAATGGGAGGACAAGGTGGATAACACTTGCTTGGTGTGGCAATGGGAGGTGGTAGGGGAGGAGAGAGGAGCTTTCTTGCTACAACAATGGAGATGGTGTAGAGAGAGAGTATTGGAGTAGAGGGTGAATGTGATGGTTGCAACCAAAGAGGGGTTGAAAAAGGGTGCTCTAGAGAGAGAAAATCACTTTTTGCCTTAGGACTAGTTTTGCGGGAGCTTTGGATAGTAAAAACTGATGTTTCAAAATTTTTTGAAAAATTTTGATTTAAGGGTTTTTTGGTGCACTTTTTGACTTTTTGAGGTCAAAAAATGCTTTTTAGACCATAAAATAGGTTTAGGGAGGTTTTAAGAAGATAAGATTTGAGTTTTGAAAATTTTGAAATTTTGAGATTTTTTCAAAACCGGATCAAAAAGAGGGAAGTTGGAGGTTCCATATGGCCCACCACACTCACCCCCCCCCCCCCCCCCCCACCTTCTCATTAGGTAAGAGGCCATTAAGAAGTGTAAGACTACTTTGTCCCCCTACGTTTTTGAGGGCATAGACTGTGTCCACCACCCTCTTCTCATTGGCTGGCCTCTAATTAACCTTAATCCTAAAGGGCCCCTAGAGGGTTCATATTTTTCCTAATGGTTAGCAGGCTCTCACAGAGATTGCAAACAAGAATGACATTCACTTTTCCACATTAATGGAACAAAAATGTGAAAGCTCATCTCCAGCACCATTTTTTATGACACAAGTTCCTGACTTCAAATCCTTTGTTAAAGGGAGTCCTACCATATGGCGAGCGGATATTTCCAAGCAAGGAGAAATCTGAGCAATCAATTTGAGAAATCATGTCTCTACTCTACTGATCTAATTATCTTTTGATCTTTCTCACATAGATTTTCACACAATCTTCATGATTCACTAAACCTGTATCAGAATCGTTTATAAGCTCATCTTGCAGATGCATGACAGTGAGAGCATGTGCGCTCATGCGATATCATAGGAGCATCAACATTAAAGTAAATAGGTAGCATATTACTATCTATTCAAAAAAACATCTACACTTAGAGTGATGTATCAACAAGCTCATACATTTGTAAATTCTAAACTAAATGAAGTGAAATTTTGGGCACTTTTGTTGGGTCAATAATGGTAGAAAGCACCCTACAATTTTTTTCAAGCATAATACAGAACCTTTTTGTAATTATTGTTGACCAAGCAATTGTCCTATGATTATGCTACGAGTTATAAAACATTTTATTGGCCAAGACTTACAATGTAGGCCTCTATATGACCTTAATTAAGCTCCAATTTTTTGTTAGCATCAATGCATATTGGATTTGAGTTGTCCATCCCATTATCTAAAACAACATGAAAGTGATTGTTTCAATTTAAAATGCAATATTTCCAAATCTCAAAACAATGTATTGGGCATGCAACAAGCTACATACCCCATATGAAATGCACATGTCATGCCACAAAATCATCAAAAAATAAACTTAAGAAATGATTCATCGTTCTCGGTCACTCAAAAACTCCTTACATAAGCAATAATGCCTTGGTGTCTCATAGAAACATTTTTTTCCTCCACCTCTTTCTACTAGCTATAGCCATCCATGCCGATATACATGGGTATAGGCAATGGAAGGTGACGACAATAATAAAATTTAATGAGCATGAGCTTTTGTTTCTGGGTGAAGATGACTAGTAGCCATTCATGGTAGCGTGGATGACTACATGCAATTCTTTGTGGGAAAAGATTTCCATAATAGGTCAACTCAATTATCTAAAGTTCCTGATTTCCTGCATTGCTATTAGTTCAGCCATCTGCACTCGCAATGATGCTCACAAAGGCATCGTTGGGTACCAACAAGGTTTTACCATGCAAGCCTATTAGAATATCAACAAGACATCTATCATCATTATCATTTGAATAAATTGAATGAGTGAGTAATACTCAATCATAATAATTAAAGGGTAATAATTAGGCCCATGGCACACATGTCCACCCAAAAATACAGGACTTTGTGTTGGCACAAAAATAGTGGTTGGAAGTTGTATCCACGAGAGACTTTTATTGGCCGAGTTTACCCCCTCACTTGTAACCAAAAGACAATGACATTCCCTGTTTAAAAGGTAGGAACGATGCCTAGACACCTTGAACTTAGAATTCCATGCAAGCATTAAGAGCACTTTATAGTTTGGCTAGACTTAGTCCTGTGTCACACAAGTCTGACCGGACATGTGTGCAAATGACATGGCAAAAAATGATTGGCTACAAGGGATGTCCGTGAGTAGACAGAGCAAGCCGGGGCTACCCCCTCACCCTTGACGATACACACTCACCATATGCATGTCTCGGGGAGGAGATCATAGAGTACTCTAGATTGGGTGAAGTCTTCCTCACGGGGGATTTCAACGCCAGGACACAGAGTAGACAGTGTGATATTTATGACTTCAACGACCCAGAGCTACTCTCCACCATGAAGGACACAGGGGCAGAGAGGATCTCCAGAGATACCACCACACCCACACCATATGGAAGACACCTACTTTGCCTAGGATCATAGCACCCTCTCTTTCATTATAACGGGATGGCGCAATGGCCATCTTTCGGCGGCTTGACGTGTATACTGCCATCAGTAGCCAGTGTAGGTAGTACAATGGATTACATCGTCAATGTCAGGGAGGCACCCCACCTACGCCTTCTTAATTGTCAATGGTTATTTTAGGTTCTTAATTTGATACTATGAAGCATTGTATGCAATGTACTAGTGCCTTCTAGTAGGTTTAATCCCTCTTGACCTGTAGCTTAAGTATTATAAAGGGAGTTACTATTGTGATGAGCGTAGGGAGGGTAACAGTTTCAATATAACCCCCCAAATTTACAAAATGGAAATGCTGTGAAAAACAAAAAAAAATGCCAAAAATGTAAAATCTTAAGCTGGAAGAGAAATTCCAGCTTGATTTGGTACTTCACTCGCATGTATTACCTATGGTACTAGAGCCCTAGAGGTTCCTAGTGTGCGTGCTTTTCCTTAAAAAGAAAAAACCCAAGGCATACAAAATAAACACACACGTCAAAAATTGAATCAATGTGGAAAACACTTTGGGAGGTCAAACAAAGGGAGTAATTTAGGCAATGATTTCATATGAAGTTTCTTTTATCGTAGCTTAACTAGAAGGTCATCTAGGTATAGCCTCTAGTCAACCCTTGGACATGAAATACTTTGCCCTTGCGCAATGATTAAATAGCTTAATTGACCAGGGAGAATTGAGAAGCTTTCCGATGGTATTAATAGTTGAACTCTAGCGCCTCTCGATCGTTAAATTAGTGATCCTATACTTGTTTTCTTTTTTACCTTTACAAGTGCTTATGTGTTTGATTATATTACAGTTTAATGTTTACTGTTGGAAAATTGTTTACTATCCTATTACCAATTAATCTGTGTGTCTATTCACTACATATGCTTTTTAATTATATATGTTCTATGAGAATTCAATTACTGTGCCATTTGGGGTTGATTTTGTAGTGTTTAAAGAAAGCTAAAGACATTCAATCTCAAATGCTCTTCCACCTCAACGAATGAGCTTCATCTCACTAGCTTTCAAGGATAGAATCTACATCAAGAAGGGGGCATGCTAACCACGTACAGACACCCTACACTTACGGATACCTGATCACCTTTGACAGACGCCTTATCACTTTATTTAAGTCATGGGCCGAGCTTGTCGGTCCTATAGGTGCGTAGGTGATCGCGGATTAGAGGTGCACTTCTTATTTCATTTTTACATTATTTTTCCTATGATCGGCCACTATGGGCGTCCATGTGTGAATTGTTCACATTCATATAAAAGGTTCATTTTGACCTAGAATCCACATTCTTGAGGTGTATGCTAAGGAATTGCTCTTGCTCTACCTCTACCTTCTTCTCCATCGTGTGCTCACGAGTGTGTGTGTGTGTGTGTGTGTGTGTGTGTGTGTGTGTGTGTGTGCGTGTGCCCGCACGCGCTTGAGAAAGAGAGAGAGAGAGAGAGAGAGAGAGAGAGAGAGAGAGAGAGAGAGAGAGAGAACATTGTGGCAACATCAATGGCGGAAATGCACTTGAGCGCGGTGACAACGGCTCCCTGTTCTTCGTGGCAGTGAATCCTTCACGACGGAAAAGCATTGATCGGTGAGTGACACACCATTGCCCCTTTGAGCTTACTAGGATAGTCTAGTTGTGTGCTTGCAGCCATTCGTGGTTTGCACACAGTGTTTGGCAAGTTTCAAGCCTCTGACACGTGCAGTAGAAGTGCATAGAGCATTGCAATGAGAAATTGATGGATTTTTTGCCTGTAATTTTGGTCTAAATTTGAGTGTTGTGTCTATACATGGCATTATCTATCCAATTAGGTGATGAATGATTGGTTTCCCACCACTAGTCATGATGATTGCAAGACCGAAAGGTCGGTTTGTGAATTGAGATGATTCGATTGATATGCAATTGAAAATGATTTTATGTATTACCATGATCATGTATACCAAAATGATTGGATATGGTAATAATTTCATTAATTTGTGCATTCATGAGTTGCCATAATCACAAGTGTGAAGCTTTGACAAAACCAATTGGATCTGAATAATTAGGGCTATTGAATATGAGATACTAAAGATGCAATGATAAGTTTGGATTTGCAAATGAAACCTAATTGATTGTAATTCAAGAATGGCATTTTACAAAGTTTGCACTTTAATTCATGTGTGGTCATGCAACCTTGTGGGTTGATAACTATCTTTGGCAATTTGAAATTGAGCAATCAAATGATCATGGTTGTAATTGCCAAGGAGAGAAAATGTGATTTGTAGGTTGACATGCATGCAATTAAATTCTTGACAATACAAAAGAGTGACTAATCTCTTGGATATGATTTTGCATGATGACCATGAGAAACTTATGTTGCAATGATTATGAAGTGAGATCAAATTGGTAATTGAGAGGAAACTTATGCACTGCAATTTTGAATTCAAAATTAGGACATTCAATGCATGAATAATCCAACAAAGGAAAGTTCCCAAGGAATCAAATCAAATCGAATAAAAATGAACAAAATTGTTTTTTCCATAACTTTTGATGATGCATGAAAATCGATTTGATCCTCATGTGCAAAGGATTGTGATTTTTTATTGCAAAATTTCTTTCATAGTGATTGACTGTTCTTAAGGATTATGCTTGTAAAACCTCCATTGCATGCAACTCTCCTCATGGTTGAATCCCACCTTCAAAGACACGCACAAATGTTGCGTTGGTACCTCCTCTTAAGAGGAGGTACCAACATTTTTTTTAAATCCTCTTAAGAGGATTTAAAAAAAATGTTGTGGCTTCCCTACTCCTTGCTCTTGGCTTTGTTTGGATTGACCCAACCTACTTGCCCGCTTTGGTTTTACTCGTGAACACCACACACATAGACACCCCTTTTTCAAAAACTCAGAACTCGCATTGCGCTGATAACAAGCCCCACAACCCCGCTCACCAATTGATACCACCACGTTGCTAGTTCCCTATTTATAGCCATGGATGGTGCATCTCACCTCGCTCCACTTGAAAGCTTGGTCACATGCATACCGCCAAAAACCTTGGCCCACACACACTCAATCTGTGCACACACTTGGTGGACAATATCTCTCGAGTCCCCACCACCACCTGCACTTGTTGGCCAATTATGGCCTCAAGTGCAGGCTTTGCAGATACACCTCCTCATCGCCAAAAGTAGTCAGTGTGCTACAATCCACTTGATCACCTCTCTACTGGCTCACCAATCGCTCTATTGGCTCACCAATTGCATTGTTATTGTTATTCGCACACACACATTCTTGCTCGTTGTCTCCTGTTGATGCGAGATGTCACGCCTATGCATACTCAATTGATCAAATCACTCCATTGACTATCTCACGGACATCGCGCAAAAGCCATATGGAAACCAACTAAAAATACTTTCATACCAAAATCCTAGTTGTTTTTTTTTTTTGTAACCGGTTTCAAAGGGCAAGTTTATTCAATTTCAAAGGGCAAGTTTATCCGGTTTTCAAAGGAGGGCGAACGAACTCTTCGGTTTTTAAAAGACGACATAAGAACAGCGAGGTACATTCATAATGCATCTTCACAATATATAGACATGTACAACATAACAAAAAAGAGGCATACATGTATCTTCCCTGATGCTTAGTAAAGCACCAACATATGAACATATCATCAATGTTAAGACAAGGAGGGTCCAACAAAAATATACAAAAAACATATATGCAACTTACATATCTGCTAATAAATCTTGAAAACTAGTAATTAAAGGTAGCAACATGTACAACATCATACCTATAAACACCACCATGTGTTGTCTACCTTGTTTCTAGCATGGTAGCCTGCATAACAAAAGTAAGAAGAGAGTAGGGGATTCAAACCCCATCACCATGGATACAAATCCAAGGGCTAAACCAAGCTCCCTTTGGGAAGAGGATAATTGGCTCCTAGCAAATGAATAGGAGCCAATTATTCTCTTTCCCTTAAAAAAACTCAAATCATTAGTAAGAAATGAAAAAGCACTTGCTCCTAAATAAAATGTAAATAAAAAGAAAAAGACTTACCTTCATATGCCATGGAAATTTATTAGTTTTGGCTAATAATGTTTGCTCAAACAAAGCCAATAGAGTGCCTCCAAAAATAGAATGCTATCAAACATGTTGAGTCATAACCAACTATACTCAACATCACCTTACTCGTAGCTAGCATGAGCATCAACCTATAACCAACAAAATCAACTTGAATTCCAGCTTGCCATGATAAGCCACCATGAGAATCAACTTATAACTAGCAAAAAAAACTTGATTGTTTGCTTTCTATGATAAGCCACAATCACTCATACATTTGACACTAGGTTGTTGATAACAAGCCACACTCAATCATAAATGAAACTGTTGTATGGTCAAAAACATAAGAACGCATAACCAACCATAAGATTTTCCATAACCAACCATGAACAACATAATGAGAATCTCTCTATGCATCATAATTGCTCATGTTGTGTACTTCAATCTTCCATCAATACACCATTCACTCTACAAAAAAAACATAAACAACATCTTATAACTAGAGCATGTTCTCAAAATATCAAAGCAAAGAATGAAAGATCAACATGCATTTATAATATTTATCACCTCTTTGACTCACTAAAGAGATGACGGCTTGTCTTGGCACCATTTCTCCACAAAATACGCTTTGTTTGCGGATGGTCCAATCTCTAACCTTTGCTTTTAGCACTATAACCAATAAAAATACATTTGACACCCTTATCATCTAATTTTTTGCACTGCTCTTGTGGCGCTAAACCATAAGCCAAATAGTCAAAAACACACATGTTCTCAATAGATGGCTTTCTATCATGCCATTCTTCATATGGAGTCATAGACTGAAATGCTTTTGTAGGACACATGTTGAGTACATAAGTGGCACACATGACAGCCTCGAGACAAAATAAATGTGGTAAAGCTTGACTCTTGACCATACATCGTGTCATTTCCGTAAGAGGCCTATTTTTCCTCTCAATATCACCATTTTGTTGAGGCGTATTTGGCACTGTACATTGGTGTTTTATCCCACGATTAACCAAAAATGCATTAAATCCATGAGACATATACTCCCTCCCTTAATCAAAATGGAGGGTGCCCAAAGAACATTTCAAGATGTTTTCAGCCATAGCAAGAAATTGCTTGAAGCACATAAACACTTAAAACTTAGCTTTCAACGGATATACCCATGCATACCTGGAGTAGTCATCAAGAAAATCACGAAGTACAAGTAATTTCCCAACGATGGAGTTTGCATAGGCCCACAAACATCAATATGCACAAGTTGAAAACTGCATGTAGCATGAACTGACCTATCCTTTGGAAACTTATCACACTGCATTTTACCCAAAATACAGCCTTCACAAACATGTTTCACAGGTGCTTCAAGAGGCGGCAAAGAAGAAACCATATCAGATTTTTGCAAATGCAGCAAACTAGAAAAATTTAGATGTTCAAAACGTGCATGCCACAGCTTTCATCCAAAGCAGGCTACAACCCTTGAATCTGCAACTGGATTTGCAAAACTATTTCCACACTTGTCATCCAAAGTGAGCTTATACAGCCCATGACACAAAAGGCTAGATGCAACAATTTCATCACCAAAACTGAGATCCTAAAATGTACATCTATCATCCATAAATTTGACTACGAGACCAAGTCTAGCAAGTGTAGATGCATACAAAAGGTTATATTTTATCCCAGGTACATATAATGCATCCACAAGTGTGAAAGAAGTACCATTTGCAACAATAAGCACAGTCTTTTCAACTCCTTGCATAGGATAAGAGGCATTGTTGGCACAAGTCACCGTATTTCCATGAGGGACAGAGTCAATAGAGGTAAACAAATCACGATGTGGGGTAATGTGCTTTGTAGCACCACTATCAAAATACCACACGTGGGGATCTGTAGCAACTGACATACATGCATAATGGAAAGTAGGATCATAAGTGCACTGTGCAATAAATGCCCACTCTGCATCAACATCATTATCACAATCTCCTTTGACAAAAGACTCTACAATCGTTGCACTTGTATTGGACCCTATAGTGGATCCAGCCTCTTTCTTCTTAGCCTCTTTTGCGTTCAATTTTGGACACTGCTTGATCAAGTGATCATTAGCTTTACAATAATGGAAACGCATCTTCTTTTTGCCCTTATCACCAAATTTTTCAAACAAAGTGCTACCAACAGAAGCATTAGGAACAGAAGCTTTGCCACTCGCAGTAGAACCATAAGAAGTGGTTCCATTGTTGTTCCCACCTTTTCTTTGAGCTGCAATAAAAGCATGTTTTTACATGCACTCTGGTGCAACCGAAGTTGGTCTATGCAAGAAAGTGGTCTATGCTAAGTAAAGACATCATGCAGGTGCAGTGCAGAAGGCTAGAGCAGGTATGGAGTCCCTGGGCATACTGGTGGCAACCGGAATGTATGCTTAATGCGGCTTTTTAGGCCCAAAAAAATCTCCAAGGTGGCTCAGTTGGGATAGATAGTGAAGGTTCCCAAAGTTCCAAGTCAGTGCTCTAGAATGTAGTGCTCAATGTGCTCTAGAAGCGATCTAGACGGCTCGTCAAATGGAGCCCTAGTGTGCAAGATATTGAAGTTCTAAGTTAGAAGGTGTTGCTAATCCTCGACAGGCAAGGCAGATGGAGACAGGTGGCTAGAGTGGATATCAATAGATAGAGTTATAGTGCTAAAATTATAGAGCATGCTTGTCTTCTCAGATTGTCAATCAGAGCTCTAGATAGCAAGTTATGGCTAGTTGAAATTTTGTCGGGGCCTAGTTATGGGCCAGGCTAACCACATGGGGAATTGTGCCATGTAGTGTCTTTTAGATCTTGACAAGGTTGGAAAAGGTAGTAGGTGATGTATGGAGCTATCTGAAATAGACGGCTCAAAAAATGGGTGCATGAGCGTCGAGCTACAGCCTGGTAAAGCTGGCAGCACTTAGCGGTGGAGTCCAAATAGATATTTTTTTGGTTTTTTACGACCTCGGATGGAGAGCTCCAAGAAGGTCAAAAGCAACAAAGCTTGCCCATATTGGAGTCGGCACAATGGAGTCTTGACCGAGCTTTGCGGCTTGTGGATCCGACCTCAGAGCAATACATGGGAGTAGGCGGAAGGTGGGCCCAAAAGGGGAGTGTATGAGGGTTTTTTTTTAAGGATTATCAATGCCTTTAGAGGCTTGCTGACCCAGTGGGTGCCACATGGCAAGCGGAATAGCCCACATGCGCATGGAAAATAAGAGATCGTGGATTTATATCATCCAAAGCATGTGTTGACCGCTGGGTCAACAACACAACATAACTCAAGTTTCATACCAAAGTCTTATCTTTTGCGAGTTATGAAATGCTGCGGATTATGGCTATAAACGTCATTTGTAATGAGTAGTTATTCTAGTTTCAGAAGCTGGGGTGCAATGGCACTTCCAGATTGTAAATACAAAGCCATTTGACCCTTTCAACCCCATTTTTGGTTAAACCTAAGGTAGCCTTAGTACATAAGGTACCTAGGTCATTTTGTAAAGAAGACTTTTATCATAATCAAACTTTAGCGCTGCCGTCTACTGTGTGTGAGAGAGAAAGAGAGTGAGCGTGAGCTTCATCCTCTCTCTACGCCCGGCTCGCTCAACGCATTGGAGATCCGACTGCACCATTGATGTAGGCTCGAGGAGAGCTACGCGACGACGCCAAGCATTCCACGCGAGACGAAGCGCACACGCCGACCCATATACGAGCTATTTGTGGTCGTAAGTGTATCAAATGATGTCTGTTTTCTGTGTGCTAGTAGTTTACAGAATCGTGGCAACATAAGCTACGCATAGGTACTCATAAATTTCAATTTCGGGCACTTTCAAATTTTAGCTCTGTCATCCTACGTGTTTTCTGCAGATGGGTTTAGAGTGAGGATTTTGAGTGTAGAAGCTTAGGGACAGGTGTATCCTAGTGAGGGGATGGTGTTCCTTAAGTTTCCTACGAATCTGGCATGATTAGGTGAGTTACCTTACGTATGTGTGTATGTGGCTAGGTGGTGTAGTTGAGAGCAGTGAGGTTCTTGATTGTGGTTTAGTTGGCCTTCCAGAGTGTTGTATGTGTAGGATGGTCTCAGCTTGACAAGCTAAAGAGATTTCCTCCGTGTGCCTATCGTGTCATCTGTGTCCTCGATTGACATTATGTTGATCTAGGTAGTGTTTGCATGCACTTCATGGGTGTGTGAGACTTCCCGTCCAACATTGGTGCCGCTGCCGAGGACACAAGGACCTAAGTAGGTTTCCTACTAACACTCGTGTGATGGTTGCTTGATTTAGTTTCGGCTAAAGAAAGAATTTTTCTTAAGTGGATCCGGAAGAGGATATTCCGTGATCAAGTGGATAGCCAGGAAGCGTGTGTTTTGCCAAGGGTCTGCGACTAGATAGGTTTAGTTAGGATCTATGGATTAGAGTAGTTGTTGGTGGTCGAGTAATTTGTGAGGTGATAAAAGCATTTACTAGTCCGTGTGTGACAGTGAAGCGTTTTTCTACTCATAGATGCAAAACCCCATATGATTTGTAGGAGTAGCTTTAGGTAAGTGATCCGATTCTCATCTAGAGCTATTCATCATTGAATTATTTGCTAAAGTGCTTGATTGCATTTGAAATCACGGAAAAGTGTTTTTTTGAGGGTAAAAATGCATTAAACAAGCTTTTGTGGATATTTTTGTATGACTGACTGATGTTGTGCATATAAAACAACATATGCAAGGGTTCTGTGAAGAAAACCTGCAATTCTGTAAACATAGACATCCTACGCGTAGGATGTCTCAAGAGGGTTCTAGAGACCAAATTTTGAAATTTTGAGTGCACCAGTGGGTTCAGAGGGTAGGTTTTACCCTAGTAACATATTGACTTGAGTGTTTTTCCCTATTTTTGTTGACCAAAAGCCAAAAGGCGGAGTCAGAAAACGCAAAATTTCAGAAAAGGCTTAAATTGAGTGATTTTTGCATGTTTTTGCAATTGTGAAGCATGCTTACACTTGCTGAGAGCATAAGGAAGCATCAGGGACACTTCAGTCTCAAAAAATCAGTAGTAGACATCCTACGCGTAGGATGTCTACAGGGTGATTTGGTGGAAATTTTGAAAACCTGAGGTTACCAGTGTGTTTAGAAGGTAGGTTTTACCCTATTTTCACCTGGAAAGTGGAAATTTGACCAAATTTTGACAGATCAAAGCCAAAAGACGAGAATTGCCAGACATCCTACCTAAATTGTGTCCAAGGCATAATTTTTGAAACCAAGCCATAGGATGACTCCAAAGGCATGTTCTAAATGTTGTATTGAGTGCATGTGATCAATTTCATCTCATTTGGGTCATTGAAAGGAAGATTGAACAGACTTTAGCACTTTTGACTGAAAAAGGCAAGAATAGCTAAAAATTGGGACTTTTGAAATCCAAACCGAAATCTAAGCATACCACTAGGTTACTGACATCAAGGGGAAGCTGTGGGACAAGTCTGGGGTCAAACAGGCCAAAAAGACATCCTACGCGTAGTATGTCTTCTGTGTGATTTTGGACTTTAAACAAAATTTTGAGCATACCACTGTGATCAGCACCTTAAGGAGAGTCTGTGGTTCAAATTTGGGGCAATTCTGAGCAGTTAGATATCCTACGCGTAGTATGTCTAAGGCATAATTCTGAAACCAAAGTTCTATTGTGACCATAGCAGGGTGTTGTATAGCCTTAGGCAAGGCTCCTAGTCAAATTTGGTCCAATTTGGAGTTGATTTGACTTAGGAATTCATCAGAACAGACATAAGGCTTTTGGAACAGATTCTTGATCATTTGACCAACCTATAGGTGTCAGAATCAAAAAGTAAAAATAGTTGTGAGTTAAGCACATCAAGGGGAAGCTACAATGCAAGTTTGAGCTGAAACAGAGCAAAAAGACATCCTACGCGTAGGATGTCTCAAGCTTGATTTAGGACTCCAAACCAACCTATGAGCACACCACTGTGATCAGCACATCAAGGAGAAGCTGGGGTGAAAATTTCAAGTCATTCTGAGCAAAAAGACATCCTACGCATAGGATGTCTACTGCTAGACTCAATTGAAATTCTGAGTATACCATTGTGTTGCTGGACTCAAGGGGAGTCTCTGGACCAAATTTTGTTAAATTCTGAGCATATAGACATCCTACGCGTAGGATGTATCCAGGCCAGATCTAGGATCCAACTATACTTTTGACCATACAGAAGTGTTCACAGTGTCACAGAGATCCCAAATATTCTTCCATTCTAAAACTGCATTTCACTGTTTTGGCCATAACTTTCACAAACGGTATCGGATCAGAAAAGTTTTTATATCAAATCGTAGCCTGAGAGCGGCCCTACAGATCTTAGAGCAAAACTTGAACTAAATGCATGCCGATGGCAACCATTTAGTTCAAATTTGAAAAAAACACCGTTTAAGGCCTCAAAATTCATCCGGAAGTCAGGGGTGTCTGAAAGCGACAATTTGCGAGAATTGTGACGAAACGGTTGCGGTTTTGGACATAGTTTCGACTTTTCCCTAACCAAAGAACTTGAACACAGTGGACTAAGTCTACTTGAACCAAGAAAAAGCTCTTAAGCCTAGAAATCATGTCTACCCTAGATTCAAACGCAGCTTACACAAGCTTGGAGATCCCGACGATAGAGGAATATCCTCCCACAATGGATCTTCCAAACTTGCAATTGATAAAGACCCATCTTGTTGAGAGAGTCTGGATGATTGGTCATGAGAGTGAAGGACTATATAGATACATTGACGACAATGAGGTCAATCTTTATAGGTGCTCAGATCCATACCTAGAAGAGATAACAGATTACAAGCTCTTATATGTCTACTCATACGGAGTCAACTGTCAATGGAGATCTATAGTTGTCAACAAGTATGGACGCGAATATAGAGTTATAGAAAGCACAAATCCACAGACTGTACTAGAAAGAGGTGGATATTTGGTCAATGAAGGACCACACATGCCTCCACCAAACACGAGAATTCCTATAGGAATTCCAAGAAGAGAGCCACCAGGATTCCCTTCAAGAGCGATAACGAGAGAAGGATTGGGAGAGTCTCTATTTATACTTGTAGACAATCGACGAGTTAGATCATCCCAAGTCCAGAAATGGGTAAACAGAAAATAATCCAAAGATGAAGATCCGAGAGATCACGTAACGGCTTTTAGAAGAGTGATTAGAGCAGAAGAAGTTTCAGATTTTGCGACACAGTTTGCAGGATTTGGATTGACTCTAGAAGATGATGCAGCTACTTGGTTCGACTCGGTGGAAATATGGGATTTTGAGACCCTAGATGAGCTGTTTGAGGAGTTTATTGAAGAATTCTCGCCAAAAGGCATTGCTCACAACACAGTCTCACAAATCCATAGATTCAAACAGAAAGAGGATGAATCAGTACGCAAAGCATCATTACGGCTCAAGAGAATGTTAAGCTCTGTCCGAGAGCGGAATTACCTACGCAAGCACGACTGATGTTGATCTTTATCCAGGGAATGAGACATGCGGGCCTTCAGAAGGATCTGCATATGATAAGGAGGATGACGCTAAACGAGTTGATCAAAGAAGCTCTTTATCTAGTGGATAACTGTAAGGCATACAAAGAAAAGGACTTAAAGAGTCAAGGAGATGACACATCCTCTCAGCACAGTGTTTCACAGATAAGTGAGTCCATTGCCAAGCCAACGGCACCTATTGATCAAGAAAAGCTTATTGACGACTTGGTCAAGAGGTTGATTCCTCTTGTAAGGTCTGATTCGAGAGAGCCGAAGTGGTGTGAAATTGAGAGAAAATGGACGAACCATACGGGGGAAGAGTGCTATTATAGCATGGAAAATGCTAGGGAGAGGTATGTACAACCTGTTCTAGAAGCACCTACTCCACCTAGATACATTACGGGGAATGTGCCAGGACCAGTAGGAGTTTTAAGGCCACAGCTTGTCTTAGGACAACAACCTCCACTGCCAGGTGCTAGAATGCCGGTAGACATGAGATACATGCCAATGATGAAATCATCAAATAAACCAACGCCAGTACCAGCTACAATGTGGTATAGCAACCAAAGTGAGTACTACCCTTCGGAGCAAGAAAATGTGAGAGAAAAACAGGGAGTGATGAGGCCGGTACAACCTCCACCTCCTGGGTTTCAGTCGAAAGAAAGAAGGTATGAAATGGACGAAAGGACATTGCGATTCATTGCAAATAGCGGCTTATCTAGGTTAAAGCTTATAGACAGGAGGAAATGCTTAAAGAATCTCCTCAACCAGAGACAAATTGCCACAAAAGTCGTGACAACCACTTGGTCAAACAATGTCCTCATACGGAGATCACTGAAGTAAATGTCTATTGTCTTGAGTGTGGCATCACTCACTTGATCCCCGATTGCCCGAAAAAACCAAACCAACTCAGGAAAATCACGACAAATGTATCAGGGATTGTTCAGCTACCTAGTAGCTCAGAAAATGAAAATGTCGTACCAGTTCAAGTGGTTACGAGAGCGCAAGCCCAAAAGGACGCCGATGAGAATCCAGAGACAAAGAACATGGAAAGTGACACGAGTCCAAAGACAGATGATGGACCAAAGACAGACGCACCTAGTGAGAAAACCAAGAGCAAACGAAATAGTTGGAAAGCTAGAAATACTAGGATGAAATCACGCAGGGAACGAGAGCAAAAATCCCTAGTTGAGAAGCTTACCGAAGCTGAGGAGAAGATAAAACAACATGAGCAAAAGGAGGCACCTTCTCTTACACAGATGATCAAACCTCTAGAAGAACCATCCACGGATGAGAAACCGAGAAGTGCTAGTTCAGGAGGATCTGTGTTGGCAGAGAAGGTTAATGAGACATTAGATGCCCTCTTGAAAGCCTATGATGCGAGGCTCAAAAACAACCAAACCCAAGAACACAGGTGGATGACATATCCCTATACGGAACTAGAAAAGCAAAGGTTTGAAATGTGCCATAAAATGATTCAAACAGCCCAAGCTTTACCAGAACCACCAGTTGCAAAACCTGAGGATGTGATCTGTGTCATTCCTACACAAGTAATCCCACCAAACCAGGAACTAAAAGAGCCAGATTCTAGTCATGAGCACAGACCAAACCTCAAAGACCCAGCATTAGAACCAAGGATAGTACTGAATACCACGGATAACTCTTCCGAGGGATTTCACCAAGCTATACCTGAGGATTGTAAAGAGATAGATGGTCTTGACGAATTGTGGAAACAAGTCAGAGAGGCCAATGAAGCCGATGACCTAAGAAGACGAGTAGACAAGACTGGTGATGAACGAGGAGTGTTTCTACCACCAATAGAGGAATTTGAGACTGGATCTCAAATGAATCTAGACGTGCAATCGTGTTGGGGCGACAAAGGATCTGTACAATCTATGGATAGTCAACCCCATTCGCTAAGAACACTACCGTCCTACATGGGAGAGTACGAGACCAAGTCAGATGTGGTTGCAGTCCCATCAAAGAGATTGTCTCCCAACAAGGCCATCGATTCAAAGGGGCTAGTAGATATTCTATCTACCCCAGTCACCTGTACAATAATGTTAGCCGAGTTGCTCAGAATAAGACCAAACATGTGGGCTAATTTGGGTAAATGTCTAGAGAAATTTGGTGTAAAAACTCCCATGACTCAAATCGAGGAGAGCATCAAAGAGCTTGAAATGCCTCAACTAAATACTAGGCCAGTGCCATTAAACAAGGTAGGCGAGTATTACGAGGGAGAAGATGGAAACACCACCCTTTCTATGGAATTCAATGGTGTAAAAACCATGGCAATCCTTGACAGTGGAGCTGGTGTGGCCATTGCAACCAAAGAGGTTTGGAAAAAATGGGGAAAACCTGCCTTGATATCCACACGAATGACCCTGCAGCTTGCAGACGGACACAAGGAAAAGCCCATAGGAATGCTAGAAAAAGTACTTGTTACTTCTTGTGGCATTGAATATGAACACACTTTTGCTGTTGTTGACTTTGGCAAGAAGAACAACTATGACATCATTCTGGGAAGACCGTTCATGCGACAATTGAAAATGGTCCAAGATTGGGGTTATGACCATATATACCTGAGACATATGGAAACCATAACAAAGATAAACTTGAGGGACCATAGCTATAAGGATGTGACGAGAACACCATTTGAGGAGTTTGATTCCTCCACAGTAGCAGGATCAGAACTTCCAGCTTGGTTAGGTAAGCCTAAAGAACTGTGGATGTGTGGAGCTTCACAATGTAGTAGCTTGAAACGTGAGGAATGTATCCTAGAGCGGGTTATAGAGGATATGGACTATATCCCAGAACCATTTCCTGAAGAAGAGTTAGAGCCTTTTGGATGGGAACACATCTTGGCTACTCTGGACGTGTGCGCCGTGGAGGATGCTCCCACAACAAAGTTTTGTGATGAAAATGGCTATGATGTCGTTCCTTATTTTGCAGTGAGTGTAATCTAGGAAAACGAAGAGTTCTAGACATCAACAAGCTCTCGAAATAAGGAGCAAACGAAGAAATGTGGAGAATCAAAAGATGAAGAAGACGACGAGTTCTATGACTCTGTAGAACACTTTGAGCTTCAAGAAGATCAACAACCCGGGAATCAATGTCATCGCTACACGAATAAAGTGCATCAAAAGTGGATTCCAAAGTCCTCCGTGAAGACACAGCCACCACAAGCATCCTCATACATGGCTCCTAATAAGGATGCTAAGACTCAGCTAGGAGAAATATGACCCGAGCAACGAGCTAACAATGCTCTAATCAATGGTCTAGAAAAGTCCTCCAAGAAACTACCACCCACGAGCAAACAGACAGTAACTTTCCACTACTAGCCAAAAAATCAAGGGAAAGTACAAGAAGTCAACCTTGCTGAGGATAGTAGCGATAGTGATGAATCTTACGACATCCCCTATCATCAACTCAGGCCATCACTATCACCAACCCCTTCAACAACAACCATGATAGGTCAAAAGAACAGGACAACAAGTCAAAGCCAAAAAGCTCGACAAATCTGGATACTGAAAAGCCAGATTGGCCAAAAACACATATGGATCAAGAAGACAAAGATCTCTAATGACAAATCACAAGATCCAACACCAAAACAAAAGCAAGAAAAGCGTGCACGAACATGTAAGAATATCACAAAGTCGCAAGCTTTCAACTCAGGTTTGGGTTCCAAAGAAGTTGATTCAAGCACAAAAAAGTCAGGAATTCATTTGGATTTGAAAACAACCACAGTATCAACTTTCAAAGCCTAAATCCCGTCACCAACCAAGCGTACAAGGGCTGAAGCAAAGACCACTGTTGACTCACACAACAAAAAGGTGGATCCCAAAGAAGTCTCTTCAAACACAAATGAAGCACGGGCAAGTATGGGTTCCCAAACAAGAGCTAGCAACAAAAGAGCCAATAATCGCAAAAAAATGGGTCCCAAAGAAGAACAAAAAAACTGTTGTCAATGCATTGCCGCTTGAATTCTTACAATTCTTCCTACGATTACAGTACAGTTAGAAGATAGAAAGTCGCTTCAATCAAGCAGCGATACAGGATCTCCAAGGACCATTACATTGCTTAGAATAGGAAGCCTCGCCAACAAATGTCAATAAGCAAATTGCTTATACCCACATCTTGCACAACATAAATCTTTTCCATGCATTGACTGTGTATGCATAATAGGGCTACATTACAAGGCCTGCATAGGCACAACTTTTAATTGCCCAAGCACAACACATACCCTTTGCGATACCCTGTCGTAAAGGATGACTCCAAATAGGAAGGGGGGAGGCATTCTGAATGCGGACCTAACATTATGACTATTAGAGGGAAATGTTTTGTGAGATGCATGGAATTTTTGCGTTTTATTGTGATAATTTTTTTATTTTTTATTTTTAAACAAAATTTAGAGTATATGCCCTCATAGTAGTGTTACAGAGAGTATATGGACAAAATCCATATATGAGTCCCTAGGGACATGTGTATAGTGTACATAGCATTTAGATTTCTATTTGAATTATTTTTCTTTTGTTTAGTTGTTTTAAGATTTTCTTTGTTTATTATTAAGAAAAAAAATTAAAAAATCCATAATCCACATGAAGAAAAGGCTGACGAGACGCCTGAGCACTACAAAGAGAAGAAGGTACAGGAAAACGATGAAACTTCATGAAGTATGTCTCAGCAGCCACTACAATAGCCGAAGAGCTTGTCACAAAGCAGTGTCAACATGCAACCGACAAGTCATACAAGTCAGAGTCGAGTAGCTATGCCACAAAATGAGTGAGGTGTTAGTCCCAAAGCTTCAAGTAATATTCTCTGTGGTCTAAGCGTCTTAGCTATTCTAGGTACTGCTCAAGCTGGAAGAGTTGAGCATATTTACGTTGTGTCTCTCATGCTGGTATAGGTGAGCAAAAGAGTCGAAGTCTAAGTACCTAAATCTGGTGAAGTGAAGGAGAAGGTCCAAAAGACACTCACGTACTGAGCACAGTGAGATACGAGTGGAGAAACTTCTACATCGAAAACCCTTCTTGGAAAGGTGGAAGCTATTGAGACATCTTTTGATGTCACATGTGAGACATTTATTCCTCGAAACACCCATCATCTCCTTCTTTCACATTGCATGCTTTTGTTGACAAATTTCTCATATGCATATAGAGTGTCCCATAATTGGCACTTGCATCAGGCACTCTTTCCGTGTTTCACCCAAGCACACACCTTTCATGAACATGTACTTCACGTTCAACTGCTCAACTCCAATAAGAGCGTATACCAAAGGCATTTTTTTCCCACCGGGTTTTTTCCCTTTGGTCATCCAGGTTTTAGACCCTAATCTAAAGACACCTATCACCATCCTCTTGTACATATTCCTTCTACATCAACAATAAGGAAATGCTACTCAAATCAATTGACAAATGAATTGGAGCACCAATTTCAGATCATAGCATAATTCTCCTCAATGGCGAGTCGAAGAATGGCCTACAATGACAAAGCTGCAGACAACACTAACAACATGATTGCACAGGAACAAAGAAGTCCCCAATGAAGAAGAGCAGACATAAAAGAAATCGGAGGATCTCAAAAGATGAATGGTTACGATGATAGACGTCCGCTCTAATGGATCATAGTTCTTGTTGTGGTTCGACAAAGATACAAGCAGTGCAACAGATGAAGCCAAAACAACAGCAAAGTGTAGACCGTTGGGTCAACATCACAACATAAATCATACAAAGTTTTCATTGCCTCACAAGATCAGAAAGCCAATCACTCAATTATACAGATTGTAGAAGTTGTTTCTGAGAATCACAAATACTCCGAATTCACAGATTTGCTGGAGCAAGTGATGGATGGAGGTTTCTCTATCCATGATGATAAGAGTCAAGTTAAACGACATTGGGTTCTTTTGAATTTAGATCTGGCAGTAGACCTATAATGTCAGAAACAGATGTTGCAGCTCGGAGCGTGGATGTGAAAGACATAAAGTTCGTCATCAATTATGATTTTCCTGAATCATGTGAAGACTATGTACATCGGATTGGACAAACAAGACAAGCTATTGCAAAGGCTATAGTCTATACTTTCTTTCCAACAACAAAACGACAGCTAAGACCACATCGCCATCGACAATCAGGTCATGTCGGGGATGACATGAACGCGGAAGGGGGGAATGTTGACCGCTGGGTCAACAACACAACATAATATTGTGCACAATAGCACATCCCTAGCTTGGTGCATAATTGGTGTAGCATGTTTAGCCATTGCTAACAAAGAAGAGAAGATTCAATGAAAGATGCTTGTAAGTGGAATCATGGCCACAAAATCTTAGATTGAGTTAAATATAGACAAGATGAAGGAGAAAATCTGCAAAACAAAGGTAGATATGGAGCTCACTACTCCACTCTACACAGTACATGATAGACTTACATAAGGAGGGCATAAGAAACATGATGATAGGGACATGCACCTCAAGGACCTAAAAAGAACAAAGAAAAGCCTCCTAAGGACATTTTTAGTAGAGGTTGTATCTTCAAAACCCTTTGAACTACAAGCCACACAAATAGAAGTAGTGAAAATTGTGATAAGGATCTTTTGGAGGTAGATCCACCACTAGAGTTTAAATTTGAGGGGCACACTCATGAAATCCAAGTATGAGGTGAATCTTCTTGTCCTTCCAAAAAACCACATTCTTTTGTAAGTTTCATCAAACTCATCACACTCCTTAACATATCTATGGTCTTCACTATCACACCACATGCATCGATCCCAACCTTTGCATGGAGGTTGCTACCTAGGCTCATAAGTAGACCCTTTTGTAGCTAACCCTTCAAATTTTATAGTTTTGAAATTCAAATTTAACTCTTGAATACCTTTCACTAGTTTGTCAAGAACCGGCTCCTCCACTTTGAATATTGTTGAGGATGACTTCTCCTAAGTTTCCTCTTCCACAACATCCATGACTTCGACCACAATCAGCTTATCAGCGCTCATGTGCCGTTTTACAATCATATTCACCACTTTAGTGACTATCTTCCAATCAGACGTTAAGCGCAATTCGCTTGTTGATGTTAGGAAATAAGACGTAGCTAAATAGATAATTGAGTAGATTACTTAATGGAGAGAGACAGATTTATATGCACGAGATTATAGAGTAGAGAGAGAGAGAGAGTACACACGATATACGTGGTTCACCCAATGTGGGCTACGTCCACGGGAAAGCAGCCACTCAATGGCTTTAGTACTTCAAAACAAGAAGTAGTTTACAAAGGGATTATACCCTTAATGGAGCTCCCGCCTTGCTTCACTCTCACCACCTCACACTCACCTTGTTGCATCAACTTCACACTATGAAATGTGTGTAGAAATGGCCTCCTTTTATGGGCCAAAAGAGCTGCCCTCTCTTATGAGAGACAGCCATGTGTAGCCGCCCTTGTGCGAATAAGTCCAAATCGGACCCTCCAATCCGCCCATGTGTGGCCGCCCTTGAGAAGACAAGTCCGCTTTTGAATTCGGCCACCGGCCACTGGCCATTGACTTCCGACCACCGGCCACCGGCCATTGACTTCCGACCACCGGCCATCGGCCATTGACTACCGGCCACCGGCCAACCAACCGGTTGTTTTCCGACCACTTTCCGACCGCCGTCCGGCCATAATATCCCGGCGAAAAGGAATATTCCGGCTATTGACTTCCAACCACCGGCCATCGGCCATTGACTACCGGCCACCGGCCAACCGACCGGTTGTTTTCCGACCACTTTCTGGCCGCCTTCCGGCCATAATATTCCGGCGAAAAAAAAGTCTCGGGGGCCTCCGCCCCCAAGGCCTTTAAAGTTGCCCCTGATTCTTGTCCGTGAAAATTTTGGTTTCCGGTGAGTGATTTTCCTTCACGCACGATGGCTTCTCCTCATAATGGGGGCCTTACAAATGTGCGCTTTTACCACAGAAAATTACAAGGGTAAATCAGGCTCCATACTTAACAATCTCCCACTTGGAGACTGATCTCTAAACCAAACCTGTGACTGCTTTCCATTTTGGCTTCTTATCCTTGAATGCCGATTGAAGATGAGCAAAAGCTCAACTTCTCCTTGTTGACCACCTTTGTAAACATGTCTGCAGGATTTTCACTTGTATGCACCTTTCCTAGCTTTAGCTGTCCCTCTTCCAAAAGAGTGCGTATGAAGTGATATCTCACCTCAACCTTGAATGAAAGGCTGAGTTCTTCACAAGATGGATAGCGCTTTGGCTATCACTGTACAACACACAATTGTCTTGTTTGAATCCAAGCTCTTCTAAGAATCTGTGGAGCCATAGAATTTCTTTGCTTGCCTCCGTCATTGCTACATACTCTGCTTCCGTGGTAGAAAGTGAAACCACTTTCTGCAGGTTTGAAGCCCAGCTTACTGTTGTGCCTCCGACCGTGAACACATAGCCAGTAGTGCTCCTTCGAGTATCTTTGTCACCTGCCATATCTGCATCAGCATACCCTTCTAGAAAAATATCAGTTCCTCCAAAATACAAAGCATTTGTTGTTGTCCCTTTTAGATACCTAAGTATCCACTTCACAGCTTGCCAATGCTCTTTACCTGGGTTGTCCATGAACCTACTCACAGCTCCCACTGCATGTGCAATGTCTGGCCTTGTCCAGACCATAGCATACATTAGAGAACCTACCGCTGCAGCATATGGAACTTTAGACATATAGGCTATCTCCTCTTGTGTCTTTGGACACATATCCTTCGTTAGTTTAAAATGACCAGCCAAAGGTGTAGAAACTGGTTTTGCATTTTGCATTGCAAACCTTTCTAGTACCTTCTTGATGTAATCTTCTTGAGATAGCTTTATTGTCTTCTTCGTCCTGTCCCTTGATATTTTCATACCAAGTATCCTCTTTGCAGCACCTAAATCTTTCATTGAAAAAGATTTGGACAGCTCCTCTTTTAGGTCTTTGATGTCCTGCATGTTAGCACTTGCAATCAACATGTCATCAACATACAACATTAGGATGATGAATTTCCCATCTCCCAAATTCTCCGTGTAGACGCAGTGATCCGAGTTGCATCTTGTGAATCCATGATCCAACATCCATCGATCAAACTTCAAGTACCATTGTCTTGATGCTTGCTTTAAACCATACAAGCTCTTCTTTAATCTGCAAACCATTTTCTCCTTACCTTTTACTTCATACCCCTTTGGTTGAAGCATGTAGATTTCCTCCTCTAAGTCACCGTGAGGGAATGCCGTATTTACATCCATTTGCTCGAGATTTAGATCATGAGCAGCCACAAGGCTTAAGACAAGCCTAATTGAGTTCATTTTTACAACAGGAGAAAATATTTCATTGAAGTCAATACCTTTCTTTTGAGAAAAACCTTTTACCACAAGCCTAGACTTGTACCTTTTCTTCCCACCTTCTTCTTCCTTTAGCTTATACACCCATTTGTTTTGAAGTGCCCGCTTACCTTTAGGCAACTCAACCAACTCCCATGTTTGGTTGCGATGTATTGAGTCCATCTCCACTTGCATGCTCTTCGTCCATTCTTCTTTGGATTCATGTTGCATAGCTTCTTCATATGATTCCGGCTCTCCAGAATCTGAGATCAAGAGATGGTTGAAGGAAGGAACAAACCTTTCTGGAGGTCTACTTGATCTTGTAGATCTTCGGGGAATAGGTTGAGGCTCCTCATTTGGTTGAAGTTGTTGCACATTGTCACCGTTTGCAGTCCTTGAGTCTTCACCATCCTCAAGCTCCATGTACTCATCACTTGTTTCTTTTGTTTGTTTTCTTTCCAAGTACTCTTTGTACATATTTTATTCGTTAAAAATTACATCCCTAGTCCTTAAGATTTTACCATCTTCAGGATTCCATAGGCGATACCCAAAGTCTCCTTCTCCATAGCCAATGAAGAAACACTTTTTGGACTTTGCATCTAACTTTGATCTTAGGCTTCTATCTATGTGCATGAAAGCCTCACACCCAAACACTTTGAGAAATGCATAATTCACCGGTTTACCTGTCCATGCCTCTTCTGGAACTCCCCCATCCAATGCCGTTGAGGGTGACCGATTGATTAAGTACACAGACGTACTTACAGCTTCCGCCCAAAGCTCAAGCCGTAGGCCTGCATGTAGCCGCATGCTTCGTTCTTGTTCCATGATTGTCCTGTTCATCCTTTCCGAAATCCCATTTTGTTGAGGTGTCCTTGGGGTTGTCCTTTGCCTCCGAATGCCATTGCTAGCACAAAAGCTTTCAAAAGCTTGGCTGCAATATTCGCCTCCATTGTCAGATCTGAGGCATTTAACCTTGGTACCTATTTCATTCTCCACAAAGGCTTTCCACCTTTGAAATATGGAAAATACATCGGATTTATTCTTCATGACATAAACCCATGTTTTTCTAGTTGCATAGTCTATGAATGTTATATAGTACAATGAGCCACCAAGTGATGGTGTACTTGCAGGACCCCAAACATCAGAATGAACCAACTCAAGTTTTTTATTTTTTCTTTCATTTCCTTATTTTTGAAATTTTACCCTCTTTTGTTTACCATAAACACAATCTTCACAGAACTCTAAGTCCACTTCTTTCAAACCTGGTAGAAGCTTCTTTGTTTGAAGGATTTGCATTCCTTTGGCACTCAAATGCCCGAGTCGGTAGTGCCACACCGCACTGTCAACTTCTGTAGTTGCTGCACAAGGTGAAGGTTTCGTGCTAACAATACACAAGTAAAGTGTACCGACTTTTTCACCCTTGACAACCACCAAAGATCCCTTTGAGATCTTCCACCGTTTGTTTCCGAATGCAATTTTGTGACCTTCATCGTCCAATTGTCCTGTAGAGATCAAATTTTTGCGAAGAGAAGGAACATGCCTAACATCTTTAAGCTTCCATTCATTTCCGTTAGCAGTTTTGACAGAAACTGTACCTTTGCCGACAATCTCACAAGCTTCATCATCTCCCAAGTATACATACCCAAACTTACCTTTGGTGTAGTCTTGGAAATGTTGCTTGTGTGGTGTCGCATGGAATGAAGCCCCGGAATCTACTATCCAAGAATTAGACACATTGTCTAATGAGAGAATTAGAGCATCTTTCTCTACTTTACCTGCCACATTGGCCTCCGATGTTGGCTTGTTGTCTTGAGACTCTGTCTCCTTCTTCTTCTTGGACCAGCAATCCTTCTTGACGTGGCCCTTCTTGCCGCAGTTCCAACATTCAAGAACTGACTTTGTGCGTGACTTGCTCCGCCTTGAGCGATCACGACCCTTTTGGTTTTTGAACCTCTCCTTAAGCCTTCCTCTTGTTTCCACTGATAGTGCAGCACTTGATGATTCTCCTGTGCTTCTCCTTCGCATTTCCTCGCTTAGGAGAACACCCACAACATCATCAAACTTAAGAGTATTTGTGCCAGAGATAGAATTACTTACAGCCATCACAAGGCTGTCCCAACTATCCGGTAGAGATGATAGTATAAGGAGAGCTCGCACTTTGTCATCGAAATTGATTTTCACTGATCGAAGTTGACTTATGTTTGTGTTAAAGTCATTTAGGTGTTCTGCAACTGAACCATTCTCTGCCATCTTTAGATTGAACAAGCGCTTCATAAGAAATACCTTATTGGATGCCAATGGTTTCTCGTAGAAGTCGTCAAGTGACTTCATCAAGTCCTCCGTGGTCTTCATCTCCGAAACATTGAAGGCCACCGTTGACGCCAAGCTTAACCGGATTGTTCCTAGTGCCTTTCGATCAAGGACAATCCATGCTTCATCTGCCATTGTTGCGGGCTTCTTCGCAAGACCGCCTAGTGGCAAATAGAGGTCCTTCTGGTAGAGATAGTCTTCAATCTGCATCTTCCAATGTTGGTAGTTTTTTCCGTTGAACTTCTCAATCTTGAGCTTCCCTTCCTCCGCCATAACTCCCACTCAATTCCAGGAATCCTTTCCTTGAGATAATTTAGCTACGAGCAAACCTTGCTCTGATACCTGTTGTTAGGAAATAAGACGTAGCTAAATAGATAATTGAGTAGATTACTTAATGGAGAGAGAGAGAGAGAGTACACACGATATACGTGGTTCACCCAATGTGGGCTACGTCCACGGGAAAGCTGCCACTCAATGGCTTTAGTACTTCAAAACAAGAAGTAGTTTACAAAGGGATTATACCCTTAATGGAGCTCCCGCCTTGCTTCACTCTCACCACCTCACACTCACCTTGTTGCATCAACTTCACACTATGAAATGTGTGTAGAAATGGCCTCCTTTTATAGGCCAAAAGGGCTGCCCTCTCTTATGAGAGACAGCCATGTGTAGCCGCCCTTGTGCGAATAAGTCCAAATCGGACCCTCCAATCCGCCCATGTGTGGCCGCCCTTGAGAAGACAAGTCCGCTTTTGAATTCGGCCACCAGCCACCGGCCATTGACTTCCGACCACCGGCCATCGGCCATTGACTACCGGCCACCGGCCAACCGACCGGTTGTTTTCCGACCACTTTTCGATCGCCGTCCGGCCATAATATTCCGGCAAAAAAGAATATTCCGGCCATTGACTTCCAACCATCGGCCATTGACTACCGGACACCGGCCAACCGACCGGTTGTTTTCCGACCACTTTCTGGCCGCCGTCCGGCCATAATATTCCGGCGAAAAAAAAGTCTCGGGGGCCTCCGCCCCCGAGGCCTTTAAAGTTGCCCCTGATTCTTGTCCGTGAAAATTTTGGTTTCCGGTGAGTGATTTTCCTTCACGCACGATGGCTTCTCCTCCTAATGGGGGCCTTACAAATGTGCGCTTTTACCACAGAAAATTACAAGGGTAAATCAGGCTCCATACTTAACAGGTGAATCCTCCAACAATTGCACCATACTTTTTTGAGGATCAGTAGCCTAATAAACAATTCAACATTCTAATCCTTCATCAAATTTATTTTGAAACTCCCGTAGCAACTCTAGTGAAGATAAATTTTTATTTTTCTTCTACACCCACTTCATGACGCTCTGTCTGGTTATCCTTTTTGCAAATACTCAAGAAAATATTTCTCCTATAGCACCTTCTTGAATTCCTACCAATTTGGTCCTTCAGCTGCCTAAATCTGTTTAATTTGGTCCCTAAGTTTTGGCACCGCAATTAAATGAAACCCTTCTACTGTATTTCAATTATCCATTCCATTATCTTCCATTGCTTGCTCGTAGATATTGCAAAATTTGCTAATATCCCGATATCCCGAATTTCAAATCACTGTAATTTATATGTGACTGTCTGCCGAGATTTACAAATCCGCTCTTGTAGATTATAGTGTTGTAGTGCAGACAGTTGTTGTTGTATATATGTTGTAAACTACTGCATCATCTATTGCATGGCTGCCTCTTGCGGTGTAGACATCTTTCTCCACAAGTTCTTCCCACCCCGGCTCAGTTTTGCGTCGAGTTCACCAAGTTGTTAGAGGATTAAGGGTTCGAAGGCGAGCCAGGTCAGTGCCATGCTGCTAGCTGTGGGAAAAGAGAGGACAAGAAGAAGCACCACACCGTACAATAGACCAATAGTTGCTTTTAAATGAAATTATTTACGAAAACAGATGGATTTGCTAACATGAACGAGATAAGATTCACATTGCCCAAGCAACATCATTAACGGCACCACAATGTAATTAAATTGTAGATTATGGAATTTAAACTCCCTTACAATGGGTTAACCCGGTTGAATATAGATACAATAGAGAAATAGCTAAAGAAACTACATAGAAGAAGTGAAAGTAGATGGAGAGACCACTGCGATCTTAATGGTGGTCCGATTAGCCGTCGTATCATCCTCCCAAAAACTCCCTCCTCTTGATCTTCTGTGTCCTCCAAAAGCTCTTTGTTCTTGATCTCTCTAAGGAAAAAAATTCTCTGCTCAATAATTCTCCAACAACACCCAAAAAAATGCCAAAAAAAATTATTTTATAGCCCATCTACTCATTTTTTGGTACACCTTAGGAGCACCGGACACTTGTCCTTTCAATTTTGAGTTTTTGCATGTGGAAGTGCCCCTTATAGGGGAGTGGAATCCTTCTCCCTCTCTCCGTACATGACTACTCCCCTCCTTGACCATTAGCGATATTGCTTGTGGTGGGAGAACTTTGCCCTCAAAAAGGTTAGTGCCCCTTAGGGAGCAGGACTGAACCTCAGCGGGCTCCCACGTCAACAACGGTGCGACACCAACATAGTCGATGACAGCTGCAAGACCACACGGCCACGTGCCGCCTTCCAGTGCCAAAATCACGATCGACAAACAGCTCACACGGTGCGCACATCTCTATCGCCATGACCACCACCTGAGAGAGCTCTCTATCCTCTTCACTTCCCTACAATGGGTCACAACTTTAGCTATAAACCCTTCCACTACACGTTTTGGTTTTTCATGTGAGATTATCTTCCCTCCTTCCTTGCCACATGGTTGCAGCCCATGGAGGAACCTTTCAAGCCCCCAAAATCACCACAAGAAGCAAAGAAAAAAAAAAGTTTTTGTCCCCAGCTTCCACTTTCTGCAGAGATATGCTCAGAAACTAGATAGTTGAGCCATCATGCCCCGGTGAAACTCTATCACCCCAACTTCAAACCACTTGGCCCTTGCTGACTTCCGACTTTCCCAGACCCGCCAACTGGGCAAACAAAATCGAGAAAAGTCATTTCTTCACCCCGTTAATAACTGACGGCGCCTTCAACTCGCAGTATCTTGCCGATCGGCACTTTGATTGACAAGTCGTAAATTCCTATAGCCGTCACTTGCCACATTCTTTGCATACAAACCCTGACAAGGCTTCAAATCCTTCAGATGACACATTAGCCGAGGCGACCAATCTGGTACAGAACTGGCCCCCTATAAAACTTAAACTGGTAGTATCTTGGTAGCCAAAACTATTGATCTAGAAAGACCGATGCGCTCCACAAAATGAACACTTAAGTTCCATGCATTCGCTTCACCTTTAATCCCTCATCTGTAGTTGCCCAATCCGGTACAGATCTGCAAACCTCTCAAACTTCAAATTGGCATAACTTCCTATCCATAGCTCCAATTGACAATCCATAAAGACAAGCTTGTAGAGAACCTTGAGTACTGCAATTCTAGTCTATAAACTCCCATTTGTGATCACTTCCACCATACTCTCTTTTAGCATTAACAAAATAACTTTTTGGCTCTTTAAAGCCGCATCTGGCATACTTTTAGCTTAAAATTGACTTGTTATCAAGCCCTGACCACTGATCACTAAATACATAGCCTTCAAAGAAGCTTAATCTTCATCCCTCTGCTCACTTTTCCTCAATGGAAGGGAGCTACACGATAGTGCTTTAAAAAAAACTTTTTGGCCAATTTTTTGGCACTAGAAGGCCAGTAAGATGCCTCATTGACATGCACAAAAGGAGTGGGAAGTTGATCCATACAACATTATTGGCATCTCATCCAATGAGAAGGCCCACATCTATTAGAGGGTCACCGCGATGAACGTCTATAGCATAGCTATCGGTTACTAACATAATGTCAATACTCAGGAAAGTGACTCGGATGGGGCACGAAGACTCTTTGAGATCATCAATCTCAAGAAGTGAACCTTAACAACCTAACTCACCAACTCAACAAGCAAACCAACACTCAATGATTAGGAAATCTGCTTATGTCCTTTCTCACAGCTCTAGGTCATCACACCATTTTGGCAATCGAACGGACTCGAAATGCAATGGAACTTTAAGAGGAGGTCTAGGGCACCTAGGGGATCTATCCTACCAAGTATGGTCGCAATCCAACAGGGTACCAAAAACACACTTCATCATCAAAAAGGTCTTGAAAACTGTAACAGAACTATCCAAAAAGGTTGCCTTGTGGTCTAGGAACACTCTCCTATGGTCAAAATGTCATAAAATAGTGATTTAAGCACTCAGATTTGCAATTAAGGCTCACAAACGTGTAGTCACGAACCACAACAAAAGTATTGACAATGCTTATACTTAAATGAAAGAGCAAAGAGAGAAGAACACAATGCAAGTTTCGAAATAAAAACTGATTACCCAATCGTTAGAAAAGTTGATTACAAGTTGGAGCAGCTTTGTAGCTTGAGCGTACGTTTTTCAGAGCTCCTTTATTAAAGATAAGCCCTCTTTCACATTAAAGTTATTGACCTTTATACCTAGGATATTCTAAATGGCCAGTGGCCGGTTCACATGGACTTTTACGAATGTCATGGCGGCATTACAACTCATGAAATTGACCTGCTAAGTCTCTGGAATTAGGATTTACACATAGTATCACTACACTAGCTCAAAAAACTAATAGAGTACAAATGTGGTGTCCGGCTACACCGTGATGGACGTCTATAGCATAGCTATCTGGCACTAACGTAATGTCAATACTCAAGGAAGTGACTCGGATGGGGCACGGAGACTCTTTGAGATCGTCAATCTCAATAAGTGAACCTTAACAAGCAAACACACCAAATCAACAAGCAAACCAACACTGAATGATCAGGAAAATTTGCCTATGTCCTTTCTCACAGCTCTAGACCATCACGCCATTTTTGCACTCGAACAAACTCGAAATGCAACGAGACTTTAGGAGGAGGTGTAGGAAACCTAGGGGCACTATCCTACCAAGTATGGTCGCAATCCAATAGGGTACCAAAATCACGATCCATCATGAAAAAGGTCTTGAAAACTACAATAGAACTATCCAAAATGGTTGCGCTATGATCTAGGAACACTCTACTATGGTCAAAACATCATAAAATAGTGATTTAATCACTCAAATATGCAACTAAGACTCACAGACGCTGATGGAGCAAAAGACATCGTGTGCACACTCACACACCCAAACATCTCAACACCACACAAGGAATTTGCTTAAACTCCAACCCACACACAATTCAACTTCCAAACACCTCGAGCTACAAGCCCTTGGATGCCCGCAAACACTACAAGGTGAGCCGAGTTGATCAACACTTGATATCACACTTGATGGTGACCAAGATATACAAGAAAAACCATCCAAAACTCAAAAAATACAACCACAAAAGGCCTCTCTCAAACCATTGCAAAGCCTTCACCAAACTCCAATCTGCTGGATTCTTTGGAGTGGCGTCAACCCTAATGGCAACGATACAGGGTCACATAGTCTTGCAAAAAGCCACACCTTCTTCCCTCAATTCCTCGGAAACACACATCCATGGAAATCTCAGAACTTCCATAGACTCTCCCAAGTGCAAAATTGAAGTGAAGAAACTCTCATTCACTCCTCCACACACTCAAAAACAGGACGCGAACGCGATGGGACTGCATTAGACCACCTGTAGGAACCGTGCTTCCTCCCACACATAGAGAGGTGAAATTGTTGAAATTACACATCAAAAGTTCCCTTGCCTCAACATTCAGAGCACTAAGAGTGATGTGTCAATTTGAAGCCTTTTCACACCATTTTTGGTCATTTTTTGACCTTATTAGCCCCAATTTTGACCGTCGACGGACATTTTTCGCGGGAAAAACCCCAAACGGACTCCAAAATTTAACAAACTTTGTACACTTGTTCCTTAATACCCAAAGTCATTTTCCACATCCCCATATTGCATTTTTGACCACTTGTAGGGTGGTGCATGCATTACCGTAGATCAGGCACCGCAAATAGATAGTTGCCATTAGGGTTGACGCCACTCCAAAGAATCCTTGCACACATAGAATTCATCTGTATCACCTTCATAACCGAACACCTCTTCATCATGACCACTAGAGGGTTGCCCAACCCCGAGCGCTAGTAAAGAACGTGGACCCAAGGTCACATTAACCATCATAGAATCATCCTCTCCTACATCATCTTCACTTAATGTGGAAACTCCATGGCCATAGCCCATGATCTCAACGTCAAAGCAAGCATCCATGTCCTGTTGCTACAAATCTCCTTCCCAAAACATACGTCGCTCTTTGTGCAACACTACCATATCCTTCAGTGGATCTAGTGACTCTATGTCAACATCGCATACATCATCACACCAACTCTCACAAGCATTAAATGTGTCACCATTGTAGGCCGTCTCATCCTTGTCAATTTCACTCTCATTATCTTCACTTTCCATGCTAGTGCTCAAATGTTTGCATTCATCTACTATGTCCTTTCCATTTTGCACCATAGGCATGTGTATGGTCTCCACAACTAAGTTTACATACTTCATTTGCATCGACCTTGAGCATATGGGCATTTGCACCTGTCTCCAAGCTATTATCCTTGCTAGCATGAGCATATACAATCATGGATTTATGCACATAAAGGTCATCCACACTATCAATGCTGGGTATAGAAAAAGGGCACTTCATGCCTGTAGCAACACACAATTTTCTCTCTTTTTGTAGCACTATCTTCAATGCTTCACACATTGATTTGGGCTCTTTCTCTTACATTTTCATCTTAAAGACCGGTCTCAACAAACTCGTGAATACTTTTACTATTTGGCTATTTGCAAAAGGAGAATGAAATTCCTCTTTAGACATGGCTTCCACATGCAATAGATAATCTTTCCAAACTCTCCAAGCATCATCAAACTCTTCACCAAAAATCTACAACGGGCTCCTGCTCTTGCATAAACAAACTAGTGACCTATTTCCATGCATCTTGGTGAGGGATCACCTTCTTGAACCGCTTCAAAAAGCATCTCTTAAACATGTCCCAATTGCCCTTCTCATCTTGTCACAAGCTATCATACCATTCTTAAATCACCTCTGACCACTAGATTGATGCCTGCAAGCTTTTGCGCCTCACTTGGAACTTTAAGTCTCTGGCTTTGGTTTGATGAGATTTGGGTATGGGGTTTGTTCGTGGTCCAAGATTGTGGCATTTTCTTCAGGCTCTTAGGGTCCTAAATGACATAGATGTGAATGTTCTCCACTTTGACCACATAGGGGTGATACAAGGACTCATGCCCACAATTGCCTGGGGTCAAATCCATTATTATGGGGCCGCTGGTTGCACTATGTGGGAGAAAATTACCATTTTCCACAATTGGCTTATGAATTCTATCAAACTTGGTAGGCTCGTTTCTCTCGGTGTTTAGAGGTTACTGACACATCTGTAGTCTAAAGTTGAATTATTGGGCAATATGTAAGTCAATTTCAGTCTTTTGACCAAGTAAAAAATAAATAGGATGAGATGTATATTTCTAATGGGTGTCAAACCTTTTGGGTAGGGTTTGATGGCATAGAGTATCATATGTGTAGCTTCAAAACTCACTTTGATGTCACATTGGCACTTCATAAGGGAAAATCACAATTTTCTCCCTGACTGCCACATCAGAGCTCTGAATGAAATCATATACTTGGTCAACCTCTTTTACTTGATGATTTAAGATTGTTAATCCTTTTACCCTTTAATTTGGACTACACACACTAGATTAGGGCTAGTTTCAAACTTTGATTCTGTGAAAATTCCATTCTGAGACATCTGTAGACTCTTTTTTCATGGGGTTTCCTCTTACAGCTGGTTTTTACCCTAGATTGGACATGGGTGTCACTTTCATAGCCTAAGTTACTTATTAGTGACACAGAGTTAGGAGGAAAAAACGTGATTTTTGCTCTATTTAGCACAAAAACAAACTTTTTCAAGATTCATTGGTTCAAACATGGTAATACATCCTTTGAATCATTTCTAACGTTGATGGATCAAAAGACACCGTGCGCACACTCACACCCAGATAACTCAACACCACACAAGAAATTTACTTGAATTACTCACCACAACTCAAGAGCTCTCTAAAAAATCTACCCTCAAGCTCGATTCAAACTCCAAACGCCTCGACCTACAAGCCCTTGCCTGCCCGCAGACACTACAAGGTGAGTCGAGTTGATAAACACTCAAAATCACACTTGATGGTGACCAAAATATACAAGAAAAACCATCAAAATGTCAAAAACTCCATCCAAAAAAGGCCTCTCTCAAACCATTTCAAAAGCTTCACCAAACTCCACTCTGTTGGACTCTTTGGAGTAGCGCCAACCCTAATGGCACCGATACAGGGTCACGTAGTCTTGTAGAAAGCCGCACCTTCTTTCCTCAATTCCTTGCACACACACATCCATGGAAACCTCATAACTTCCATTGACTCTCCCAAGTGCAAAATTGAAGAGAGAAAGCTCTCATTCACTCCTCCACACACTCGAAAACAGGACACGAACGCAGTGGGACTGCACTAGACCACCTGTAGGAACCCTGCTTCCTCCCACACACAGAGAGGTGAAACTATTGATATTGTACTTCAAAAGTTCTCCCTCAGCCTCAACACTCACAGCACCGTGAGTGATGTGTCAATTTTCAGCCTTTTCACACCAATTTTGACCAGTTTTTGACTTTTATGGGCCCAGTTTTGGCCAATTTTGACCCCGAGCAGGCATTTTTTGCGAGAAAAATCCCAAACGGACTTCAAAATTCACCAAATTTTGTACCCTTGATCCTCAATACCCAAAGCACTTTTCCACATCTCCACGTTATATTTTTTACCACTTCTAGGGAGGTGCACGCGACACCGCAGATCGGGCACCGTAAATAGACAGTTACTGCATGTCCCAAAGTTCTCGGGCGGGTTAAGGGTGCCCATACCTCCCACTTGCATTATTACATTCTAGAAAGATCAAAAATATTCCCTAGAACCAAAAGAGGGCACTTGGAACCTTATCCAAAGCCCCAATACCCTATCCAGGCATGTACGTGTGTCCGATTGTGCTGGCACACGAACCTGACTATTCACAATGTGTACATGCTGCATCATTTTTAAAACTTGAAACCGCTTTTTAGATCTCCCAAATGCATGTATTTACATCCTTTTGTACATATGACCATGTATATACGCACTAGTTTGTACAGACCAAAAGTGGTTTATTATCATTGACCAACCCCTAGTTAAGCATTTATGCTCAACACTTGCATGAAACTGTGACAAAAACCTATAAAAGTGATTGCAAACTTTCTATGGATCATAGGGAAACTTACACATCTGCATAGAACCAACTAGATGCTCCAGCAAGCCACCCCTATCAAACGGAAAAGCATCTTTTTTCTTGCCAAAATTCCAGCGCCCACCTAGATCCCAACAATAATTTGAATCTTCTCCAAGGTTGGCACATGCCATGTTGTACCATACTTTGTTCCATTCAAGAAAACCCACAAATACCTCAAAATGCATCTCATAACTAGAGCCCATTCAATTGACAACCATAAGTATCACATTATCTTCATGATGCATTGACTGCTCTTCATACCCCACACCCAAGAGATCATCACTCCAAGCATTAACAACTCCACTCCGAAATTGATGCTCTTCAAAAACACTATCACCAACACCTTCTTCTTCCATACAAGGCATCTTCCACTTGGAAAGCTTGAAACATGCATACAAAGCCACACAAAACATCATAACCAAGACTTCATCATGTCCATAAGATCACTATGCAAGCAAAAGGTCACTTTAACCTCCTTGTCGTCCACATCCTCAAGAAGTTTATACTTAACAATCGCATGGCGCATATCATCATGGACATCCCTTGGAGATGGAACTAGCATCAAATCCTTGCACATATAGAACTCGTTTCTATCACCTTCATGACCCAATACCTCTGCATCACAACCACTAGAGGGTTGCCCAACCCCCAGCTTTGGTAAAGCACATGGACCCAACATCACATCGACCATCATAGCATCATCCTCTCCTGCATCATCTTCACTTGTCGATGGAGAAAGTCTTTTTCCATAGCCCACCATCTCATCATCAAAGCAAGCATCCATGTCATGTTACTGAAAATCTCCTTCCCAAAAGATATGTTGCTCTTTGTGCAAGGCTACCATATCATCAATGGATCTAGTGACTCTATGTCATCATCGCATACATCATCGCACCAACTCTCACAAGCATCAGATGTTTCACCATCATAGGTTACCTCATCCTTGTCAATTTCACTCTCGTCATCTTCACTTTTCACTCTAGTGCTCAAACTTTTGCATTCATCTACTATGTCCTTGCCATTTTGCATCATGGGCATGTGTATGGTCTCTAAAATTGCTTCACATACTTCATTTGCATTGAATTTGTGCATATGGGCATCCACACATGTTATCCAAGCTATTATCCTTGCTAGCATGAGCATCTGCAAACTGTGACTTTATGCACATAAAGGTCATCCACACTATCCATACCACGTATTGACAAAGGGCACTTCATGCCTATAGCAACAAAACAACTTTCTCTCCTTTCTTAACGCTAACTTCAATGCTTCATGCATGGAACTAGGCTCTTTCTCTTGCAATTTCATCTTAACAACTGGTCGTAACAAACTCGTGAACACTTGTACTCTTTGGCTATTTGTAAAACCAGAATAGAAATCCTCTTTAGACATGGCTTCCACATGCAAAAGAGCATCTTTCCACACTCTCGAAGCATCATAAAATCTTGACCAAAATTCTGCAAGAGACTCATGCTCTTGCATAAACAAACTAGTGACCTGTTTCCATGCATCTTGGTGAGGTATCACCTTTTTAAACCGCTTCAAAAAGCATCTCTTAAACCTGTCCCAATTCAATTTTTTATCCTGTGACAATCCCTCATACCAATATCTTGCATTACCTCTGACCATCAAATTGATGCCTGCAAGCTTTTGCGCCTCACTTGGAACTGCACGGCATAAACATGTCAAATCAAACTCATATGATGCAAGCCAATCGTCTGCATCATCTCAACCTGTGAAAATCGATGGTTGGAATGGCACCACCATCATGAAACACAGATCCAAAATGTGCATACATCACTGCTCAAAATCCCAATTCTGGTTGCACAACTAGCAATTTTCGCTCCCCAGCGAGATCGCCAAAGGATGATGGAGCAAAAGACACCGTGCGCACACTCACACACCCAGATAACTCAACACCACACAAGAAATTTACTTGAATTACTCACATCACTCACCACAACTCAAGAGCTGTCTCAAAAATCTACCCACAAGCTCAATTCAAACTCCAAACGCCTCGACGTACAAGCCCTTGCCTGCCCGCAGACACTACAAGGTGAGTCGAGTTGATCAACACTCAAAATCACACTTGATGGTGAAACAAATATACAATAAAAACCATCAAAAGGTCAAAAAATCCAACCACAAAAGGACTCTCTCAAACCATTGCAAAAGCTTCACCAAACTCCACTTTGTTGGACTCTTTGGAGTAGCGCCAACCCTAATGGCACCGATACAGGGTCACATAGTCTTGCAGAAAGCCACACCTTCTTCCCTCAATTCCTTGCACACACACATCCATGGAAACCTCAAAACTTCCATAGACGCTCCCAAGTGAAAAATTGAAGAGATAAAACTCTCATCCACTCCTCCACACACTCGAAAACAGGACGTGAATGCAACGGGACTGCACTATACCACCTGTAGGAACCCTGCTTCCTCCCACACACAGAGAGGTGAAAGTGTTGATATCGTACTTCAAAATTTCTCCATCAGACTCAAAACTCACGGAACCATGAGTGATGTGTTAATTTTCAACCTTTTCACACCAATTTTGACCATTTTTTTACTTTTCTTGGCCCATTTTTGGCCAATTTTGACCCCAGGCGGGCATTTTTCGCGAGAAAAATCCCAAACGGACTTCAAAATTCACCAAATTTTGTACGCTTGATCCTCAATACCCAAATCACTTTTCCACATCTCCACATTCTATTTTTGACCACTTCTAGGGCAGTACACGCAACACCACAGATCACGCACCGTAAATAGACAGTTACTGCATGTCCCAAAGTTCTCGGGGGGGTCAAGGGTGCCCATACCTCTCACTGGAATTATTACATTCTAGAAAGCTCAAACATATTCCCTAGAACCAAAAGAGGCCACTTGGAGCCTTATCCAAAGCCCCAATACCCTATCCAGGCATGTACGTGTGTCCGACTGCTGGCACGCGAACCTGACTATTCACATTGTGTACACGCTGCATCATTTTTAAAACTTGAAACCACTTTTTAGAGCTCCCAAATGCATGTATTTACATCCTTTTGTACATATGACCATGTATATACGCACTAGTTTGTACAGACCAAAAGTGGTTTATCAACGTGCCATTTCATTAATCATGTAGTCACATTGAGTATGGGTCATTGTCCCATCTACAAGAACCCTTTGACTCTTATTTCCAATCACCAGTCATTGTGTGTCACAGTCTCTTATGCCAACTTGGTTGGAGTGGTCTTTAGAAGCTTTATGTAAAATCTTTCCGCAACCTGACATCCCCTTAATTACTGCTTTAGTTTCTTGAGTACAGGAGTTTTTTACTATGAAAAACTTTTTAACACTACCACCAATGAAGTTCCTGAACGAAAGTACATTTCCTTAGTGTTTCGTCAAGTTTGGCATCATTCTGACCGCGGGGGGGAAATGCGATTTTTTGCTGCAGAGACTTTCTAGTGTTGCCAAAATGAAGTTGGAGGTTAGGGGCATGTTAGTAGAATCAAGGGTGACCTACCCATCAAGTATTGTCATTATTGGATGGTCCTACTCGGTGTAGACATTGTTTTTTCCTGCTAGTTGGCCTAGGTCTCCCCTGGTTTGCTATCTACTGATTTTGACATGCATTGGCATCAAATCATAATATATTAGGTAGGGAACATACCTCTCAGATCTGGTTTCAAAGCTAAAAGCGTGTAGAGTGTAGGGATTGCAAGAAAATTGCTCCAAAGTAGCTCTCTCTCTCTCTCTCTCTCTCTCTCTCTCTCTCTCTCTCTCTCTCTCTCTCTCTCTCTCTCTCTCTCTCTCTCTCTCTCACACACACACACACACACACACACACACACACACACACACAAGAAGAAATGAGACTTCTAATGACGTCCAATTATACATACCCTACGTTCTCGAATCAGCTTTTGTCCAAACCTCGCAGTTAGTCCTACATCATGTGTTTGATGACCTCCGTGTCAAAAAATTTGAAAAAATATACGCCGTCGTATGACCCCAAACCGTCCATTTTGTCGATTCAAGCCTTTTTAGCTTAAAAAGCAATCTCCACAACTCATCTAAATTCGATCATAACTTGGTCATTCCTGCCTCAAATTGACTTTTGAAAGTTCTTGTCTCTTTTGAAATTCCCTGTATCTGGTCTTTTCTTGTAATTTTTTTCTTTTTTGATATTTATTGCTTAGACAATTAGTAAAAACATTAGAAAATAAAGAAAAATAGTAAAATTAACTAAAAGTACTTAAAAATAGCTAGATAATTAGAGAAAGTTGACTTCTAAAGAAAGGTTTTTATTTGTAAGTTTTTGGCAGATTGCTCCACTTTTTCTTATTAATTTTAGCAAAAAAATATTATTATATACATATTTTCACACACCTAAGGACTCATCTTTGGCTTTTGTCTCTCTTAAGAAAAAAATTAAAAATTGTGTCAAAAACAAGAATTCAAACGCAAATTATAACACAAAAGTCAAGAAACGATGCCCTTTTCTCTCTGATTTCTAAATTTGCATTCAGAATGTCTCCCCCCCCCCCCCCCCTCCCTAGTCGGAGTACTCTTGGATGACGGTATGTCATCAACATTGTGTTGTGCAAGGTCATCAAAGTAGTACCTTAAGCAAGGCCATGTAAGGGGCCCTACGTATGCATACACGATTCGTGCATGAAAACAATAATGATGTGCGAGAGGCTAGTCTTTGAAACTGCTGGCCAATTCTTTGGTTATGTTATTGGTATGCTTGAAAAGATACCTGGTATCTTTCATGGAATAAAAATTGACATATTCTATATGATGATCAGTTGTAAAGTAAACTTGGTTTTTGGACCGTGTATATTGGTTTTGTATTTGTGTTGCCATGGTCTACCAAGTATTAGATAATGATTAGGGGAATTTGGAGGTAGTACAAAGCAATTATGGGGACATGTGTATCCATTGATGTGTATCATAAGCTTCACATAACCCGTAGCAATATTAATGGTCCCATTGAATCCTGTAAAATGTTCTTTTCAACATTTGTAGGACCAATTCTATCATTTACTCGTATAGATTCCAACTGATGGTATTCAAATGTACATCAAGGTCAACCAACACGTAAATAGGTAACATATTGGTTCATAGTTTTGCAAAAATGTATGGTTCCAAACTCTCTTCATATTCCTCAATGCTTATAATTTGATGAATCTCCACGGTCTTATGCATCTCAAAATGTTCTTTTCTCTATTTCCTTTTTGTTGCATCCTCTTTGGCTTCTTGTTGTGCTTATTGAATCTCAAAGTCATGCTTTTCTTCTTTATTTCTAGCTGCATGTGCCCTTTCAAGCATCTCTTGGGTTAGTGGCAAGTGATACCTCTTTAATCTACATCCGTTGATCCAATTGGGCATTTCCTTTCCATCCAATGTAGCAAGCTTAATGGACCTACTCGGTGATATAGAATGAATCACAAATGGTTTCATTCCTCGCTTTTTTAATTTCTTTGTTTTTCGCTTCAGAGTGTAAACAAGCACATAGTATACTAGAGCAAAGTCTTTGGACTCTACATGCTTGTCATGAAACTCTTTCATGCATCATTTTTGGGCATATCTTATGACAACTACCTTTAGCTTAATTTCATACAACTTCTCGAGGTTCGTTTAAACGGTTAGACCATTTATGTCCAATCTAGTCAAGTTTATTTGTTATATACAAGGTTGGAATAAAAAACTCTATGGCTAAAATTGCATTAAGTCCAAACACCGTGTTATAAAATGTAGTCTCTACAACATTCTTGTATGCAACTCTATAGGCCCAAACAACAGAGTGCAACTTTTGATCCCAATTCGACCTATAGTCGCTCACAATTTTGATTAGAATTGTGCACAATACTTTGTTGGTACTCTCGGCTTGACCATTAACCTGTGGGTGATATGGAGCTGATTTTCTATATATGACCATGAACTCATCAAGTACGTACTCAATGACTTTGCTAACAAAATGAGTCCCTCAATCATTGACAAGCTCAATAGGAAAATTCTGCCATGTGAAAACATTTTCATACAAAAATTGTGCTATAGTGTGTGCATCATTCTTTCGTGTGGCCTTGGCCTCGACTCACTTGGTTAGATAGTCCATAGAAACTATAATATACTTTGCATGAGTTCTATAAGCTGGTGGTGCTATGGGACCCACAAAATCTAGAACACTTGGCAAACGTATGTACTCCTATTATTGGTCTCATGGCATCTCATCCTTTTTGAGTGGATTTTTTGTTCTCTGGCATTCATTGCACAACCTGACAGTGTTGGCCACTAAATTCCAATAAACATAATAGCCTTAGATATTTTTTAGCAAAAAATGGCCTCCTACTTGCCCCGAATGTGCTTCTTGCAAGGTCGGTAAGTATTCACTTTTTGATGCACAAAGTCTGAGTTGATTATCTTTGCAACACTTGTATAATTAGTTTCCAATCAGCTCATATGACTGTGCTTCAGTTTTGATAGCTTATATCCTAGTTTTAGACATGTTTGCAAGAAAAGAAACATGGTTTAAACAATCCAAAATGTACTTACTCCATTGGGGTGATATGTTTATCGAAAATAGTGTAGCATATTCCTTAGGTGGTCTGCATGTACATGACTTGCAAGTTTTAACATACATGTGAGCATCAAATTTGATACAAGGCTAGAAAACTCTGATCCTCATTAAATTTTGGTAGGTTTTGATTTTTCCATGATGGAAAATTTCCATTGTAACATGTGCTTCTCTTAGGTACAAAGGAATATCAGAGGCTTCGATACACAGTCGTAGGATGCCATCATCCGAACCCCTAGGACATAGTCATCCGTTGAGTAGTTGAAAAGGACTATTTTGCTCAATTTTTCATCAGCCATCTATCCTCTCTCGCTCTAGCGACAATTTCCCTATAGTCAATATTGGAATTATACTCTCACTCCACCCAGGTCTCATTGCTAGGTTAAAGAGATGTGCATTTCGCAAGTCATCTTCAACTCCTTCTAGTTCTTTGCATTTACTAGCCAAGAAAAGTGGTTAGTCCATTGATAGGTGTCCCCTTCTTTACCACAACTGTGAAATCAAATTCAAGCAAGATGATGAACCATCTTACTATTCGTCCTATGTTGCATGGCTTTTTAACAAGATACAATAGTGCTTGATGATCCACAAGGAAAATGATATGATTGGCTAGGAGATAATTCTTGAATTTCTTCACACCATAAACTATTTCCAATCCTTTCCTTTTTGTAGTTGTGTGATTTCATTCAGCATTGCTCAATTGACGGCTAGGATAGCATATGTGAAAGTCCATAGTCCCTTTTCGGAGGTCGTGACAGGATACATCCAATGGAAAAAACAGAGGCACCCACATGGACATGAAAGATCTATCTCCAATCTGGTGCTTTAAGGATTGGTGTTGATACCAATGCTTGCTTCAATTTTTGAAATGATTATTCACAATCTTTAGTCCAATCAAAGGTGACAATCAAAACATAAAGAGGCTTAGCAATGATTGCATTCATGTAGATAAACTTTTTTTAGTATCCACAATGTCCTATGAATGATTGAACCTCTCTCACTGTCTCAGGACATGGCATGTCCACAATCACCTTGATTTTATCCATATCCATGGATATTTCGTTGGTGGATACTATATGTCCAAGGATTTTGCCATGTTTAACCATGAAAACACATTTTTTTGGATTAAGGCAAATCCAATAGATGCAACATGCCTAAAAGCGATCTGGTATTATTTTACGCTATCTCGGATTTTTTTAGATTAGCTTCTCCTTGCATGTAAACTGTTAAAGGACCAGTATTGTATTGTTTGTTTATTAGCAAGTTTCCAAGACAGTAAGGAAAGAACCACAAGAAATGTCTCCATTTGCTAGTGTCTCCCTTTCCAAGAGCATGCCAATTAGCATTGTTCCATCACCACTCAAAACAACATCTAAAGAGGGTGCAAAAGGAAAAGAAAAATTTCAAGAAGGAGCCTCTTGTAAAGTTGTAGCTGATGTTGAATACTTTGAAGAAGAGATCGATGACAAAGAAATGGAGCCATACATGTGAGGAGGAGCAAATTTTGGAGGTGAATTTCCAATTAGCAAAGATTTATAGTTTGCCAAGACATGTATCAAAACATCTTTAAAACTTAAAGGTACATAAGAGAATTTGAGTGTAATGGAGAAATAATTGTTGCAAAGTGTGGGTTTTAACATATTTTGGACCATGCAGGTGGAGCATGATACTCCATTACCTTGGGTTCCTCTTTGCCGATTGATTAAGTTGGAGAAAGCAAGACAAGTTAGTTGGAACCCTAAACGGCTAAAACCTTTGGCAGATACATTCTTGTTGGAGGGGTATTATGAGCCCAAGGGATGCTTTATATGCTCTCTTGATGCATCGGGACATCCTTTCATCGATGTAGATGATAATATCTTGCAAACATGGGATCCCTTGTGGCAAGCAGCTAACAACGAGTTCGAGACCGAAATCAAAGACACTTGCTGGGTTGACTCGCTCGGTAAAATGGTGTACACCTGGGACGGCAATCATAGGCTAGACGCATGGATGGGAGTTCTAAAAGAGAGTAAGTGATATTGTTAGTGGTTTGAAATTGCATATGTTTTAACTGCACTTACTATGTGTCCTTTTCTTTGGTTTTAGGTGTTGGCTACGAGAAAGACGTCAATTTGCACCCAAGAGTTTGAGTTGAACTGGTGACAATAGACTCTTCGAACAAGGCTGACATGTTGATCATTGTTATGCGTATAAACATGTAAAATCCTTTGGTTCCTGTTGTATGAGCAGCTTTGATAACATTCTATCTTAACGCTTTCTTTTTCAATATCATGTAGATTGAACCTCTTACACGGCATGTTGTGGATGGTGCAAGCAGAGGGACTTGCTTTGAAAGAGGCTATCATGGAGAAGCTATCGTGTGTTTTCTATGGCTGGATACAGGAAGATATTAATAGGAGAGCTGGCAGGAAATCATGGTACAATGTTCCTATTGCTCTGATGTCACAACTTCTTCATCTTGTAAGTAGCATCAAACTGCTCAATTAATAATTAGAACAATTTGTTTATGTCAAAGAATTGGATCGCCATTGGTACCATGTGTGTATAAAAAGTATACTCTTACTCTGAAGAAGGTTATGTCTGAGAAGGATACAATGTTGCCCTTAGAGTTTCAATCCCAATAGAGGAGACTAAAATATTTACCTTGATGGATGGCTAGTGTTTGAATAACAAAAAATTGTCTTTGAGCTCTAGGGTTGTCAAGAGCTGCATAAATATTTGCTCTATCTTCTTCTTCACCAAAAGTAGGCTCTCCTACGGCTGCATGAGCATGGGCATTCCTACCTTGACCTCTTCCAAAGGCCCTTGCTGCTCTTCCTCTCCCTCTACTTTGTCCATTGTTATGTCTCAAAGGTGGTGTCTTTGGTCTCCTTCAGTTGCTACAACTTCTCTATTAGTTAGACGTGGGTATATATTCCGATAATGTCCCAACTCTTCAAATTCAAAGCATTGAAGGAGTACGAGCGGAAGTGCAACGCGAGAGAGAGAGTTCGAGAAGAAGAGCACGACGATGTGGTGAACTCGCTCTACTGTAATGTGTAGAGCATAGTGAGTTCTTATTAGGTTTTAACAAAAGAATATGTGTACATACCTGGCGGCCCGCCCACTTACCTGGGAGACCACATTGGGCTTTATACCCCAACAACCTCCCACTTAAAGTCCAATGTGGTACTTTAAGTGTGAGAGAAGCTACTATACAAGCTAATATACAAGAGATGTAGAGAAGTGATGTACTACCCTACACCTAACTGCTTGCGAAAATGCGCAAAGCTCTCTAAGGGAAGTCCTTTTGTAAGTAGATCAGCAGGATTTTCTGTGGTGTGAACTTTGACAAGCTGAAGTTGCTTATCCTCGAGCATTTCCCTGATGAAATGATACTTCACATCCACATGCTTTGTCTTTGAGTGATAAACTGGATTGCGAGCCAATTGTATAGCACTTTGACTATCACAATATAACACAGGCATCTCTTCTTTGATTCCCAAATCTGTTACTAGTCGATTAAGCCAAATTGATTCTTTGCATTCCTCTGATGCTGCAACATATTCAGCCTCTGTAGTATACTGAGTAACACAATCTTGTGATCTAGAACGCCATGATATTGCTCCACCAGCCAATGTAAAGACATACCCTGACGTAGACCTTCGGTTGTCTAAGTCACCTGCATAATCTGAGTCTGTAAAACCCTTTACACTTAGCTCCTGACTCCCATAGCATATACGCATACTCTTTGTAGCTTTCAGGTATCTCAATATTCCTTTCACTGCCTCCCAATGTTTCTTGCCTGGGTTTGACATGTATCGACTTACTACTCCCACTGCCACTACAAGAGGTTGTGTGCTCTTGTGATGCTATTAGCGACGGAAATACACTCAGTTTATAACCCCCGGCTTCGCTGAAACAGTCGCTAATAGCGTCGCTACGAGAGCGTCGCTATATGCGTTGCTATATAGAGACGCTCATAGCGACGCTCATAGCGACAGTCATAGCGATGGTTATAGCGACGTTTACACAGAAGTCTATAGCAACGCTTATAGCGACGCTCCAGAGCCATAAATAGCGACGGTTATAGCGACGCCCGAGAGAAATTTTTTTTGGTGACAGAGTCACCCACAAGACGCATTGTTTGCAGAATTGAAAAGCGTAAAATTGACAATTCTACACATCATAGGCAAAATGAATTGATTGGCAAATGTAATAATGACAATTGTACAACATCATAGGCATAAAGAATTGATTGACAAAATGAACTGCGGTGACAAATGTAATAATATACATGGTTCAAAAAGACGTATAAAATCCGTCTCATGATACATAAGCTATGAGAAACCCTAAACTAATACTATCTAGCTACGGCTAAACTGACGTCGTCTAGTCAGACGTCTCATCGCGTCCAAGCGGCGTATCTGTCGGATTCTGCAAAAAAAGACAATCAGACAGCTTTCAGTAAGTATAAACATATAACGACATTTATAAAACAATACAAAAAATAGAAAAGAGTAAACCCTAATACTAACCATGCCGCCGCGAGAACTGAGAATGTCCATCAGGGCGTTTAAGCCCTTGCTGCCTGCGTACTCGCGCTTGTACGGTGTGGGATCATGTCCTGTCATCGACCACTGTCAAAACATACAAAGATTTCATTATATTAGAATTAAAAAACTCATAAACCCTAAACTATCGAACATAAAGAGCAATGCGAAAACACTTACAAAATCGGCCTCAAATGATGCCCATCCACCGCTCCCCAAGTGGTGCGAGCTCCCTACCTCTACTCGCGCTCTGGCTGCATCCTTTTGTTGCTTCCACTTGTCGGGATTCTCACGCGCTGCTTTCTTCGCATTCTTCCAATCTTCTTTGGCCAGCCAATCTGGCCTGTTCCACCCATTCTTGATTGCTTTTTGCACTTCGGAATGCTTGTGTTTGCAGTATTCGCGCATTCGAATCTTCATCAGGTCTTCATTGAAGCACTGATCCCGTGTTGGAACGGGAAACTCATCATGAAGTATGCTGATGACTCTATTTTTTAAATCACTTGGTACTTCACTCCATTTGTTTAGTATGTAGTGTCTAAACAACTGAGAGCAAAGACCACGCATGCGCGAGATCACCTTCTTGCCATCATCATCCATGATGATGCCGCCGCTGAAGTCGACGGAGTAAGGCAAGCCCTTTGGCCGGTGACGCGTGAACCTGGGTGTCCCGGCAAGGGTCTCTAGCGGCGTGTCGATGGGGGTATGGACGTCATGTGTCTCCACCGGCGTCTGGGCCCCGAAGCGAGGAGTGTCTAGGTAGAGGTGTGTAGCTGCTAGGAACAGTCAGCCGAGCAAAACCTGTCGTAGATGGCGATGCTGTGGCTGGTGTGGGGGCGGGCAAAGAAGGGGAGGGTAAAGAGCCTCGTCGAACACGAGGCGGTGTGGAGGCATCGGCGGCAGAATCCCCACAACAACCGCCACTGCCACCACTAGAGCGCCGGTGTCTAGACGAGTGTGAAGATCGTCTCGTCGACACCGAAGCTTCGGAGCGCGCCGAATGCTCGGAAAGAGAGGGAGATGCGGATGGACTAGGAACGCGCGATGATGCGCGAGAGTAATGACGCTCCACGTACCACTGTCTCTGCTGCGGTGACAAAGAAGAAAGAAACTCCTCATCATCCATACCTGCATTAAACACACGAATATTTAAAGTTAATATTGAATGAATAGAGTAGACAATGACGCAAAGACCATTAAATACAATGACGTAATGACGCATATAAATACAATGACGCAATGAATTGAGTGATAGAAGAGGCAAGTCGAAAACTAAAAATTTTCAATCAAAAGATGTGAGCGTGAGTAGAAAAGAGCGTTATACACCATGGAAGGTACTTAGAGAGCCAGAGCTTTTACAACACGGAGCAAAATTGTTCAAATACAATATTTGTGGCTTTAAGAGATCTCTCTCTCTCATCCTCACATAACTCAGCATAACTTCCTATATCTATATAGAGCTCTCCGTTTAAACACATATCCTCTGTTTCATTTTGTAGCTCCTCTGCATGCACCCCATATAGAGTAGTAGCATCTTGATGCTCGTCTGGCACCACCGCAGCGGCTTCTGATTGAGCATCTTCTCTGATCTCCTCCATTGATGCCATTGTGATTGGCACATGGTAGCCTTCATACGTCCTTGCACTACGAGGGGCTACCTCTATGACATACCACCAGTTTGATGTAGACTTTGTAGGATGAAATATTACCTGCCAGAGCCACATAACTTACATGAGAGCTTTCAAGCACATAACTTGTAAAAGGGGGATGTTAACTATTTACATACTTACTTGTTCACAATGCTCGGGTAGTATGAAAGTGTCTCTTAGGTCAGTCCATTTCTTAGTAGAATCCACCTCAAGAAAACCAGACTCTCCTCTACGCACAGTAGCGTTGCGACCCTCCATGATTATCTTGAACCATTGCACGTCGAACAAGTCAACAAAAAATCCTCTGTAATCGATCCTCAAAATCTCTTGTAGCGTGCCTAAGTAAGTGAGTTCCGCCACCACAGGATCTGCATCAGAGGAACGTCGTCGACTAGACTGTTCAAATTTTGCCATGATTCCACAATCTTGAGTAAAACGCTTTTTGTCGATCCGTTCCACCCTAAAATGTCGACCTTTACACCATGCTGCTGTGTATGACTTATACTACAACGAACAAAGATTATGAGTGGCCGTTCAAACGTTTAGAAATAAAGTCACTAGCTTGTTGTACATTGCAAACTTACCTTGGTCGCGCAACCCCGAGAGTACTCCCACTCTTCCTCGATCACTTCGTCACCGCATTGTTGTGCGCTTTTCAATTGGTTGTGCAACCATCTTAAGCTCATGAATGTTGGTAGGCTCTCCAGACCCGTCGGGTAGTGCATCAGTGGTCGTCTTCCCCGTCTCCACTCGATTCATGCCCTTTGTCACTCTTGCTTTGCATCCTCATATTGTGAAATCCACTTTTGCATCACCTGATTGTGAAGCATGCAAAATCGGTTGATTTTAGCCTCTAGATCTTCCGTCATCTTCTTCTCAACACCGAGATTGCACATGACAATCCCAGATATGCGCTCATCATCTATGGTTCGCCATAGCGTGTCCCGGGCTTTATCAAATCCTTCTAGCCACTCTCCAATGTACACTAGGGACTCTGATACCAACCAACCTTCTGCCATGCTACCCTCTGGACGTGCCTTTTGACGCACATATCCCTTAAGCGTTTTCATGAAACGTTCTAAGAAGAACATCCATCTCGAATGAACTGTGCCAGCTATTTCCACCTCATCAACTATGTGAACAAGAAGATGCACCTGAATGGTTAGCATGGTAGTAGGAAAATGTTTCTCAAACATGCACACAAGCTCCGCAGCATTTAGTTTGGCGAATGCTATGGAGTCTACGTTGATCTCCTTTTGTGAGATCCATTGCACCAGCTTTGCAAGTTTGTAGATTGTGTTACGGATGTCGAGAGACAAACATCCCTCAATGGCAACAGGTAAAATAAACTGTAAAGTATGTGCAGCAATGATATTAAAGTCCACATTTTATGCAATGATATTAAAGTCCACTATGAACATACCTAACACATTTTATGCCAATCATGTGACTTCAAACCGGTAAGCTTTCCTTCTTTAGTAAAACACGTTCGGAGCGAGTGCATTACGCCAGTGGCAGTCCGCAAAGATCGAATGGTCTCTTTTACTTTGCGTTCTTGGGCTCCTGTGAAAATCCATGGTGCTTTAGAGAGTTTTATCGATCCATCAGACGCTGTTTGTGGCCAATATTGCTCCATACGATCCACATTTCTAAGGTCAACTCTGGCTCCCAAAGTATCTTTCTTGCCGGTCAGATGGTCCCATAGTAGATTACCCACATTCTTGAATATGTGCATTGGATCAAGCAAGTGATTGATCATGAGTCGGGGCCAGTATGGTAGCTCGTACCATAGAGATAGTCTCTTCATCCCTGGAGGCAATCCGTCATCGCACATCTCCTTGTGCTCTAACCATGCTTATGCAGACATCCTTGGTGGCTCTCTTCCCAAAAAGCCGTCGCGTAACACATGATTCTCTGGAAGATACGCTTGATGACCTTCGTAGATTTGCTTCTTCAGTGAGGGCGCCCTACGTGCATTCAGTCTAGGTTCCATCTATATGTTTCCAGGCTACGCAATCTGCAGGAATTCGTAGCACACCATCCGAAGATTTATTCTCCTCATGCCATGATGCTAGGGTGGCCATGGACTTACATTCGAAGAAATGCTTAATGCGAGGAAGCAGAGGAAAATATCGCAAAACCTTTTGTGGAATTTTTGTCCCGTGGAGATCTACTCGATATCTTTCGGAATCACATTTTGGACACTTCTCCATGTCTATGTATTCCCCTCTGAAAACAATGCAGTCATTAGGACAAGCGTGGATAGAATTGTAATCCATCCCCAAGTTTCGCAAAATCTTTCTTTCTTCATCTCGGGAATCTGGCATCACATTGTCAGCTGGTAGTATGTGCTCTTTAAGCAATCCACACAACATAAAAATACGATACAGTAGTGTAAAAATCTATCAGATCATTATACATTTAGAGTTTTATTAAAGTAAACTAATTGTAATAGATCACCTAAAAAGCGTTGTGATGCTAGTGTCACTCCATCCAAACTTTGCCTGCATGTTGAGAAGAACTAGGAGTGCTTTCAATCTAGACATACGTGCTCCATTATACAATGGCGTATCGGCTTCACTTTTCATATCATCATAGATAAGCCTTTCTGAATCCATGATCGTCTCGATCATTTCATCAATCTCGGGCTCAAACATTGCCTCGTTGGGAATGTGCTCTGCATGATCATCCCCCGAGCTATCAGAGGCTACATCTTGTGGCCTCACATATGCTGCTTGACCAAAGTGCCTGCGAACACGTCTATTGGGTTGCAAGATTGCTGCTTGTTGGCCAGCGTCAGAGTCCGACGAGTTATAATTGGCAACAACTCGATCTATAATAGATGGATCGAACTCGCAAAATTCACGAACGTGCTGCAAAGAAACACGTCTTGTCCGTCGCACAGCATGCTTACATTGATTACAAGGACATAAGACCCTCGTTGAGAGATAGGTGTTTCGGTTGGACGGTCCCACATCCTCGTCACTACTCATAATGAGGATAAAAATCTTATAACCTGGACAACAAATTTAATATTTTATTGGCATTCTTCGTCTTATCTCTCTCTCTCTCTCTCTCTCTCTCTCTCTCTCTCTCTCTCTCTCTCTCTCTCTCTCTCTCTCTCTCTCTACCTCACATTCTCTAGTCATGTCCAATCCCCGCACACCTCGGTCTAGAGGTGCACGGAGATCAGAACCACCGGGTTATAATCTCATCTTTATTGGTCAATACCTATATTTGTGGGTACAAGAAATCTACAGACCCACGTCTACATGATACTGCATGTAGTGGACAAAACCCCTTTGCCTCTTCTCTAGCTGTAGCACTTCACAGCATCTTAACATCTTTTCACAGTAGATCTTTTCACTGTTCGTCTAACTCTAAACCCTAAACCGTAAGTAATTCTTGCGTGGACTCGATCTAACGTAAATAAGCGTAAATCTAACTAAAAATAAACCTTTAACGTAAGTCTACATCTAACCTAATCTTTAACGTCTTTTGGGATAGTTTCCTACGACATTAAAACTCTCTTCTTCTTGTGTGTGTGTGTGTGTGTGTGTGGGTAAACCTAAATAAACCTAAGTCTAATCTAATATAACATAAATCTAAATCTAACGTAAATTATGTTATATTAAAAACAAAGAACTAAACTAACAGGGATTATAAGAACCTTAAAACTGATTTAACACATAATTTTTCACATAACTCGGCAAGAGTTGGCATTCTCATCACTAAAGATGTGAGAGTTAACTTCCGGCGGTGACGCTGCCTCATCTCCATCCACATCTGACGACAGCAATTGGCCCTTTGGACCGTTCTTGCTCTTGTTACTAACTTTGAAGTTGTTGTTGAATGACTAGAGGTTGTCTAGATGGTCATTGTCGGGGATGTAGTGACTCTTGCCGCCCTGAAGATCCACCTTCTTCCCTATCTTCTGAAGACATTTCACCAGTACTTTTGGATCGACGGAGCCCACCATGATTGAAGGCAGCAATACCCTATATTTCATTGAGGGCTTTCTTCACCCGCTTCATGCAGGCATCGCAGTCTATGGAGACCTAAATCTAATCTAATATAACGTAAATCTAAATCTAGCATAAATAAACGTAAATCTAACTAAAAATAAACCTAAATCTAATCTAATTTAACTTAAATAAACCTAAATCTAATTTAACGTAAGTCTACATCTAACCTAATCTTTAACGTCTTTTAGGATAGTTTCCTACGACGTTATAACTCTCTTCTGCTTGTGTGTGTGCACGTGTGTGGATGTGTGTGCCAATAAAAAGAGATAAATGGTATAACCTTTCTATCACCCATGCCAAGTATGATAGATTGGTTATGCCATTTCCCTCTTGAATAATAGGTCTTGAGTTCAACTCCTCGTCGGCTAGATCTTTAGGTCTTTTAATTTTAATTAGTTTCCTACGACGTTAAATTAGTTTCTCTCTCTTTCTCTCTCAATGTGTGTGCGTTTTTTTGTTTATGCATGTTTTCTCTCTCTTTTCCTCTCTCAATGTGTGCGTTTTTTGTTTATGCATGTTCTCTCTCTCTTTTCCTCTCTCAATGTGTGCGTTTTTTGTTTATGCATGCTCTCTCTCTCTCTTTTCCTCTCTCAATGTGTGTGTGCATTCTTTGTTTATGTATGTGTGTGTGTGCGTTTTTGTTTATGTTTGTACTCTCTCTCTCTCTCTCTCTCTCTCTCTCTCTCTCTCTCTCTCAAAAACACTATGTGTGTGTGTGTGTGTGTGTGTGTGTGTGTGTGTGTGTGTGTGTGTGTGTGTGTGTGTGTGTGTGAGAGAGAGAGAGAGGGAGAGAAAGAGGGGAAGGGAACATGAGAGTGAGGAGAGGGAAGGAGCATACCTGGCTCTCCTTCCTCTCCTTGTGTGTGTGTGTGTGTGTGGAGAAGAAAGAGAGAGAGAGAGAGAGGGAGAGCGTTACCTGCTCCTTGCTTGAGGGCGCCGAAAAACTCAGATCCGAGATCTGAGTTTTTGGGCGCTCTCTGTTATTTTTTTTAGCGACGCCGGGAAAAAATTTTTTGAGCGTCGCTAATATGAATAGCCTCTTGTAGTTTGCAAATGCAATGTCTGGGCGAGTAGCAATCATTGCATACATCAAACTACCCACTGCAGATACATATGGAATCTTATCCATTTCAGCCTTTTCTTCCTCAGACACAGGACAATCTTGTTTGCTAAGTTTCACATATGGTGGCAATGGAACACTCAATCCCTTTCCCTTCTTATACCTGTAAACCCATTTACAAGGTAGAGCCTTTTTGCCCTGTGGTAATTTAACTAGCTTCCATGTCTTGTTTTTATGCAGAGCTGTCATCTCTGACTGCATGGCCAATTGCCAATTCTCGGAGTCCTTCATGTACACTGCTTCCTTGTAACATGAAGGCTCATTGCAATCAGTCAACATGACATAATTCATAGATGGAACAAACCTATCAGGAGGTCGCGTGACACGTCCAGATCTACGCACAATATGTGGCTCACGCTCAGCCACAACCTGTGGTTCCACTCTATCATGTCCTTGCTCCTCTTGAGCCCTGACATTTTGTCTTGCACGTGCAGGTCCATCTTCTTGGAAGACAACTCTTCTAATCTCCTCAACCCTCTCTGGTTTAGAATGATATTTGGATTCATTAAAGTGAACATCATTGCTGCGGACAACCTTTCTGGATTCGGGATCCCAAAGTTTGTACCCCATCTCACCAGAATTAACATAGCCTAAAAGATGCACTTTCTACTCTTTGGCTCAAGTTTGTTCCTAAATTCCTTTGGAACGTGAGTATATGCCTCACAGCCAAAGACTCTGAGATGTTTGTATGAGGACATTTTGCCTGACCATACCATCTCTGGCACTGAATCCTTCTGCAAAACCTTGCTAGGAGATCTATTTACAAGATGAACAGTTGTTGATACAGCTTCAGCCCAAAACCCATTTGGCAGCTATGCATTAGACAACATACTTCTGACCTTTTCTTGTATGGTCCTATTCATCCTCTGAGTAACACCCTTTTGAGGAGGATTGTAAGGAGCAGCAAGTTCACGTTTTATACCTTTTGACTCACAAAAGTCCTGAAAGGCCTTCGAAACATACTCTCCACCATTGTCAGTGCGTAAGCATTTAAGCTTCTTGCCACTCTGATTCTCCACAAGTGTCACAAACGTTTTGAAAACACTAAATGCTTCATCCTTGTGCTTGAGAAAGTAAACCCATACTTTCCTCCAGTAATCATCTATAAATGTCATAAAGTAAGAAGCTCCCCCTAGAGATATGTTAGGCATAGGTCCACACAAATCACTATGAACAAGTGCCAACTTTGTATCTCTTCTATTGCTTCTATGCTTATGTGGCTGCTGTGTTTGCTTACCATACAGACAACGTTCACAGAATTCAAAATCATTAAATGAAAAGCCAGGGAAATAACCAGAACGAGACAAGATTTCCATTCCCTTCTTGGACATATGTCCTAACCGGCTATGCCACAAAGAAACGTTCGGCTGCTCGGTTACATTGATTACATTTTTAGAGACATTTGATACATAGATCATGTAAAGTCCTCCAGACTTTACTCCATGTGCTACTGTCATAGAACCCTTGGATATCTTCCACATGCTCTGTCCAAAAGTGGTGACGTAGCCAGCATCATCAAGTAAACCTGTGCTGATCAAGCTCTTTGTAATTGCGGGAACATGTCTCACATTCTTCAGCGTGAAAAAAGAGCCATTCTGAAACTTCAATTGAACATCTCCAACACCTAAGATCTCACATGTCTGCCCATTGCCTAGCCGAACATGATCTTTAGTGGTCACATAAGAGGTAAACCACTCCTTGTTTGGAGACACATGATGTGATGCCCCTGAGTCTATAATCCAGTCACTCAGTGCATTTCCATCAGATGCTGTAAGAAGAGCTGAGTCCATTGTATTCTTCAAGAAGTAGATGTCTCCTGACACTAGACTGTCATCCTCTGCAACAGTGTTTGTCACATTTATTTCTTGAATCTTCACTGAGGACTTGTTCTTCTCACCATGGTCTTCAGCTTTCTCTTTGCCTTTTTCTGCTTTCCATTCTCTGCAGTCTCTTTTCATGTGACCCTTCTTGCCACAATGGTAGAATTCTATGTCACTCTTGCCTTTAGCACTGCGGGACTTGCTACGAGACTGATTCCTCTTTCCACCTTTGTACTTTTCTTTGGTCCTTCCCCTGACAACTAAGGCTGTTCCTTTGCCTTTGTCCATTGTCTTTCTATTGGTTTCTTCAGTAAGCAAACTTCCTTCTACATCTGCTATGTTCAAACCATTTGGAGGTGCAGAATTACACAAAGCTGTGCGAAAAGTGTCCCAACTTTCTGGCAATGTGATCAACAGGAACATAGCTCTAACAGGTTCATCAAACTTGACACCTTGAGTTGACAACTGACTGTAGATTGTGTTGAATTCATTCAGATGATTGGACATAGGTGTCCCTTCTTTCATCTTCAAGTCAACAAGCTTCTTAAGCCAGTATACCTGTGAATCTGCACTCTGCTTCTCATAAAGATCACTCAGCTTTAACCATGCTTGATAAGCCGACATCTCGTCTGCTACATTGAAGTAAACGCTTTCTGCTAAAGTCAGCATAATGGTAGAAAGTGCCGATTCATCCATTTCGCTCCATTCATCTTCGTCCATATCTTCTGGTTTTATCCCCTTGAGCTTTATAGGTTTTATCTGCTTCTTTTGTACCAACACGTGCCAAATCTGCTTCTTCCACAATGGGAAATTGGTTCCATCCAGCTTCTTGATATTGTAAAGAGCAGTGTCCTGTGATCCAGCCATAGCTACGCTTCACAGTGGTTTACTTTCCTGGGAAAAATTCGGTAGAGTTTCCCCTGTAAACTGACCTCTGAACCAATATCAACTTGTCAAATGAACCAAGAAAACTTCAGATTCTGCATAAATTTCAGCAGAGTCTCCTTTGTAAAATGGCTCTGGTGTACTCAAAAAACAGACCAAAAATAGCTCAAAAAACAATGTCTCTCTGACACTGTAAGTTGCGGGTAAACCTGTCCTGCACCTGTACTGTCCTGTCACTGTCCTATAAGCATAGACTACGACAATGCCTCAACGGTATTAAAGCAAAGATGCAATCCCAACTGTCTAACTCACAGTCAATACATCCTAGCTGCCTATCTGAGGGTGCTCGAGGGATCGCTCCAAGACCTGTATCACCGAAAGGATCTCAACATTCGAGAATCCCCCAGCTCAATAAAACCTCACTCGACCCTCAACAAAGGCTGCAGTAAATCTGACAGTACATAGACTTCCCACAAAGTCATACATCCACAAATTTCCCACTGTATGCTGTAACCGCTGCTGCGGTTGTTTGCTGCGTGACTCACAGCCAGCAAACCCTCAACAAACATACATCATCTCTGACAATACATCCCATGTGGAAGTACCTGCAATGTCAGGATGAAATCTGGAATATCAAGCAGCAAACACAAGCTACCTGATGAACTAGTGGATGTCGCCTACAGTCTGTGTGTAGATGCGCCCGTGTCGTATGTGACACGCCTCCAAGAACTGTGAGCCGTCCTTCGATGTGTAGACAGCCACAAATCAACACTCTGGGAGTGTCGATATCCTCAGCACCTGCAGTCGTAGGCCGAAAACCCCAAATTTGCAAAGTCGGATCTGCACCTGCTGAGACCACGTAGTCGAAAATGGCCTGCACAGACCTTTGTCGAAGCCGAACGGTGGCCGAGATGACCTCAGAATGAAATTCTGAGCACACCAAGCCTTGCGGGACTACCCACAAGATTTGGGGCCGTGTCTTTGCCTGTCGAATTTCACTCCAATATGAGTTGGTGACTCTAGCCTCCTGCAGTGCTGCCCCGAGCCTCGATCTGAGCTCTGATACCAGTTGAAGGAGTACGAGCGGAAGTGCGACGCGAGAGAGAGAGAGTGCGAGAAGAAGAGCACGACGATATGGTGAACTCGCTCTACTGTAATGTGTAGAGCATAGTGAGTTCTTATTAGGTTTTAACAAAAGAATATGTGTACATACCTGGCGGCCCGCCCACTTACCTAGGCGACCACATTGGGCTTTATACCCCAACAAGCATCGAACATCCAAGCGTGGAGGATTTTGTGCATTAGAGACATAAGCTCTTTGAGGTTTTCCATTATTACTTGGAAGTCTTGTTGGTCGTCTAGCCCCATTAAAACTCTGATTCTTTTCTACCCTCCTTCTAATCCCTTGTTCCTTCATGAAGGGCTTAGCTCATATTAAGACATCTTTCACAGTGGTAGGTTTCATGGCTTAAACCTTGATAAAAACGGGTTGCTCTATGGTCATTGGCGGAGTGTAACGCCTAAGCCTTACAAACTTTGAGTCATACTCTTCCAGGGATAAACTGTATTATTTTAAGCTAAATAACTCATTCATCTTTATCGCTTCATAGGCAGGAGGTAAGTATCTTTCCTTCACTGCTTGTTTAATCTCCCTCTCTATGTTTATGATAACTTAAAACACTAGGGTATTTTCCAAACTTAGACTTATCCAATCCACTAAAAGCTCAATCATATGACTTAACCAGTCAAAACTTATCCAGTCCATTAGAACTCAATCACATGACTTAACCAGTCACAACTTATCTCAATCACATGACTTAACCAGTCATGACTTATCTAATCCACTAAAACTCAATCACATGAATTAAACAGTCTTGTTTTTTGGGAAGAAAAACAACTAAATCTTCTATTCATAAAATCATCAAAAGTTCATATAGGGGTCTACAAAATTCCTCCATGAGAAAATATAATAGAGATTTCAATCATAACTCTGATACATATCAACTGGCACATCGTAATATTTTGGTGGTTTATGATATGGGTCCAAAAAATGATAAACACAAGAAATCTTGGGATCCATGGCTAGCTAGTAAGCCCACGGTTTGAAGCACCACACTAATGGAGGCTATGTAAGAAAAGTCTTACAGTTAGAAAAGCCCAAGTTGAGCTCGTTGGGATGTTGGGCTTCAAGGTGGGAGACACTTGGCCAAGTATGTCTCCGTATAGGTAAATGGGTTGGGCCACATGCTTGTAGGCCGATGCAAAGACCGGGACATGGAGGCGGTGCCTAGTAGATAGACCAAAATAGACCAAGGCACATGACCATAGAGAGAGAGACTACACAACACAATCGGCTCGTTGATCAAGCTTCGATAAAGGTAGGGAGAGGTGTCCAAACAGAAGTTCGAACGTCATGCTAGAGGGACCCCTTGGTTTTTTAGGCATCAAGATTTGATAGAACGGGGAGGTGAGCATACCAAAATGGAGCAAGGCACATGATCATAGAGAGAAAGTAGGAGGAGCCCCCTTGGCATTGCAACGTTGCGTGCATTTTCATCCACATGGCCACCCGAAATAAGCTTCTCCATAGTAGAGTAGCATAGATAACTCTCGCTTTTAAGGGGTTTTTTTTTTTTTTTTAGAAACAAATAGAAAAGGAGCTTCGGGTCTGTGTTTTCCAAGCATGACATTGGTTTTTAGTGTTCTCCATTACCATTCTCATGAAGAATTTGTTTGCCTATGTCAATGTCCTCATAGATGCCAGCTTCTTTTTTAAGAGCTGTAAGCATAGGTGGTCACATAGGTAGCACAGAGATGAAGCTTGCGATGCTACACTTTTTGTGCTAAAACAAAGTACGCATGTGTATATTAACAGGTCACAAAAAGTGATACAATCTATACTACATATTAAGGAGACTGGTTTTCAGTGCCATGTGTCAAACTCTGCTTGAGTTCCGACATCCAAACTCAGCCATACTCGCCTGAGTGAGGGGAGAGGGCGAGTGTGCTCTGATTCTCACAAGTCGCACGACACACACACGACGCACACACAATGAGCGCCACTGGTGACTGAAAGACATCCTCATGCTCTGCAATGAATGAATGCTTCAAGGGAGAGCGATCGACGATGAGCAGGCCCGGTCCAGCTCAGCATCGAACGTAGAGAGAGAGAGAGAGAGAGAGAGAGAGAGAGAGAGATCGTGCAATAGGCGTTGCCCACCGACATTGAGAGAGAGAGAGAGAGAGAGAGATCGTGCAATAGGCGTTGCCCACCGACATTGAGAGAGAGAGAGAGAGAGAGAGAGAGAGAGAGAGAGAATGTCTGCGTACTATTCGTGCATGAGAAACTGTGTGTGTGTGTGAGAGAGAGAGAGACGATTGAAGCCAAAATAATATAACAAAAACTACTACTCTGTGGAAATTCCCAAAATACCCCTCAAATTTTATAAATTCCCAATATACCCCCACTATTTTGTCAAAATGCCTTTCAAATTTTCCAGATTTCCAAAAAAACCCCTTGTTGTGAGATTAAATTTCTCCAAAGATAACAAAAATTTGTAGCTTTTCATAAGAAGATTGATTGTCTATCAATTCAAGATGCTATAACAAAATTTGAGTTGGTTATGTAGGCTTTGGAGATGAATTGCTTCATATATTTCGAACACAATTGCCTTTTTTTGTAGGATAATTTGTGACAAATTACATGCTATGCACTCAAAAACGAATCTCAATTGTCAAAAAAGCATAATGATTAGAAAATCCTGATCAATCCAACCAAAATATATACAAGGTATTTTCTAAATTTCCACAAACTAGAGGGGTATTTTGGTAATTTTCCCAATCTATAGTTCCGACGTCCTTATGAGAGAGAGAGAGAGAGAGAGAGAGAGAGAGAGAACAAGAAGAAGAAGAGAGTTTTAACGTCGTAGGAAACTATCCCAAGAGACCTTAAAGATCTAGCCGACGAGGAGTTGAACTCAAGACCTGTTATGAGAGAGAGAGTGAGACACCTAGCTATGGGTAAACCTGTCTTGCACCTGTACTATCTCTCACTGTCCTGTCACTGTCCTGTAAGCATAGACTGCGACAATGCCTCAACGGCAGTAAAGCAAAGATGCAATCCCAACTGTCTAACTCACAGTCAATACATCCTAGCTGCCTATCTAAGGGTGCTCGAGGGATCGCTCCAAGACCTGTATCACCGAAAGGATCTCAACATTCGATAATCCCCCAGCTCAATAAAACCTCACTCGACCCTCAACAAAGGCTGCAGTAATCTGACAGTACATAGACTTCCCACAAAGTCATACATCCACAAATTTCCCACTATATGCTGTAACCGCTGCGGCGGTTGTTTGCTGCGTGACTCACAGCCAGCAAACCCTCAACAGACATACATCATCTCTGAAAATACATCCCATGTGGAAGTACCTGCAATGTCAGGATGAAATCTGGAATATCAAGCAGCAAACACAAGCTACCTGATGAACTAGTGAATGTCACCTACAGTCTGTGTGTAGATGTGCCTGTGTCGTATGTGACACGCCTCCAAGAACTGTGAGCCGTCCTTTGATGTGTAGAGAGCCACAAATCAACACTCTGGGAGTGCCAATATCCTCAGCACCTGCAGTCGTAGGCCGAAACCCCAAATTTGCAGAGTCGGCTCTGCACCCGCTGAGACCACGTAGTCGAAAATGGCATTGTGCAGAACTTTGTCGAAGCCGAACGATGGCCGAGATGACCTCAGAATCTCACTCCAATCTGAGCAAGTGACTCTGGCTACCTGCAAATGCTACCCCGAGCCTCGATCTGAGCTCTGGTACCAGTTGAAGGAGTACAAGCGGAAGTGTGATGCGAGAGAGTGTGCGAGAAGAATGAGCACGACGATATGGTGAGCTCGCTCTACTGTAATGTGTAGAGCATAGTGAGTTCTTATTAAGTTTTTACAAAAGAATATGTGTACATACCTGGCGGCCCGCCCACTTACCTGGGCGACCACATTGGGCTTTATACCCCAACATATGTAGGGCGTGCGTGCGTTGGGCGGAGTGCAGGTGAGGCCCTGCTAGTGTGAGTTGCTTGTTTTGAAGGTGTTTTCAAGAGGACGTTTCTTAAATCAGATTGCAGTGATTTTGGTAGGACCACAATCCTGTAGCGCAATGGGTTGACGAGGAAGCCACTATCTACACGCACATAGTGGGTGAGTGCAACATAGCCTCTCTTCTTTACTTTGTCTCTTCATGGGTTGAAGAGGAAGCCACTATCTACATGCACATAGTGGGTGAGTGCAACATAGCCTCTCTGCTTTACTCTGTCTCTTCATGCTCGGCATAGCTTCATCATCAATCTTGAATGGATGCCTGTAGTCTGTTAGCGAGAGAGAGAGAGAGAGAGAGAGAGAGAGAGAGAGAGAGAGAGGCTTTGATGGTGTGTAACCCCGACGTCTATATTGATGGTGCTCCACGCCCAAAAATTGGCAGTATAAGTAAAGTAATTCTACAATTGCCAGGAGCCCATGAGGCACAACTGGAAGTCCCTTGATGACAACAAAGAAGAGTGGATAGGTGAGAGATGAAGAGTGGACCAAGAACACGATCGACCATCCAAGCTGTGGACACCGTTAGTGAGGTGCGCATGAGGTATATCTCTCATCTCGATAGCTTTTAGGGGCAAGTGGATCTCTGCTTTACTGCCCAAACTTCTCATAATATGGATTGTGGTTCAGGCACTCCAACGTCTTTTGCAAGATCTACCCAAACCACTGATCCAACTTCTCATATCATTATTCATGTTCACGCGACAAGTAGTCCTCGAGCATGTAATGGATGCAAACAACCCTATCATCGGGTCTATCTTTCAATACTTTGATGAGAAGGATATTCATATGTTGATCCTTAGGTAGCCATTCCCCATAGGCGGAGGGAGTATCACTCGTAAAAGAGAATGCAAGGAGATGCTTGTTCAGGCTACACGCATATCTCTCTCTCATAAGGAGCTTTTGCCATGTTACCATATAGAAAAAAATATAAATTTGCTAGATAATTCACTAGTTTGAATGCACACAGCTAGTAAAAGTGCAAACTAGCAACTATGAGACACTTTCTAGTTGGTCAATCTAGTAAGTTTGTTACTATATGGAAAATGATACTACCATATAGTAACTAAATTGCTAGATCTAACTAGAAACTCTTCAGGCTTGCTAGTTTGACCTTGCCATGTCAAACTAGTAAACCATCTAGCAAACCCAAACTAATAAATCACCTAGTAAATTTAAACCCATCGCCCGAAGTGGCGTTGTAAGCTTCCACTTGAAAAACATAAAAATTGAACAATAAATAGACGTTAACTCAGTATAGACTCATTTGATCTGATTGTCGTTGGACATCAAAATCTGACAATCAAACTCTGGTGTATTGCAACATAATAAGAGAGCAGCTACCATTAAATGGATTGCAGCGAATCTGACTTTACATAGAAGACAATCATCAACACAAACCGATCTTTTGTGCAGGCTGTTCAAGGTCAAGAAAAACAAACAACTGCACTTTTGTACAAGGAAGAAGCAGGCAGTTCTAGCAAGCAGAAGACTGATCACATTCAAGCTGTTCATGAGCTGCTGAGAGACTCCGGCAATAAAAACTTTACAGAGTTTGAGAGTATACATGCAAGAGGCACAGTAGCAATAGGTGTTCATAATCCCCTTTAGAAAGATGCTAGTTACATGAGTGATCTACAAGCCTTGATAATTGCTCAAGGAAGCATCTCTTTGCAGAGATTCCTACCTTCAAATGACAAAGAGGAGGCAAGAGCTACTGACATACAAAAGAAACACTTCTGAAAATCATTGTTGGTAGGTTGCAAGAACTACTCACATACAAAAGAAACACACACATATGTGAGCACAACAGCCATGTACCTGGTTCAGCAAAGCCAAGGTCTTCTTCAACAACAAAGCACTCTCCAAGAAGTTAAAAAATTGAAATTCTCAACAACAATTTCGAGGATTGTCCTTGCCCTAAAGAAAACATAGTTGTTTGGGGACATGAAGCCATGGTAATCATCCATATGATAAAACACCAACAACTCCATTGACTATTATGTCTTTCAATATATTTCGTGTCCTCGGCCTACATATACCTGCATTTTAAGACACCATTAAGATATATGCACACAACTCAAAGAGACATGGCCAACACGCATCCAAACTTCATTCATAAAATTACGTAAAGCATGTATAGATGTGTATTTTATAAATGAGAGTATGAGAGCATTACCTGATATACCGAACTTTGGCAAGTTGACCAAGTTGTTTACCTTGGTTATACTCGAATTGGCATCACTGAAATGAAGATTGCATCAGTGTTAGACAGTGCAAGGACGGCATTGATGGCTTTGCCAGCAACTCCCCAGTCCGTCCATGCATCCTACAGAGGTCACTCAGGAAAAAGAAACATACGATATGTAATTGCAACACGAAGGCCATTCCTTACAGTAATCCTATTCCCAACCCTTTGGAAACCCTGCTTTGATTCCCCACTGCTTGGTACATTTCACAGCATCTGAATAGGATTGAAATTCTTTATTCTCTTCAAAAAAAGAATGCAATGTCCTCATTTGTGCCACGCTGCCTAACCCTACGCATCGATCTCTGCTATGTCGGTGAATCCTCTGCTCTTGATGGCGACTCTCATTATCCCTGCTGTACGCTTGACCATACACTTCCCCACCAAGCTGCTGCTCCTCTTTGGGGACGTGATTTTCAAGATCTTGCAAATGACTTTGCGGTCGAGTTCTTGCCGACTGATGCAGCCGTAGCCGTTCCTGCTGAAGAATCCCATGAGGAGGATGCAATTATAAACACCTTCCTCAAATCCCTGATGGAGCCTGTACATCAAACGAATGGGGTCAACCTTGCTGCCTCACTTCAAGGAAAAACCTGATGCAGAAGCTGTTAAAGAAGATGAACTAAGTCTGACTTGCTACTGCAACAAGCCAAATCTTGCTAGTTTTTTCCTTTTGGCAGCAAATGCTCAATTTTGGCTCCTGCATGAAGATGTTCCTGATTTCGTGCATGTAATCAAAGATGTAGCCACTCCAGCAGATGATGTTAATGACCCACATCTTGAAATCGATAGCCTGCACCTGCTGAATAATCCACTTTAATCCCTAAATTTGCGTCGGCAGAGACATTATCCCTGGTTGCAGACGGTGGCCTACAAGGTTCCCGCATCTTGCTAAACTTCTTGGGCCTGATCATCCCAACTATTTGTGAGGCAGCGGTCTCTAATGTCCCATGGGAACTCTATCCAATCTGCAGAATTGACGATGCCGATCAAGATGAAGATTCACTAAACACAGCACATTGTTTCCCACTTTTGATGGAAGTTTTCAGCCGAGCTCTCTCTTTTTATACATTGGATATTTCTCGGGCTTATGATGTTGTGCCTTTTCATACTGAAACCTCTTTCCCTCCCTCGCGAGCCACAGATGGTGAAATCCTTGCAGCCGACTGAAAAGATCATATGCTGAATGCGCGTGATGATCCAATCAGCCCCTACTTTGCCAACTCTGAGCGCAAATATGATGCATCATCTCTCCTTGTAGATTCTTTCATCTGCTGCCTTGTGAAGGCCATACAACTTTTTTGGTTAGTGCAATGCCTAAAACTCTGCAAGCCTTTGATGGCCCTGGACCCTAAGCATTTTGAACCTGCCGCACTCCCTGCTGCTGAACAACCACCTGCAGGCGACTTCATTACACAGTTGCCTCCTGATGTTGCTTCTTACAATGTCGCTTGCCAATCAACTCAAGTAGCAATTGATGGGCCAAATCAATTACTGGACAAGCCTCAAGATCACTCTTGACCTCGCATGCTATGCACAGATTTTGAAGCTACAGTCGAGGCAACCAAAGCAGCTGACAATACTGAGAACGAAAACCTCCATGCTGAGCAACCTGATCTTGCTAAAGAAAAAGCAGTCGATCCCATGAAGGCCTTTACTACAGCTGTGGAGGAGTCAATTGCTGGTCTCTGTCCAACCCATACTCTTGCCCATGCACGCCAAGGATATGTTGCCTTTCCTTGCAAATATAGGCCAGCCCAAGAAGGCACCGAGTTTCCCCACTTGAGGACCCATTTGCCCATGTGGAAGAAAGAACTGTTGGCCCATCTTGTCCTGAACATCTGGCGCATACAAACCTTTCAAATTCAAGTGCAAGAGAAGAACATACCAAGGTAATGACACACACAAACCTTTTGGCATCCCTGGGCATACATGAGCCTTACAATGGGCATTACTTACAATCTTCTCATGCTGCCGAAGCTTTGCATCCAGATCCTGTGCAAACTGTCGCAATTGCCACTGGCACTAACCTGCAAGTGCATCAAGTTCTCGTGCCCTTTGCCTCCTGGAGAGATGGACAATTCAAGTACACATCTGAACTAACCAAGCCAACCAGCCCCCCTTTGGAAGATGATGGCCAGTCTCACAGTTTTCGTCTCCCAGTACCCACCTTCAGCTTGAGCACTCCAGCCTTGCTCCCAATCTTCCCAACGGTTATCTTATCTGATGCTAGTGTTCCTATAAATGAAGTCTAGCATGCAACCAGTGCTATTACTTACCTTGGAGACCTGCTTGGCCATGCAATCAGATTCTGAAAAGCTGCAGATCGAGTCCACGAGCTTGTCGCAAAAAAGAAGAAACATGGGCATGGTTGCGCCATGCACTAAAAACGCCAAAGCCACCAGCCAGCATAGTTACACAAAGGCAGCCTGCAATTCAGAGCCTTGTAGATGCTTTCATCTGCTGCCTTGTGAAGGCCATACAACTTTTCTGGTCAGTGCAATGCCTAAAACTCTGCAAGCCTTTGATGGCACTGGACGCTAAGCATTTTGAACCTACCGCACTCCCTGTTGCTGAACAACCACCTATAGGCGACTTCATTACACAGTTTCCTCCTGATGTTGCTTCTTACAATGTCGCTGTCCAATCAACTCAGGCAACAATTGATGGGCCAAATCAATTACTGGCCTAGCCTCAAGATCACTCTTGACCTCGCATGCTATGCGCAGATGTTGAAGCTGCAGTCGAGGCAACCAAAGCAGCTGACAATACTGAAAATGGAAACCTCCATGCTGAGCAACCTGATCTTGCTAAAGAAAAAGCAGCCGATCCCATGAAGGCCTTTACTACCGCTGTGGAGGAGTCAATTGCTGGTCTCTGTCCAGCCCATACTCTTGCCCATGCACGCCAAGGATATGTTGCCTTTTCTTGCAAATATAGGCCATCCCAAGAAGGCACCAAGTCTCCCCACATGAGGACCCATTTGCCCATGTGGAAGAAAGAACTGTTGGCCCATCTTGTCCTGAACATCTGGCGCATACAAACCTTTCAAATTCAAGTGCAAGAGAAGAACATACCAAGGTAATTACACACACGAAACTTTTGGCATCCCTGGGCATACCTGAGCCTTACAATGGGCATTACTTACAACCTTCTCATGCGCCGAAGCTTTGCATCCAGATCCTGTGCAAACTGCCGCAATTGCCACTGGCACTAACCTACAAGCGCATCAAGTTCTCGTGTCCTTTTCCTCCTGGAGAGATGGACAATTCAAGTACACATCTGAACTAACCAAGCCAACCAGCCCCCCTTTGGAAGATAATGGGCAGTCTCACAGTTTTCGTCTCCCAGTACCCACCTTCAGCTTGAGCACTCCAGCCTTGCTCGCAATCTTCCCAGCGGTTATCTTATCTGATGCTAGTGTTCCTATAAATGAAGTCCAGCATGCAACCAGTGCTATTACTTACCTTGGAGACCTGCTTGGCCATGCAATCAGATTCTGAGAAGCTGGTAATCGAGTCCACGAGCTTCTCGCAAAAAAGAAGAAACATGGGCATGGTTGCGCCATGCACTAAAAACGCCAAAGCCACCAGCCAGCATAGTTACACAAAGGCAGCCTGCAATTCAGAGCCTTGTAGATGCTTTCATCTACTGCCTTGTGAAGGCCATACAACTTTTCTGGTCAGTGCAATGCCTAAAACTCTGGAAGCCTTTGATGGCACTGGACGCTAAGCATTTTGAACCTACCGCACTCCCTGTTGCTGAACATCCACCTATAGGCGACTTCATTACACAGTTGCCTCCTGATGCTGCTTCTTACAATGTCGTTGTCCAATCAACTCAGGAAACAATTGATGGGCAGAATCGATGACTTTTAGCATATGTTCTCACATATGTTGTCTTTAGCATTTGCCTTTCCTTAGTGCTTTCCTTCCTCTAGGTATTGCAGACATTTTAAATTTATTGCAAGTAGTAGTGCTTTTACTTTTGCCAGATTAATGATGCTGGTGTTGCTATGTCCCTTTCTTTCTTTATGGTCTTCATTTGAGTTTAGTCCCTATTGATCTTATATTGTTTTCTTAGGAAATGGATTCACAAAGTCCTTCTAGTTACTCCCAAGCGAGTCAGGATTGTGAGTTCACTCCCCTATTGTCCCAGTATTCTCAAAGCCCATACTCTCCTTCACTTGGTCAAGGCGGCTTTCCCATCTCCCGTTTTGGAGGATCTCCATTTGGCTTCAGGCCATTTCATCCACCCATATGACCAGCGACTCAACACATCGCAAAACTGAGTCCTTTTCCTTCACCTCCGTAGGCTGATACAACAACAATAACAATGGAGGGAGATACCAGTAAGGGCATAAATGGGGATGAAGGTAGGCTACCAAAATTGCCGGCCAAGCGAAGGATTCAAGCAGTAACAAGCGAAGTGGTACCAGTGATGAACACTACAAGCCGTGGAGGGAAAGAAAGAAAGAAGAATCAAGCCAGCATGGCTAGTCCAGATGAGGGCAGCAAAGACAAGAAGGGGAGAGAGAACTAGAAGGATGTTTGGGTTGTGCATACATTTTGTACATACTTGTGTGGCTACCTGTTAATTGTGGTATATTACAGATGCACACTCAGCAAAAGGGATGAGCAAGGCAGGCAAAAAAACTCTAGAGGTTCAAGCTGTAATGTTGTTATATCCACTTCTGTGTCTGTCCTCACAGATGGTGCTAGATACAAAGTCCAGGAATGTGGCAGTGGCAAGATAACACAACCCTTCAAGACCTGATGCACTTCTCTCATAACAGGTCTCACGTCGGGATCAGCTTGGTAGCAAAGAAGGCCCAAATGCAATACACTTCTCCATTTTTGCAACTCCTCATTCTCACTAACAGCCCCTATTTCTACTAAAAAAGATGCAATTATGTATTTTGATATTTAATGCTGTGACATGTGACATTATTTTTTGGTTTTTCTTCTATGTCTCGAGCTTTGTTGTCTCTATTTTTTGTTCATTAAATCCAAATAACCATATGTATCAATGTCTTCTTTTGGTTGAGTTCAAAAAGTGATATATACTTCCAGGCTATGGAGGATGAGCTGGTGGTTCTTGCTTGCTTCTTTTCATAAATTATTGGTGCAATCGTAGCTCTAGAGCTTGTAGAATATGACGATGCTGGCATGGTTGACTACATGTACCAAGTTCATGTTCTTACTTGTTTCATTGGTCGAGTAATCCCAGCCAGAGCAGCACGCACAGGGAGGAGAAGGCATGAGAATAGAGCATGTTAGCCACACATAGGATTATTTAATACAAAAGATGTTGTGAAGAGAGATCAAGAGGTATTAATTAAGGTTGTTTCTAGGCATTGCTCTAGAGATACAGGGTAGACTCAGTCATAATGCAACCTAGCACTAAGCAAAATCATTAGACAAAAAAAATTCATCCAGCATGGATGACATAGCATATGGACATTTAGACATAAGAAGAATTAAAACCTATCAAGTATCATAGCTCATGTGCTAGAGAAACTACTCATCGGATCCAAGAAGTTGGTTAATCCCATGATTTTAGAGAAATTAAAAGCTTACAGTCACTAGTACAACTAAAAAACCTAAAAGAATCCAAGAAAATTGCAAATTCACTCATCAAAGGTATGTTTTATAAGCTCTTTGTGAGTCCTTTGGTCACCATCCTTGTGGTGATGATTGACATGGGAGAAGTTATGAAAGACAAAGAGACCATGATAGAGGAAAAATATCCCTATGGTGATGATCCCTTCTATATTCGTCATCTATCATGGTCTCTTCAACTCACACCTTCTCCCGTGTCAATCATGTCTTCTACGATCTCCATCATTGTGTCAATCATATTTACTATTTTCAATTTTGCACGACCATCTTTTGATACACTCAATTGTCAATGTAGTTTAGCCTTGCTTGAGCGATAGAAATGAGCGACGCTTGTACCGACTGTTGCACACTGCCATGCCGTCTCTCATGCGAGGCACTTTCATAAAATACTCCCTCCCGCCTTTCAAACCTACTCGCGGGAATCTTCATTCACAACAGCGCCGAGTGAGCATCAAGCTAGTCCAAACGAGCAGGTATCCCCACCCCACCCCACCCCACCCCCAATGTTCATGACCTACAATGTGTGTGTGCATGTGCAGGTTCGAGGTCTCTCCCTTCGGCCCTCTCTCTCTCTGGACCATCAAGTATATTTACTGGTAATTGTCTTGGCTATCCTCTTGCCCACATTTTCTTAGGGATGTTTTTTTCATGGTAACTGTAATATACCCTTTTTTATTTTTTAGTTTTTACTTCTAAAAACTAAGGCATTTTGATCTTATAGCACTCTTGTGCAATTATTTAAGAATATAAAAGAAAAATCACAAGGGACACTAATCTTTCTGTTCAGTTGTTGTTATTCTGGTTTTGGGTCACCGCCTGTGGCTTTTCGCCCGGTCGGTTTACACATTGTTAAAAAGGTTTCTAATGCTTTTTTGAATATGAAGATTTGAACTATGACGTTTCAAAGTACCAAGCATCATACGCTCCAAGTATCAAGTTACGTACCGTGTACCATGTACCATGTACCATGCACCAACTACAAGTATCAAGTTTCATTATGGAATGTGATACCAAACCCTAAATCAACTGTCAACTCTAACACGAACAAGTTTTCTTGGTTTCTATGTCAGGCTCTAATATTAACAAGCTTTTGAATTCCATGCTTTTTGTAAAGGCAGTAGCTTTTACGCTAAGTGTCAGATTCTACATACCTTGTATCAAATCAAGTACCAAGTATCAAGTAGCAAGTACTAAGTACCAAATCAAGTACCAAGTACCAAATCTAACACTAAAAAGTTTTTTTTGTTTTCATGTTAATTTATTACAGTCCGCAAAGTTACACCGACCAATTAGTACCATGGACATGGATCTACGTCGAGCCATCAACAACTTTTGCATCCTTAATGCAAAGGTTATGACCAAGGGGGTGGATTTGTGGAAAATTGCAAAGGCAAGGCGTTTGCAAGAGAGGGAAGCGTGGAAGCAATCTCGTGGAGGTAGGAGGGCACCCCCAGTTCCTCGACACCTTGCATGTCTCCCAGATCTTATTAATGCCGAGTGGATCCATGCAAGAATGGTCAAAGCAAAGGCATGCAGAGAGGACATCACCGATAAAGAATGGGACTATGCACGAGTTTGTGTGTCAAAGGTATATATAGTATATATCTATCTATCTATCTACCTTCTTTGCCCTTATTTTCTTGTAACATAATACCAATGTCACTCATTACTCTAGATCACTCATATAGTATATATATATATATATATCTATCTACCTTCTTTGCCCTTATTTGCTTGTAACATAATACCAATGTCACTCATTACTCTAGATCCCATCAATCCACCAACCAAAAAATTAATTTGTAGTTTCCATAAGACCTCGGGGAAGAACCATTTTTGCCACTAATGAAGTAGAGCCATTTTCGATCCTCTCCCACCTACGTAACTTTGGATGAGAATGAGACAGGGGACGGAGAGATTGATGATTTGAGTCCCAACGTCATCAATCTCAGCGAGGATGATTCCCATGATGATGATGACATTGCCCCTGGGAAGCTCTACTTAGTCAATCATCAAACAACAAGTCAACAAATCGAGAGTCAATTCCAACTAACCTAGCCCTTGATCACATGTCTAAATGGCTAGTTCATGATAGCAAAGTGTGAAAACATAATGGGTATGACAATGAAGGCAAAGGGCTCCTTGCAACTGCTAATTAGCTAAGAAATGTTGGTTTCCATGTCCCCTCCCATTTACAAGAGCATGAGGAAGGTTCTTGGAAAAGTGCAGGCCACTTGCACATTGTTGCAAGATAGAGCTTGAAGAAACTAACATACATGCCACCATCTGGTAAAATATGGGCACACTTCAGTCTATCTTGGAGGATGTAGGTAGAAAACGAGGGGTTCCACTTGTAAAAAAAAGCTTTGTCTATGTTTTGCTATAACAAGATGAATCGGCTACCTCAATTCGTGAGAGCCAATCCAAAACATGATGGATGATGTTGTGGAGGTCGCTCTTGTGGGCATATGTGAAATCCAAGAAAGTAGTGCTCATGCCTCGGCAGAAGATGTTGTCCATGTTTTACTTCTCATCTCTGACGGTGTTTGCTTTGCATGTTGAGGCGCATGCATAACTCTAGGATGGAGCTTCCTCTTTGTATTTTCATGTTTATCCATCTACATAGCTATTGTTTCATGTTTTAATCTCTTTTTTTTTCATTTTTCAAAAATTTGAAATACTGTTCTCTATTTTTTTCATAAACAAAATAGTGGAAACTCAAAAATTTGAACGTTTAAGCGCTAAAGCGAGGTCGATAATCAGCACGGCAATGTGTGCGGCAATATGTTCATGGTAATATTCGCGGTATGTTTGTGGTAATATCCTCGATAATACTTGAAATGAAAAAAATTGTGCTCCTGTCCCCCTCTCTCTTTTTTTATCGTCCCATTTTGGACTATCACCATCTCGCAACTCAAGGGCAAGCACAGCTCTCTCTCTCTCTCTCTCTCTCTCTCTCTCTCTCTCTCTCTCTCTCTCTCTCTCTCACTCACTCAGAAATGCGGTAAAAGGTCGTTGTAAACGTGTTGAGAATTTCATAGTGATAACTATATAGTAATTGCATTGGACTTAGGATTTGCTACTTTTAACTAGCAAGTCAACATAGTTACTATATAGTAAATGTATTAGACTTGGGATTTACTACTTCTAACTAGCAACTCCACGTGGTTGCTATATAGTAATTGTATTAGATCAAGGATTTACTGCTTCTATGTAGCAACTCCACACAGTTACTATATAGGAAATCTAGAGGTACTTGAAAGTTACTAGTTCTATGTAGCAACTCCACACAGTTACTATATAGTAAATGTATTAGACTTGGGATTTACTACTTCTAACTAGCAACTCCACGTGGTTGCTATATAGTAATTGTATCAGATCAAGGATTTACTGCTTCTATGTAGCAACTCCACACAGTTACTATATAGGAAATCTAGAGGTACTTGAAAGTTACTAGTTCCATCTAGCAGTTATAGACCTATCATATAGGTAGCTATGACTTTGCTAGTTCAATCTAGCGAAAAGCTCATTACTTCCTACTTCACTACAAGAGGTTGTGTGCTCTTGTGACGCTGTTAGCGACGGAAATACACTGGTTTTTTATAACCCCCGGCGTCGCTAAAACCGTCGTTACGAGCGTCGCTACGAGAGCGTCGCTATATGCGTCGCTAAAAGCGTCGCTATATAGCGACGCACATAGCGACGCTCATAGCGACGGTTATAGCGACGTTTACACAGAAGACTATAGCGACGCTCATAGCGACGCTACAGAGCCATAAATAGCGATGCTTATAGCGACGCCCGAGAGATTTTTTTTTTTGGTGGCAGGGCATTGAATGCCCTGCCGCCCATCAACCATATTGTACTTGATTCACTTTTTAAAAAAAGTGCAAGGGTAGATAATAGACCCAAAATAGTCACCCACAAGACGCATTGTTTGCAAAATTGACAAATGTACACATCATAGGCAAAATGAATTGATTGGCAAATGTAATAATGACAATTGTACAACATCATAGGCATAAAGAATTGATTGGCAAAAGGAACTGCGGTGACAAATGTAATAATATACATGGTTCAAAAAGACGTATAAGATCCGTCTCATGATACATAAGCTATGAGAAACCCTAAACTAATGCTATCTAGCTACGGCTAAACTGACGTCGTCTAGTCAGACATCTCATCGCGTCCAAGCGGCGTATCTGTCGGATTCTGCAAAAAAAAGACAATAAGACAGCTTTCAGTAAGTATAAACATATAACGACATTTATAAAACAATACAAAAAATAAAAAAGAGTAAACCCTAATACTAACCATGCCGCCGCGAGAACTGAGAATGTCCATCAGGGCGTTTAAGCCCTTCCTGCCTGCGTACTCGCGCTCGTACGGTGTGGGATCACGTCCTGTCATCGACCACTGTCAAAACATACAAAGATTTCATTATATTAGAATTAAAAAACTCATAAATCCTAAACTATCGAACATAAAGAGCAATGTGAAAACACTTACAAAATCGGCCTCAAATGATGCCCATCCACCGCTCCTCAAGTGGTGCGAGCTCCCTGCCTCTACTCGCGCTCTGGCTGCATCCTTTTGTTGCTTCCACTTGTCGGGATTCTCGCGCGCTGCTTTCTTCGCATTCTTCCAATCTTCTTTGGCCAGCCAATCTGGCCTGTTCCACCCATTCTTGATTGCTTTTTGCACTTTGGAACGCTTGTGTTTGCAGTATTCGCGCATTCGAATCTTCATCAGGTCTTCATTGAAGCGCTGATCCCGTGTTGGAACGGGAAACTCATCATGAAGTATGCTGATGACTCTGTTTTTTAAATCACTTGGTACTTCACTCCATTTGTTTAGTATGTAGTGTCTCAACAGCTGAGAGCAAAGACCACGCATGCGCAAGATCACCTTCTTGCCGTCATCATCCATGATGATGCCGCCGTTGATGTCGACGGAGTAAGGCAAGCCCTCTGGCCGGTGACGCGTGAACCTGGGTGTCCCGGAAGGGGTCTCTAGCGGCGTGTCGATGGGGGTACGGACGTCAGGTGTCTCCACCGGCGTCTAGGCCCTGAAGCGAGGAGTGTCGAGTGGGGTGGCTCCTGGCGGAGTAGGTAGAGGTGTATAGCTTCTAGGAACAGTCAGCCGTGCAAAACCTGGCGTAGATGGCGATGCTGTGGCTGGTGTGGGGGCGGGCAAAGAAGGGGAGGGTAAAGAGCCTCGTCGAACACGAGGCGGTGTGGAGGCATCGGTGGCGGAATCCCCACAACAACCGCCACCGCCACCACTAGAGCGCCGGTGTCTAGAAGAGTGTGAAGCTCGTCTCGTCGACGCCGAAGCTTCGGAGCGCGCCGAATGCTCCGAAAGAGAGGGAGATGCGGATGGAGTAGGAACACGCGATGATGCGCCAGAGCGATGACGCTCCACGTACCACTGTCTCTGTTGCGGTGACAAAGAAGAAAGAAACTCCTCATCATCCATACCTGCATTAAACACACGAATATTTAAACTTAATATTGAATGAATAGAGTAGACAATGACGCAAAGACCATTAAATACAATGACGTAATGACGCATATAAATACAATGACGCAATGAATTGAGTGATAGAAGAGGCAAGTCGAAAACTCAGAATTTTCAATCAAAAGATGTGAGCGCGAGTAGAAAAGAGCGTTATACACCATGGAAGGTACTTAGAGAGCCAGAGCTTTTACAACACGGAGCAAAATTGTTCAAATACAATATTTGTGGCTTTAAGAGATCTCTCTCTCATCCTCGCATAACTCAGCATAACTTCCTATATCTATATAGAGCTCTCCGTTTAAACACATATCCTCTGTTTCATTTTGTAGCTCCTCTGCATGCACCCCATATAGAGTAGTAGCATCTTGATGCTCGTCTGGCACCACCGCAGCGGCTTCCGATTGAGCATCTTCTCTGATGTCCTCCATTGATGTCGTTGTGATTGGCACATGGTAGCCTTCATACGTCTTTGCACTACGAGGGGCTACCTCTATGACGTACCACCAGTTTGATGTAGACTTTGTAGGATGAAATATTACCTGCCAGAGCCACATAACTTACATGAGAGCTTTCAAGCACATAACTTGTAAAAGGGGGATGTTAACTATTTACATACTTACTTGTTCACAATGCTCGGGTAGTACGAAAGTGTCTCTTAGGTCAGTCCATTTCTTAGTAGAATCCACCTCAAGAAAACCAGACTCTCCTCTACGCACAGTAGCGTTGCGACCCTCCATGATTATCTTGAACCATTGCACGTCGAACAAGTCGACAAAAAATCCTCTGTAATCGATCCTCAAAATCTCTTACAGCGTGCCGAAGTAAGTGAGTTCCGCCACCACAGGATCTGCATCAGAGGAACGTCGTCGACTAGACTGTTCAAATTTTGCCATGATTCCACAACCTTGATTAAAACGCTTTTTGGCGATTCGTTCCACCCTAAAATGTCGACCTTTACACCATGCTGCTGTGTATGACTTATACTACAACGAACAAAGATTATGAGTGGCCGTTCAAACGTTTATAAATAAAGTCACTTGCTAGTCGTACATTGCAAACTTACCTTGGTCGCGCAACCCCGAGAGTACTCCCACTCTTCTTCAGTCACTTCGTCACCGCATTGTTGTGCGCTTTTCAATTGGTTTTGCAACCATCTTAAGCTCATGAAGGTTGGTAGGCTCTCCAGAACCGCTGGATAGTGCATCGGTGGTCGTCTTCCCCGTCTCCACTTGATTCGTGCCCTTTGTCGCTCTTGCTTTGCATCCTCATATTGTGAAATCCACTTTTGCATCACTGGATTGTGAAGCATGCAAAATCGGTTGATTTTAGCCTCTAGATCTTCCGTCATCTTCTTCTCAACACCGAGATTGCACATGACAATCCCATATATGCGCTCATCATCTATGGTTCGCCATAGCGTGTCCCGGGATTTATCAAATCCGTCTAGCCACTCTCCAATGTACACTAAAGACTCTGATACCAACCAACCTTCTGCCATGCTACCCTCCGAACATGCCTTTTGACGCACATATCCCTTAAGCGTTTTCATGAAACGCTCTAAGAAGAACATCCATCGGGAATGAACTGTGCCAGCTATTTCCACCTCATCAACTATGTGAACAAGAAGATGCACCTGAATGGTTAGCATTGTAGTAGGAAAATGTTTCTCAAACATGCACACAAGCTCCGCAGCATTTAGTTTGGCGAATGGTATGGAGTCTACGTTGATCTCCTTTTGTGAGATCCATTGCACCAGCTTTGCAAGTTTGTAGATTGTGTTACGGATGTCGAGAGACAAACATCCCTCAATGGCAACCGGTAAAATAAACTGTAAAGTATGTGCAGCAATGATATTAAAGTCCACATTTTATGCAATGATATTAAAGTCCACTATGAACGTACCTGACACATTTTATGCCAATCGTGTGACTTCAAACCGGTAAGCTTTCCTTCTTTAGTAAAACACGTTCGGAGCGAGTGCATTACGCCAGTGGGGGTCCGCAAAGATCGAATGGTCTCTTTTACTTTGCGTTCTTGGGCTCCTGTGAAAATCCATGGTGCTTTAGGGAGTTTTATCGATCCATCAGACGCTGTTTGCGGCCAATATTGCTCCATACGATCCACATTTCTAAGGTCAACTCTGGCTCCCAAAGTATCTTTCTTGCCGGTCAGATGGTCCCATAGTAGCTTACCCACATTCTTGAATATGTGCATTGGATCGAGCAAGTGATTGATCATGAGTCGGGGCCAGTATGGTAACTCGTACCATAGAGATAGTCTCTTCATCCCTGGAGGCAATCCGTCATCGCACATCTCCTTCTGCTCTAACCATGCTTGTGCAGACATCCTTCGTGGCTCTCTTCCCAAAAAGCCGTCGCGTAACACATGATTCTCTGGAAGATACGCTTGATGACCTTCGTAGATTTGCTTCTTCAGTGAGGGTGCCCTACGTGCATTCAGTCTAGGTCCACATGTGACACATGCTCTATATCCGCTTGTTTGAAGCCCTGCATGTATACACATGATAATAGATCAACTATGGGAAAAAACAAGATTTACAGTGTCTGAGTGAGGAGTGTCAATAGAACACCTAAGCATTCTGTTAGCCCGGGATAGTCATGCATGGTCCACATTAGAATGCCTCTGATCAAAGCATTCCGTCGTCCTATGTGTCGGCTCATATCCACCACCTCTATGCCAAACCACAATTGTTGTAGCTCTTCCAATAGTGGACGAAGATACACATCCATATTCCCCACTTTATATCGCCCTGGCACAATCAAGCTTAGCCATAGGTGCCCCTTCTTCGTAGTCAACCACGGGGGAATGTTGTAGTTGACGATGACAACGGGCCATACACTGTAAGATGTTGATCTTTGACCAAATGGATTTACGCCATCCATAGCCAGGCCTAAGCGCAAATTTCGAGCTTCCCTGGCAAAATCCGACCATGTTCCATCTATATGTTTCCACGCTGCGCAATCTGCAGGAATTCGTAGCACACCATCCGAAGATTTATTCTCCTCATGACATGATGCTAGGGCGGCCATGGACTTACATTCAAAGAAATGCTTGATGCGAGTAAGCAGAGGGAAATGTCGCAAAACCTTTTGTGGAATTTTTGTCCCGTGGAGATCTACTCGATATCTTTCGGAATCACATTTCGGACACTTCTCCATGTCTATGTATTCCCCTCTGAAAAGAATGCAGTCATTAGGACAAGCGTGGATAGAATTGTAATCCATCCCCAAGTTTTGCAAAATCTTTCTTGCTTCATCTCCAGAATCTGGCATCACATTGTCAGCTGGTAGTATGTGCTCTTTCAGCAATCTACACAACATAAAAATATGATACAGTCGTGTAAAAATCTATTAGATCATTATACATTTAGAGTTTTATTAAAGTAAACTAATTGTAATAGATCACCTGAAAAGCGCTGTGACGCTAGTGTCACTCCATCCAAACTTTGCCTGCATGTTGAGAAGAACCAGGAGTGCTTTCAATCTAGACATACGTGCTCCATTATACAATGGCGTATCGGCTTCACTTTTCATATCATCGTAGATAAGCCTTTCTGAATCCATGATCGTCTCGATCATTTCATCAATCTCGGGCTCAAACATTGCCTCGTTGGGAATGTGCTCTGCATGATCATCCCCCGAGCTGTCAAAGGCTACATCTTGTGGCCTCACATATGCTGCTTGACCAAAGCGCCTGCGAACACGTCTATTGGGTTGCAAGATTGCTGCTTGTTGGCCAGCGTCAGAGTCCGACGAGTTATAATTGGCAACAACTCGATCTATAATAGATGGATCGAACTCGCCAAATTCGCGAACGTGCTGCAAAGAAACACGTCTTGTCCGTCGCATAGCATGCTTGCATTGATTACAAGGACATAAGACCCTCGTTGAGAGATAGGTTTTTCGGTTGGACGGTCCCACATCCTCGTCGCTACTCATAATGAGGATAAAAAACTTATAACCTGGACAACAAATTTAATATTCTATTGGCATTCTTCGTCTTATCTCTCTCTCTCTCTCTCTCTCTCTCTCTCTCTCTCTCTCTCTCTCTCTCTCTCTCTTTACCTCACATTCTCTAGTCATGTCCAATCCCCGCACACCTCGGTCTAGAGGTGCACGGAGATCAGAACCACCGGGTTATAATCTCGTCTTTATTGGTCAATACCTATATTTGTGGGTACAAGAAATCTACACACCCACGTCTACATGATACTGCATGTAGTGGACAAAACCCCGTTGCCTCTTCTCTAGCTGTAGCACTTCACAGCATCTTAACATCTTTTCACAGTAGATCTTTTCACTGTTCGTTTAACTCTAAACCCTAAACCGTAAGTAATTCTTGCGTGGACTCGATCTAACGTAAATAAGCGTAAATCTAAATAAACGTAAATCTAACTAAAAATAAACCTAAATCTAATTTAACATAAGTCTACATCTAACCTAATCTTTAACGTCTTTTGGGATAGTTTCCTACGACGTTAAAACTCTCTTCTTCTTGTGTGTGTGTGTGTGTGTGTGTGGGTAAACCTAAATAAACCTAAGTCTAATCTAATATAACATAAATCTAAATCTAACGTAAATTATGTTATATTAAAAACAAAGAACTAAACTAAGAGGGATTATAAGAACCTTATAACTGATTTAACACATAATTTTTCACATAACTCGGCAAGAGTTGGCATTCTCATCACTAAAGATGTGAGAGTTAACTTCCGGCGGTGACGCTGCCTCATCTCCATCCACATCTGACGACAGCAATTGGCCCTTTAGACCGTTCTTGCTCTTGTTACTAACTTTGAAGTTGCTGTTGAATGACTAGATGTTGTCTAGATAGTCATTGTGTCGGGGATGTAGTGACTCTTGCCGCCCTGAAGATCCACCTTCTTCCCTATATTCTAAAGACATTTCACCAGTACTTTTGGATCGATGGAGCCCACCATGAGTGAAGGCAGCAATACCCTATATTCCATTGAGGGCTTTCTTCACCCGCTTCATGCAGGCATCGCAGTCTATGGAGACCTAAATCTAATCTAATATAACGTAAATCTAAATCTAGCGTAAATAAACGTAAATCTAGTTAAAAATAAACCTAAATCTAATTTAATGTAAGTCTACATATAACCTAATCTTTAACGTCTTTTAAGATAATTTCCTACGACGTTATAACTCTCTTCTTCTTGTGTGTGTGCGCGTGTATGGATGTGTGTGCCAATAAAAAGAGATAAATGGTATAACCTTTCTATCACCCATGCCAAGTATGATAGATTGATTATGCCATTTCCCTCTTGAATAATAGGTCTTGAGTTCAACTCCTCGTCGGCTAGATCTTTAGGTCTTTTAATTTTAATTAGTTTCCTACGATGTTAAATTAGTTTCTCTCTCTTTCTCTCTCAATGTGTGTGCGTTTTTTTGGATCGTATGCATGTTTTCTCTCTCTTTTCCTCTCTCAATGTGTATGTTTTTTGTTTATGCATATTCTCTCTCTCTTTTCCTCTCTCAATGCGTGCGTTTTTTGTTTATGCATGCTCTCTCTCTCTCTTTCTCTCTCAATGTGTGTGTGCATTCTTTGTTTATGTATGTGTGTGTGCGTTTTTGTTTTTGTTTGTACTCTCTCTCTCTCTCTCTCTCTCTCAAAAACACTGTGTGTGTGTGTATGTGTGTGTGTGTGAGAGAGAAAGAGGGGAAGGGAACATGAGAATGAGGAGAGGGAAGGAGCATACCTGGCTCTCCTTCCTCTCCTCGTGTGTGTGTGTGGAGAAGAAAAAGAGAGAGAGAGAGAGAGAGAGAGAGAGAGAGTGAGGGAGAGCGTTACCTTCTCCTTGCTTGAGGGCGCCGAAAAACTCAGATCTGAGATCTGAGTTTTTGGGCGCGCTCGGTTATTTTTTTAGCCTAGCCGGCGTCGCTATGAGCGTCGCTATGAGCGTCGCAAATTTCTTTGTAAATTTGCGACGCTCATAGCGACGCCGGGAAAATTTTTTTCGAGCGTCGATGTGTGAGCGTCGCTAATATGAATAGCCTCTTGTAGTGCTTCAATCTAGGAAGTACATGGAACCCAAAGCTAATTTCTATATGGTAACATGTCAAAAGCTCCTTGTCTCTCTCTCTCTCTCTCTCTCTCTCTCTCTCTCTCTCCATGTATGCGTGTCCCTTAGTTTCCACGGGGAGTCCTCTGTCTCCTTGCTCTGTTGCTTTAACATTTTAAATCAGCTCTTCCATTGGGAGGCCTTCACCCCTTACTAACGATCTACGTCTCATCTTACGTGTTCTCTATGTGAACTAGAGAGCCCACTGCATTGCCAGAGAGTGGATATTCATGATGTCTGTGGAGAGGTGATTGTGTGTGTGTGAGAGAGAGAGAGTGAGAGAGAGAGAGAGAGAGAGAGAGAGAGAGAGAGAGAGAGAGATCAGAGCCTAAGCAATAATCTCGTCATCAGATTATTGCACGCAAGTCTCCTGCTAACCTGCATGTATATATACGCAGGTTAGCAGGAGACTTGCGTGCAATAATCTGATGACGAGATTATTGCTTAGGCTCTGATCTCTCTCTCTCTCTCTCTCTCTCTCTCTCTCTCTCTCTCTCTCTCTCTCTCTCTCTCAGCTACAATCTCTACCTTGCTTCAGCCATCGGTTCATGGGTATGAATTGAATCTTGAAGCCGTACTAGCTAGGCAGTAGCTGTTCAATAGTTTAGATACAATGCTGCACTCTAAATGGGTACTACTATGTCAATCCATTTGATACCATCCCATGTTTTTCTTCTCATCGTCAGAGTGAACACGCAAGCTCTCAATTTTCTTTTGTTCACTGCTGGGAACAAACTCAGGTTTTTGCAAGACATGATTTCTCCGCCAGCACCCCCTCTACATACAATTTGTGCTGCATGATCACAAGTCCACCTGTAAACCCTCAATCTTGAGCAGGGAGGTAGTCGATCTTACCTGTGGGCAGATTACAAAAGTAACCAACATGCATGGCTTCTTTGATAACTGCTTAATTGCATGGCACCAAAGGTTGGCAGGTTGCATCATCTTAGCAGGATCCATGTCAATGCAGTTAACTTCCTCCTCAAGGTCGAGCTCGGAAACAGAAGGACGAGGCTCCGGTCTGTAGTTTATATGGGGGAATGAGTCGTATGTAGCTAACACTTTCAATGCAGTGGAAGGAAGTACCTGGGGGACGAGGGTACAGTCAAACCATAGTTAGGCAGGACGAGCCCCCGCACAGGAATACCACCTTCACAGAGCGATGTGCCTCACAGAGATGCTGAAGTTAGCTATGGAGTTGAGAGACCTCATCATCGTGCCTGTTCAAATGCGTCCTCCGCAGATGACTACTAGAATCTGCTCCAAAACATCTCTCCCTCTCTCTTTATATATATATATATAATAAAAATGTAAATATAATATATATATATAAATAATATGATGTATGTATGTATGCATGTATAGACATATTAGCTGCGATGTGTGACGCTCTCCTTCGGGGCGTCGCGGAAAAGGGGCCGCGCCGGCTCACCTGCGATGCAAACAGGACCTGCAGGCAAGCAAACGCATGTAGAAGAACGCAACTTGAAAACTGAACGCAAGAGGGACACGAGAGTGAGGGACGCGAACGAATGATCGATATCATAAGAAAGTGCCGAATACAAGGGACGCAAGTAATCACATGAAAACGGGGCTGGCAAGTTGGGGGAAGTGGCACATACTTCCCTTATATACACCCCCGGGTTGAGAGAACTTGACGCCCACGTCAAGCCGGGGTTTTGAGAGGTGCCGATACAAAATTTGATGCCGAGGTTTTGAGGCGGATATTTACAAGGGGGGGAGTAAAGTGTTGCCAAAAATGTCTAGCTACCTAGGGTGATGCTAGTTACAAGTGGGGGGGAGGACTACTCTATGTTGTTGTCATGTAGTGTGTTGTCCTCCTCTTCTGTTGGCATGTTGTAGAAGCACAGCACAAGGGGTCTTCCAAGTCGAAGCATGATTTCTTCAGGTACCCAAGTGCATTTTGTCATGGGGCGATTGCACCATTTGACATAGAAAAGTTGTCCCCGGCGCCCAAAACGCGACTTTAGGATGGCCTCCGGCTCATGTGGCGGGCCATCCTTTACATATTCGGGGAGGCTTCTACCATAGGTGTTATCCGGCACGAACCTTTTGAGTAGACTTACATGGAAGGCGTTGTGGATGTTGATGTGTGATGGGAGGTCCAGCTTGTAGGTGATGTCGTTGTAGGACTTGAGCACTTTGTATGGCCCATAGTAGCGGTGGTTGAACTTCGGGGAGAGGCGTGGAGGGAGGGTGATATTCTGGGAGCTGACGAGGACTAAGTCACCTTCATGGAAGAGTTCGGCAGGCCTTCGTTTTTGGTTGGCATATTTGGCGATGCGTACCTTGCTTTGCTCGAGACTCTTCTTTGCCCTTTGCATGCGGGTTTGCCATTGTTGAAGAAACTCTTCACATTCCAGATCCTGGGCATGCACATCGCCGGTTGCCAGTGCAAGAGGTGTGATGACTTCTTTACCTGTGGAGAGCTCGAAGGGGGTGTAGCCAGTGCTGCTATGTATGGAGTTGTTGTAATGGAATTCCAGGATGTCCATGTATTCGGACCAGTCCTTCTGATCTGCCTTGACGTAGCTGCGGATGTAGTCTTCAATGACTTGGTTGACTCTTTCAGTTTGGCCATCGGTTTCTGGGTGGTAGGCGGAGGAGAAGCGGAGCTGGGTGCCTAGCAGCTTGAGGAGCTCGCGCCAGAGGTCGCTGAGGAAGCGGGTGTCATGATCAGAAACTATGGCTAAGGGGAGGCCGTGGTATTTGAAGACTTTCGCGAAGAAGTGTTTGGCGACTTGGTAGGCGGTGACGAGAGGCTTTGCAGGTATGAAGTGGGCTTGCTTGGTGAAGTAGTCGACGACCACCATGATGGTAGTGTGGCCGTGGGAGGGGGGAGGTCGACGATGAAGTCCATACTTACCATGTCCCAAGGCCGGGAGGGTGTTGGCATGGGGTGAAGGAGGCTAGCAGGCTTGACTCTTTGAGCTTTGACCAGTTGACAGGTTGGGCAGGTGCGCACGTAGTCGATTACGTCGTCCTTCATTTTTGGCCACATGTAGTGTTGATGGAGTTTGTCATAAGATCAAGTACTTGAGGGAGATATTATCTGTGTAGACCTTTGTGTGCTTGTCTTGGACATAGTGTCGCCACTTTCGGAGGCAGTGGACGACAGCGAGCATTTCCTTCTCATGTGTAGTCCATCTTGTTTCTACATCTGTGAACTTATGAGATTCGTAGGCGATGGGTTGATGCTCTTGCATGAGGACTCCACCAATGGAACCATCGGAGGCATCTGTATGCACTTCAAATGGTTTGGTGAAGTCGGGTAGTCGGAGGACGGGGGTACTACACATGGCTATCTTCAGGTTTTCAAAGGCTTCTTCTTCTCTGGAGGTCCACTGAAAGGGTTTGTGGCCTTTGGTTATCTCTGTAAGTGGGGCCGCAATCTTGTTGAAGTCGCGGATGAAGCGGCCAGTGTACTGACAGAAACCCACAAATTCTCAGACTTCTTTGATGGATGTCGGTGGAGCCCACTTGATGACAGCGTCGACTTTCTTGGGGTCCACCATAATCCCTTCTGACGTGACAATAAAGCCAAGGAACTCGATTTTCTGGACAGCAAACTCACACTTCTCTAGCTTGGCATAAAGTTGGTGTTCGCGGAGGCGTTGGAGTACTGCGGCGACATGCTTCTGGTGCTCTTCTAGAGTCTTGCTGTAGATGAGTAGATCGTCAATGTAAGTAATGAGGAAGTCATCGATCATGTCCCGGAAACTTTCATGGATTATTCTGCAGAAGGTGCCAGGACCGCCGGTGAGACCAAACCCCAGGACCATCCATTCCCAGGAGCTGTAGCGTGTGCGGAAGGCGGTCTTCGGGATGTCTTTAGAGGCGATGCGGACTTGGTGGTAGCCGGAGCGGAGGTCGATGCGAGTGAAGTATTGGGCACCCTGTAATCTGTCCAGCAGATCTTCCATGAGGGGGACTGGGTACCTGTTCTTGATAGTTATCTTGTTGAGGGCCCGATAATCCACGCATAGTCGCATCAAGCCATCTTTCTTCTTGACAAACAGGACTAGGGCCCCAAAAGGAGAGCTACTGGGCCGGATGAAACCTTGGTCCTGCAATTCTTGGAGTTGCTTCTTGAGCTCTTTTAGCTCGGTGTCGTTCATGCGGTAGGGGGCCTTCGCCGGGGGTGTGCTTCCTGGGATGAGGTCAATTTCATGTTGAATTTGACGGGGAGGGGGTAGGCCGGGGGGAAGTTCTGGAGGCATGACATCCTTGTACTTCTGGAGGATGGGGGTAAGGGAGGGGTCACCCACTTTGGCCTGCTCGATGGTGATGGAGTTGAGCCTTGTTGTGGGCTGTTCCTTTGCTTGCATGATGCAGAGGTGAACCTGAGCTCCTTTCTTGAGGGCCCGCTCTGCTTGCTTTGCGCTCATGAGGTTGAGTCTGGGGGAAGATGTCTCTGGGACTTTTTGTTTGCCTTTCATCGCTGCCAATTGAGCAGGATCTTGGCGGTTGATGGGAGGGAGGTTGGTTTGAAGATGCGCCTGGCGGGTGAAAGCTTGGTTTGTTGTGAGTCTGGCACCTTGTACTGTCACTGCTTTGCCTTGATTATTCAGCAGTAACTGGTCCACCTTCATGCCTAGGAGTGCAAGGAGGTACTTGTCGTTGAAGGATAGACCAATGATTGCCTCAAAGTCCTCCATTGGGACCACGATGAAGTCAAGGCGACATGTGAATTCACCCATCTCGATCCTGACTTGCCGGGTTTCCTTTACGTTGCTATCCTTTCCTTGGGCAAACTTAACTGTAGTTTCATTGACAGTGGTGAGGCGTAGGCCCAGGCGAGCGGCGCACTGCGGGGATAGAAAGTTGTGTGTAGTGCCTGAGTCTACCATGATCCATTGTGGCTGGGATCCGATTGTTGCCTGGACATACAGGTTCTGGATGTCCGTTATCGCTGCTGCCATGCATTGAGGGTGGAGGGATACCGCTCCAATCCGAAGTTGTTGGTCAGCAATAGGGTCATCCGTTTCTTCGATTCTTCGTTGGGGGGGGGAGGGTGGTTCTTCGATTTGGATGGTGTTGGCTCTGCTAGATGATGTTGAGGCCTGATTTCTCTTGCGGACACATGCGTAGCTGGGTCCATGAGCGATCCTGTAGTCGCTGCACCAGACGCGATCAGGGTGCGGGTTGTTCTTATTGCCGTTGTAAGTATTGGAGGCAAAACTGTTGGGTGTGGGGTTGTAGGAATTGCTCGCAAGAGAGCTGCGTGGGATTAAGGCAGCATTTCCGCGGCCTAATCCAGGGTTGGCATTGGGTGGTGTTGGGCGGGGAACATTGCTTCTGTTATTCTGTACAAATCCGCGGCCTTGCCCGGCGGGTGGGTTAGGCCGGTGGTTGGGGGCAAAATTGTTGTTGCGAGGGTTATTTGGAGGCAAACCTTGTGTGGGGTTTGTGTCGCATAGCTTTTCTGCCATATTGGAGGCCACTTCCCAGGTGTTGGGACTCTGTTTTTCGACCTCTCGACGGGCCCAGTGCTTAAGGCCGTACAGGAACCCATGTAGCCTGTCTGCTGTGTGCATCAATGGGAGTTGGAGCATGAGTCGACGGTATTTGACAATGTATTCTGATATGTGGCCGTCCTGGCGTAGATCGCGCCATGAATCTCTCATTTTGTTGCCCTCATTCTCTGGGACAAAGTAGCTGAGCATGTCTCTTTGTAGGTCCTCCCAGCGCTTTGATTGCTGTTCAGTGAGGAACCATACATAGGCGTCGTCGGCCAGAAAGGTTTTGGCCACTTGCACATATCTGTGTCTGCCTATGTTGTTCCACTGCATGTAGTCTTCTACCTCGCTGAACCACTTGTTGAGTTCCAGTGAGGTGCGGTTGCCTTAGTATTTCTCTGGGGGACTGGGTTTGAATTTTCCCAGTCTGTTTTCGTCTTCTCGATGTCTGTCAGGGCTGTAGTAGCGTCTTTCACTTTAATCATCCTGATAATCTTCGTCTTCGGGTCGCGGTCGTCTTTGTGTGTTACGCCGCGTGTTGACATTACTGGTGCCTGGTCGGTCTTCGTATCATTGGCCTAGCTGTGTTTGAATCAATTCGCCCAGGTTAGCCGACATCAAGTTGATCTGTTGTTCCACGGAGGCCATGATGCGGGCCTCCAATCTCCTTTCTATTGTGTCTTGGGCATCTTGTCTTGTCTTCGTTTCCTTCTTCTTCTTCTCCTTCTTATTCAGATCAAGCTCGGTTTTGTATCCGTCATCGTATTCTTGATCTCCAACCATTTCTGTACTTTTGTGGCCGAAGCCGAAAAGAAAAACTCAAAAATGTCGAAAACTGAAAAACTGCGAGAAACGGCTTGAAAACGTTGAAAAACTATGAAACAGTGCAAAACGGGGTCCAAAACGACGAAAACCACGAAAAACGGCTCAAAAACGGTGAAAACCGGTCCCAAACGGTGTAAGACGGGGCAAAACGAGGTAAAAGGTTGAAAAACGATGGGGAACGTGGAGAAAACGCGTCAAAACGGGCAAAACGGGCCAAGAATGCGGAGAACGCGGTGAAAACGGAGCGAAACGCGGGTCAAACGAGGCAAAACGGTGAAAAAACTGTGGGGAACGTGGAGAAAACGCAAGGAATGGGGCAAAACGGGGCAATCACGCGAGGGACGTGGTGAAATGGGGCAACACGGGCCGAGAACGCGGAGAAAACGTGGAAAAACGAGGCAGACGGGCCGAAAACGTGGTGACAACCACGGGCCACGGGCCGACGTCGGGTCGGCGGGGACTCGAGCCGAAGCTCTGATACCAAGTATGACGCCCTCGTTCGGGGCGTCGCAGAAAAGGGGCCGCGCCGGCTCACCTGCGATGCAAACGGGACCTGCAGGCAAGCAAACGCATGTACAAGAACGCAACTAGAAAACTGAACGCAAGAGGGACACAAGAGTGAGGGACGCAAACGAATGATCAATATCATAAGAAAGTGCCGAATACAAGGGACGCAAGTAATCACATGAAAACGGGGCTGGCAAGTTGGGGGAAGTGGCACATACTTCCCTTATACGATGCAAGGATCCACACCCCCAAAAAATGCATTGGAGAAGGTAGAAATTAGAATAGACCATTTGACAATTTGTACATGCAACATGGAGCAACATGGGACTCGGGAGCCTCTCGTATGCTTTCAGATGAGATAGGGTAAAGCGCCCAATAAAAAGTCGGGTACCTGTTAGGGGACCCTGCTACCCCCAATTTTAAAATCACCTTGCGCCAATTGAGGGACATGAAGAGCCCATTGGTAGAGTGATTAGATCAAACTCCACCGTTGGATCTTGAGATCGAGCCTTGTTGGCGAAATGGCGCATTACTTCCGTCGGGGTGTTTCGCTTGAAGCCCCCAATTTTGTTACACTAGAAATTTTTGGCAGTGTTGTAAGCCGTCCCCGCAGTCTCGATCGCGCTCAAATTTTTCATGCGCTCAAATCTCACCTTTAGCTTCGTTTTGCGCTCTTCCTCGCTTAAAACGATGTTAATGGTGCTCTGCAATCCCTAATGCGGCTTAGGTGGCCGCCTTAACTTGGCCCCTTTACCCTATGCCAACATGGGCCTCTCTCTTTCTCTCTCTCTCTCCCCCCTCCTTGTTCTCGTCGCTTCTCCTTGTCATTCTCGCGTGGTAGTTGCTTTCAAGAAAGTCGAGAATTCTTTTCAAGTATTTTAAAACAACGGCTGAAGGGAGTTTCGTCTGAACCGCATTAAAAGGGTATATTCAATCTGAGGCATGCGGTGAGATCGCAGAAGCAGAAAGGACCCGCGGAGGAGCACTATCCAAGCGGACAGAAGACGTGAGGGAGATCGTGCAAGCAGGAGAGGGCAGAGGTCGCACAAGCACGAGGCAAAAGAGGGGGGGAAAGATCAACGCAAACTCCAAATGCTGATGGTCGCACATGGGGGGAGTCCACTACCTGCCATGGGCTGCGCGCTGTGGTGCCGTGCCAACTCTTTTTTTTTTTTAGTTTTATGAATTGCATCGAGAGCTACGAGATGTGTGGGCTCAAGTGGTTACGATATCACGCACGAGCATCGTTAGAGATCAAGTTCGAAACTCTCCTTGGTCTTTTTATAGGTAAGAGAAGTGCAATGGTAAGCTCCTCCAGAGTCATGAGGAAGAAAAGGTGGGATTCACAAGTAGGGTAAAGGGGCCAATATAGTGCAAGCTAAGAAAGGGAGGTATTTTGGGGAGGTAGATCTCAAAATTTTGGACACTTAAGGTATTGGCAAGGATCGCTAGGTGCTTCCCTACATGTGGAAGTAAGATGGGGGTTAAATGGTGAGGGTAGGTGTTGTCAATTGTTGTTTTAAAGATTTATGTGTTAAAAAAATTGGGGGTGAATGGGGTGACAGCAGGTCCGTGCATTTTGTCACGTGTGAGTGCCAATCATGTTCCCTTTGATTCTCCTTAGGGAGCCAATGGGATGCTAGCACCTGGACATCGATTATCCAGGTGGGCTTCTCCCATGAGCCTATTAATCAAGCTTCCACCTGACCTCACTCTACACTCCTAGCTCAGCGTCCACATGACCTCACTCCTCTACGTGCTCAGCTTGTCACCTCCTTTGCTTTGCACACCTAGCTTAGCTTCCACCCATCGACCATTCTCCTCTATGTGCTCCTTTAGTTCACATAATACTCAAGCCCGTGTAGCTTGGGATACACTGATGGGTGTATGCAAGATAGAGTGTACCCACTTCCCGCAATCTGCACCCAAGCGTAACCTCCGAAATGCGGCGAACTCGCCAAGTTACTCTCGTGCCCAAAGCAGGAACTTGAGACGTGTGGCATACTTCTAGAACTCGACGAGTTAATGGTAAGAAGCTCCATGTAACTCGCCGAATGACATGATCATGCCACAAAGGCGACAGGTTATTTCCACGTACATGGACACACAGCATTGCCACGTAACTCACCAACTAACGTGGCTATGCCAACATAGACAAGCCACGTAACTCGACGAGTTACGTGGTAAATCCTACTAGATTGTCACATAGGCAAGCCACGTAACTCGGCGAGTTATGTGGATGCCTTCCTGGAAGAACTCTCGACAAAGACGTGGCATACATGTCAGATGTCAACGTAACTCGACGAGTTACATGGACACGTCTCCAACCTTTGTCAAGAAGTGTGCATTGCGATTAGGAAAGCGTCGGGCCTTAGACTGTGAGGAGCAAAATCAAGCAAGGCGTAGATGATTTGAAGCTAAAAACACACTAAAAAAGAACAAAACTCTTGCCATGAAAGCTCCACTTTGAAAATGAACCAAGATCAACTCAAAACTCTTGTGTGTGTGAAGATTAGGTGTAGCCTCGCTCCAAATTGCACAAATGCAGTGCTCATTCGACCTGTTAAAAACCCTAAATTTACGCTTCGATTCTTCATCGTGACCATTTCATGGAAGCTTCAATACTTCATTGGAGAAGCCCAATTAGTTATTTGAGAAGGGGAAACCCTAATTGGAGGCCTCACAGCCTCAACCATGTAGTGGAAGCAGCACGGGATTGCACTAGCACCCTGTAAAGGAACGGCTGTATTTCCTTTCTCATGTACCCAAATGAGGTCATTCTTGGCTCTAAAATTTCCCACACAACTTAGGCAACGACAAAAATATCATTGATGTGGCATTTTGAGCTATTTTGAGCTATTTCAAGGCTATTTTTGACCATTTTATGGCCATTTTTAGCCCAAAAATGCCCCTTTTTGTTCGTAAAAAGTCCAAACAAGCTGAGAAAAAACCCTAAATTTGTGGGAAAATCCCATTGGGCTCAAATTTTATTTTGAACCTCATTTTCCCACTTGGTAAGCACTTTGGACACGTCTTTTACACCCGCGCACGAAACCTGCTATTTTTTGCCGAGATTGTCCGCATTCAATTTTCTAGGCAAAACGAGCGTGCCACTTCGATACCCTTGACATTTGTACATTTTAAAAGCAAAATAGGAATATATGTATGTGAAAAAGCATGCCATAGTGCCACGTCTAGAGCCTCGCCCACCCGACAAGGTATGTACACAACTGCAACCATGGCATTTATTTTCGCATATATCACACTATATACATTATAGCATTCGGTCCCACATAACAAAAGCATTGAGAGTGAGGTAGATATTCTAGTTTCATATCATGAACGTTCCACGGCACGACATCCACCCCCTCTAACCCTACACATCCTCCAGCATGTGCCACACATATCTTTTGCAGGTTCAGTCTTCATTTAAGTCCACATACATGCCGATTTCATCATTGCTTTCAACGAAATTTAATGCATCATCCTCTTGTTCTTCATCCACATCCATAACATTTTCATCAAAGCCTTCATTCTGACTTTCCTGTGAATGAAAGGGATCTATATCACCTCTTCTTTTGAGTAAATTAATTCTTTTCCCTACGATGTTTTTGTCCCATCTAATTCATGCAAGGTATAAGTTGCATTCCCATGTACATGCTAAACCACATAAGGACCAACCATCTCTTTGAAATCTTTCTTATTGTTGAATGTTGGTTGTCAAGACTGCTGTCATACACCAACACCCAATCACCTTCCTCGATAGCTTTAGGTCTGAACCTATGCCTCTTATCAAATTTGTCCTTATTCTTTAACCTTGCATCTTTCAATCGTGCTACTGCATTCTCAATATCTTGAGGCCTTCTTTCTAGTTGTTGTATGCGCAAAGCAAGAAGGTCTTCCCTACTCATTCCATCTTCCCAAGGTAATCCATTCCATGTGGTAATTGCATCCTCAATTGGCATTATAGGTTTCTGACCATACATCAACTCAAAAGGCATGTAACCAGTAACTGAGCTATGAGTCGTACGATCATCCCATAAAGCATAAGGCAATAACCTAGGCCACTCTCCCATTTTACCTTTGCAGGCCTTAGCCAAAGCTTTAATAATAAGAGGATGCCCACGCTCTGATTTACCATTTCCCTCATGATTATATGCAGTAGCGACGGGGGCAAGTTTAATGCCCAACCTAGAGAAAAACTCCCCTGCTTTGTCAGCATGCAACTCACCCCTGTCCGTTGTTATTTTCCCAACACATCCATAACGGCTAATTACATCATCCAAGAGGAACTTACATACCCCTTCTGTGCTTTTCGTTCTTAGAGCACGACCTTCAACTTGGTTGGTTAAACTTCCCGTGCAAGCACTATGTATCTCATTTGCCATAAGCCCAATGGCATTGTAAAGAGATCTACTACCCACTTATAGTGCACGGCCAATGGGTAAGTGGGGTGCAATATTTGACAGGTTTCACAAGACTCCACAAAGTGATATACATCTTTATACATACCTTTCCACCAATACCTCTCTTTCATTTTAGTAAAGGTGGCCCATACGCCTCTATGTCCAACATAGAGATTCTCATGAAACGTTTTCATAAGCTCATTTTGAGTGTCCTTATCATTTACAACTCTCAACAGAATTCCATTTCTTTGTTTTGGACGCTTCCATAAGTACCCATCTTTCAAAAAGTATCCATAGGCCTTTCTCCGTATTCTTTTGAACTCTTGATCAGTCCACCCTTCTTGCCTTTTCAATGTGCTCAGATAGCATCCAACGAGCAACCGGTCACCTTGATATAGGTCCTCTGTAGATGACTCAAGTGCATTTGATAGGCAAACATGATCAACCTTGACATGAGAGATACTATAGAATTGTGTGCCTATATGATCTCCCTCGACAACCATGTCTTCTTCATTTTCATACCTTGCTCTTGAAAGCATATCCGCAACTGGATTATCTTTCCCTGCAATATGCTTAAATTCTAGATTCAAGGACTTTATGTAGGCAATCCATCTCAACATAGCAATGTCGGGAGTTGAGCAGCTTGTGATCATTCCAAGATGGGGTAGACAATCAGTCTCCACTATTACATTTGCTCCTATCAAATACTCTTTGTCACATTTCAAAGTTGTGACCACTCCCCATCACTCTCTTTTTACCTGTGGATAGTTGTGTTGACGAGCACTTAGGACTTTTTCTCCAAATCTCACACATATTGCTTGCCATCATCATAATCTTGCCCAATCGCCCATCCAATTCTTGTGGGGCTAGTATCCATTGTCACAATTACATATCTTCCACATTCATAGTTTGCTTTTCTCAAAGTTGGAGACATAAGCAGCAACTTCTTTAATTTTCTCATGGCATGGGTATGCATTTCTTCCCATTGAATCTTTTGGTTCTTTCTCAAAACTTGATACAAAGGTTCTGCCACATGCGCATAATGTGGAATCCAGATAACATAGAACACGCATGCACCCAAGAACCTTCGAACCTCCGCGACATTTATACATTTCTCTTTCATTCTCTGAATTACATCAATCTTTTCAGGACAAGGCCTTCTACCATATGGCCCGCACATATGTCCCACAATAAGAACTTCATTCACACCAAACACTGACTTTTTGCCAGACAAGGTAAGGTTCACCTCTTCCAACCTCAACAAGATATTATCACAATCATTGATATGGTTTGCCACATACTTGCACCACCCCCTCGAGTTTAGAGCCACATCTATATCACTTACATCACATCCTTTGACTGGCACATCATCAAGGAAAGGTATTATAGTTTGAGGTATGAAGTCACGTAGGACTTTGTTCATACCATTCATCATATGCGCAACTGAAACAGTTGCTCCCTGAGGTAAGGTGCACATCCTTACCATGCCCAAAGGTGTCCTCATGGTAGTTGTTAGATAAAGGTGGTGTGCCTCACCGTGCTTTGGCCGTGTCCGTCCGCCAGTGTCCGATTGTCCACATTTATTTCCTTATTCTTTATACATACAAAGAATAAGGAGCTCTCACTCACATTTCTCACATAGTACTCATACAGTGAGATTTGGGAGCTCCACCCCACATCCTGTGTCGTGCTCTCTCTCTCCCTCTTTCTCCTTTTCACTCTCTGTGCACACACCTGTGCACTCACAATTGGTATCAGAGCTTTGGATTCGCGACAGATGGAGTGCTACAGAGAAGTGAGCTTTTGGCCATGGTGAGCTTGTTCTCGGTGGAAGCTTGAGATCGGTGAGCAACCACCAGATCTATGCTCATGGAAGCTTGAGGGACATTCCCAAGCTTGAGGGAAGAGTGTATTGCAAGTGTGTATGGTTATTTGCAGTCATACTTGCAGGAAGAATGCAAATTTTCATTTCCGTAGGTCATTTTTCGGGCTCCAAAACAGTGTTTTTTACATAACTTTTGCATACGGAATGCGATTTATGCAAGGTCAAGGTGTAACCTGGGGTTTTGGCATGCTCCGGACGCAATGGTCATGTGCATTTGAGCTGATTTTGACCTCTGAAATTTCTGCAACAGCAGCAAGTTTTTGCTGCGTTTTTTGAGACGAAAACAGTGTTTTTTGGCATATCTTGCACACTCGGACTCAGATCTATATAATCTAGGGATCTACCCTAGGGATTGTTGACGTTATGGACGCAATGGTGATATCAAAATTTTAAAATTCTGATCTCTGAATTTTTTGCAGCAACCTGCATTTTTTTGAGACACAAGAGATTTGACAGTGAAGGGCTTGTATACTGCAAATCATTGTGTAGATTGCGTTTGGGGATATGTACGTCATATTGTGGAGTCCATTGGGTGTTGGTTTAACTTGCAATTGCTGATTTGGGATGTGGTTCTTAGACTAAGACACATCCGTATGTAGTTTCTCGGCACATGGTTTTGTGTTGATGTATACTCTATGTGGGAACAGATGTGGAGATGTGGAGCCATCATGGCTAAGTATTTTGGATGCATGGTTGATGCTCGTAGTTGAGCACTTGTTTATGAGCATCCATTGAAGCTTGTTTATGCAAACAGGTTGACAGATTTTGTCAATATTCCGTTGAGTTGTACTCCGACTAGAGCGTGCTTGCTCTTTGTATGACTTTGTGAGGTGATTCCGGATGACTACATTCCCGGATTTGCCCATTTGGGCATTTTTTGTTGTCTCCATTTGGAGTTTACTGTTGGTTTTTTGCTCCAGTTACAAGGGAGACTCTGCCAAAATTTTGTCAAATTTGTTTGCCTATTGTAGAGGCTTGTGAGCTTAATAGTTTGCTTACTTTGTTTCATTGAGATAGTGGTTTGCTCTCAGGTGGGAGAGTTTGGTGATCTCGAGCATTGTTTTCCATTGTTTGGCATGGCCATGAGAGACGATTTTTGTTCATGGCGACTGACATGTTGGTATTGTGGCCACAAGGGACATAATAGGCGCCGTTGCTTCAGGCGTATGAGGCAGCGGAAGAGGCAGATGCATGGTTCTACTATGAGGACAGATGCTAGAGAGTATGCATGTGATGGGCATGTCACTTTTGAGTCTAGCTTGCCTTCAGACTACTTTGTGTCTTGGGATAGCACATTGTCTACGTGTTTTCTACTAGATGAGCATGCAATTTTTCACGTGACACCACGTTGTGATTTGTTTTGCTCTTTCTCTAGTGGGAGACTTGGTTGTGTGCAATTTGTTGATGGTTCAGCATATGACATAGAGGGTACTGGAGATGTATGCATGTCTTTACCTAGCGGTGCATTGCTTATGCTACGAGATGTACATTATGTACCACGACTCAGTCAGAGTCTCATTTCAGTAGGTCAATTTGCAGAATAGTGGACATCATGTACTGCTTGGAGAGCGGTCATTTCAGTTGCATAGGGGATCATTGGTGATAGCGAGAGGTGCTAGGAGTGGTCTGATATACCCTTTGCATATTTCTGACACACGAGGTGGTGTAGTCTCTGTGTATTTGCAGCCATGTTTGGAGCGAGAGACGAGGCGTGTCTCTTTTGCGGATGTGCTACATGGAGAGCAGGTTGTGCATTTGTCTTGTGGTGACGTTCACACAGACAGTGGTATCTCTTGGAATGCACAGCTTTGCCAGTCATCAGTTGAGGTGACATCAATTGAGCCAGAGATCGATGTATTGGTCTATGATGCGTCTGATATGTTTGAGGGTGACAGTGTCCTTTAGACAGTTGTGTGTGATTGCAGTGGTGTTGATTTTTTGATTTTGCAGTCATTCTCAGCGGACATGCCTTTGCCAGATGATGCTGACATGGTGATGCATAGTTAGGTGGTTCTTGATGAGGATGCATATGGCACTGAGCTTGCTGACAGGGATAGGTTGGCACACATAGTGCATGTTTCGTCGGCTTTCGGGTCTCTCATGTCTGACCTTTTGGTTTCAAGACCTGATCTTGCTTATGCGGTTGTGCATTTGCAGTGGGAGTTGTCAGTCGTGCGATGACTGACACTGGCATTGTGCATTGTGGAGCCATGCAGGTCATTGCTCGATACCTGCATCATGAGTATCATCGTAGCTCTAGTCCTAGTGGTATTGCATGTTGCATCTACACTAGAGCGGTTACAGAGTGAGCGAGTGGGCATAGGTTGAGAGTCGTCTTCTCTCACCTCTTGTATATACTAGTTGTATATAGGCTAGTCTTCTCACCACTTATCGGCACACAGCCTTTAATGGGAGAATGTTAGGTAAAGGCGGTGTTTCTCACCATGCTTTTTCCGTGTCCGCTGGCCAGTGCTGACTGTCCACATTTATTTCCTTATTCTTTATACATACAAAGAATAAGGAGCTCTCACTCACATTTCTCACATAGTGCTCATACAGTGAGATTTGGGAGCTCCACCCCACATCCTGTGTCGTGCTCTCTCTCTCTCCCTCTTTCGCCTTTGCACTCTATGTGCACACGCACCGCATCCACGCACTCACAGTAGTCAGGTCCCTGCTTTCCATTGCTAGTTGGAACTGATCATACCTTGAGTACAAATCTCCCAGAATATATTTCCCTTCCTGCAAATGCCTCTGCAAATTCATCTGCAATTGGTCCTGTACCCACATTTCTGATTGTCACCTTATTTACAGGTTGCATATCCTGAATAAAGCGTAAAGAACCATTTTTCTTCGGAATTGTGAACCACCTATTTGAATACGGAGCACAAGAAGGCTCCAAGATACCCATCTTGATCTTTTCATTAAGAAATTCAAAGAGTTTTAGAAATGGGCCTTTGGAACCGGAATAGGCCTCAAGTTCCAAAGTACATGAGGGATAGTGAAGATCACCATAGGAGCAACAATGGATGGATCAACACACCCTATCTCATGCGGCTCAAATGCAAAAGCCTTTCCATGTTTGGCAAGCATTCCTTCAAATCATACTCTTTCAACATCTATCAAATTGTCCTTGCAACCAATCTTTGACTCCTTCAAAGTGTCATGTGTAAACTTATGCCCAATCTTGCTTGGCTCACGAAGACTAGGTTGCAAAGTAGCTTGTTCCATCTTATCCGTACAATCCTTTGGTAAAGGTAATGCCACTGGTTTCACTTTCTTTGCCATAGACTTATACTTGGTCTCCACTTGTGCATCAACACTTTGAGCATTTTTTAAATCCTCAATGACTTTGTACATTTCTATTGAGCATACTTTCATGAACTCACTTCCCACATGCAAATTGCAATCCACTAAAGACTCCAAGTCTTGCATAGTATCCACAAATGAACACTCATCAAACACACCTGCAATGCATTCACCATCTTCTAGCAAACCATTCATCTTCAAACCTCTTTGTACACTATTTACATGTTGTTGTTCACCCTGCTTTAAGTCCTCACACTTTGTAAAAGCAATAGATCCATAGTCTGTTAATCCTACAAAACCTGTAGAAAATGTTTCCTTTGCATATACATCATGCGAGAACTTTTCTCTTCTTGTACCACTGCAATCCTGCTCTACAATGGTACATGGCTAAAACCCCTCATATCCCTGTAGTCCTTGAATTCTTTATTTGCCTTTCGCAAGGGTTTCTCTCTAAGACTTTCACGATTCCTTTCATGATCCACACAAACAATAAGGAACTGTAATGCACGCTTTCCATCCCTGCTCCTTATCCTAGCATAAGCTGACCCATCGTCCATCACCTTGGTTTCCATGCGAGTAGCAGTGATGTAGCTACCCAAGGATAAGAGGGTATGTAGACATCTCCTACACAAAGAAATTTTGGTCATCTTTCACATCCCCTATAGTCACCTTCACATTTGGACAAGCTCCATATAGCTCCCCTAATGAGTTGTTTGCTACACGAATCATCCATCCATGATTTATATCAATTGGCCATTTTCCTTTTTGATAAAGACTCTTTGACATTAGGTTAATTTTTGACCCATGATCTATCAACGCAATGTACGGCTCTTCTAAGTCTCCCACTTTTACGAGGGTCTCAGTAGTTGCTCTTGCCCAATGACTCTTCAAGTAGTAACGCCTGTGAGTGGCCTCAACTTTGTCTTCATCATCTAAGAAGCGAACATATTTTACTCCTCCCATAGACTTGTAGCATCCAACAATAGTTTCATCACCTTGTTCGCCATAGACCTATACTCCCTGTGTGGTTAAATTCTCTCCTTCTCCCTCTATATGGATAGATTCAGTAAGAGACTATCGCTTCCTGTTTCTGATATCAATTATTTCTTCGTGGAATTCCCACTTTGCTATACCAAGGACCTCACCCAAGGTAAATTCCACCTTACTATTTAGAATCCTCTCTTCCAAAACCTTCTTGAGATCTGTTGTTGCTGCCTCTATATCGGATTGGAGTTTGTAAGCCGAACCCTTTGCTTTGGATTTTGTTGCATCCTTCTTATTTTCTTTAGAGGCTTCTTGCATAAATGTTGGACGGATACGCCATGACGGACGTCAGTATAGCGAGAACTCACCTAACATATAATGTCAACTAAGGACGAAGCTCGACCCGCAGGCGCGTGGAAGCAAGCAAAGGGTGTCAACCTCTACTCGACCGACTAATGACTACTTCCTACAGAGATATCAAATCTACATGCCATCGGTTCTGTGAATGTGAGAGTCTCCTATGGTGCTACCGCAAGCCAAAAGCCCATTAGACGTTCTCGAAATGTTACAAAAATTCAGGGATATCCTATCAACACCAATAGGCCACTCTCCCTAAGGTTCGTGACCAAAAAAACCTACCCAATACCCTCCGTGCAGAAAACGCGTAGGATGTCTGGCCGGTTTTTGCAGGTCGACGTTTCCGAAAACTAAAGTGCCTAATGTGTAGCTCTACTCGCTCTGATCGCGTGGATATGCTGAAATGCAAAAACGGACAACAGTTACTCACCGAAAACTCCAAAAGTAGCTCGCGGGTGAATCTGCCAAAACACAGATGAACGCGCGTGATGTAAGCATCAACGCATAGCTCTCCTCGTGGGCAACACACTGTTTCTCTCTATTTGCGATTCGACCACCGTAGCTCATGTAGCACACACACACACTCTCTCGCAGTCTCCCAACGACACAGAAGATCAGATTATTAGAAGTCTCTTTACAAAGCTTTAGGTTTTGGCTTATATACTAAGCCTTAGAAAACCTAATGTCCGACCAAAATGACCTTATTTATCCCTAGGCTTCTATAGAGCTTAATTACAACACCGTGAGCTGGCTTTTCTCATCCAACAAGCATATGTGGCCAAAATACAATTGCCGACTTAAAATATGAAGTTCCCGTAAACATTACAAAAGTGGCCGTAATGGCTCAAAATAATAATAACGGGATATTTGATGATGTCCATGAGTTTGTATCTTCACATTACAGCATCCATCTTTGTCTTCATCACTTCATCAGCATCTTTATTTGGAATCTTTAGAGAATCTTTGAGGAATCTTTATGGAATCTTTGTGGAAGCGTTGTTAAAAGGTTGACCTTTCAATACTCTCCCCCTCTGAAGTCTTGTCATCCCCGACAAGACCTTATGTTTGCAGTGGCCTTGGTGAGTGCTTCATGTTTTGGTGTTGGTTGAAGATTTTGTTGTTGTAGTTGCTTCTACCAGATGCTTTGTATGTTGTAGAGTTACCTTTTTCTTGTACATGTAGTGTAGTTGAAGCCATAGCTCTCCCCCTCCGATTGGTTGTTGTAGCGTGAATAGGTTGAGTGAGGTTTGTTGTTGCAGCAAGTCTTTATCTTGGCAGCTCTGTATTGTTTGTTCTTTGGGTGTCATCCTGCATGTGTACCTGTAAACTTGAAGCCTTTTGTGAATTTTTTCTAGGCCGCTCCCCTTTGATTTTCTAGCTTATGAGCATGTAGTTGTTTGGGGATGTCATTGGTCTGCTTTTCTGTGTTTTTATAGGGAAAAAAGTAAAAATAAAATGTGGCGTATATTACAAAATGAAGGTCTTGGATACCTGGATAGGACTAAAGGGAAAAACCCAGTGGAAAAAAAATGCCTTTAGTCACCATTAAATGCTAGGCTATATGTACTTATGTTTGATGTAACCGAGTTTTGTTGAGTTAAAGTACTTATGGCCGTTGGTTTCTTTTGCCATACCTGGGTGCTATGTAAGGCCAGTTGGATTTGAAATTTCCTGCATCCCTTTGGCGAGACTTGTTGGTTGGTCTCCTTTGGCAATATAAATATGAGCTTTGTTGCTTTTGGGGACGCTTTTTGAAACCTTTATCCACCACATAAGCCGAGGTCTGTGGTTTTGGTAACCAAAGTTTCTTTTGACCCTCATGATAGCCTTGCTCTGCTAGCTGTAGTGGGAGGATATCCATCCCATGTGTTTACCTTTCGTCAATTGGCTAGGATCATTTACCCATATTGGGTCCTTGACCTTTATTTCTTCAGCTTTAATGTAGACCTTTGAAAACCTTTGGCGGCTGTGATCTCGCAGTGTAGCGTATTTCGGTTGAAACATTTTCTTTGGAGTCTGTCTTTCATGTGGAAGCATGTGGTCAGTTGATGTCGAAGCTCTGTCTTGAACGTTTTGGGGCTGGATTGAAGACTCTGATTTAAGGGGCTGCTTCTGTTGGTAGGACATTTGTGGGCTCATTTTGGCTTTGCCTTTGTCGGAAGCCGATAATCTTGGAGCAGTAGTAGGCTGGATTTCTTGAGAGCTAGTCGTGATGACCATTGTTGAAAATTCACGTTCTTCTGCCAATGTTTTTGCCCAGTGCTTGGACAAAATCAAATGTTTACTCATTTTGGAGGAATCTACCACTAGGAATTTGTCTTTGATTACCTTTGACCATAGTGTAAGGGTAGCTTTTGCAATCCCTAAACTTGTGACGGATAATCCATGTGATATAGGAACCTGTACCTGAATTTCATACAGTTCTGGCTTATCTAGAAGTAACCACAGCCCATAAGACATGACATTAGTCGTGGCAGTGCAATCTATCTCTACTGTAAAATTGAATTTCAGTTTCTCATGCACATCCAACGAGAATTTAATCTTCTTGTTGGCTGCCAAGTAACTGATGTCCTCTTTGCTTTTGGTACTTATCTTGGACTTTTGTGCCTTGGAAGCTTTGTCATCCTCTTGTATGTTGAACTTCTTTGTCATTTGACTGGTTGTAGCATGTCCCAAGTGCTTACTATCTTCTGATCTATAGCTTTGGGGAAGGTCTATAGTCTGAGCAGCTTGTTGGTCTTCATTGCTAGTTTCTGACTGTGACGCCTTGACTCTTGATTTCAGAAGCTCTCTATCACTATTTACTTCTTCTAGAACTTGAAGGTACTTCAATGGTGACTTTTTTTCTTGGAAATCTTTTGAATCTTGTGTAGCATGATGTTGAGGTTGACTCTCTTCTTCTAATGCAATGGTCACCGTGGCCTTTGGTTCCCATTGTTCCATGGGTTTTTGTAGAGTCTCTTCTCGAAAATATTCATTCATATCCTCCATTGCTTGTCCTTGGTAGTCAATTTTGGAGTCGGTCCTTTCCCTTTCTTCTGTGCATTCTATGTCTTCAGTTACATCTTCTTTTAGCTTCTCATACTCTTTGATTTGTTCAATCACCAATGAAGAGTCCACAATAGAGAATTTATTTGGTAGACTTTCAGCTTCATCCATTGATTCTATTTGCATGTCTTCCACTTGTGACGTGGCACTAAGAATTTTTGTTACTTCTGCCACCTCTTCTTGTGTTGGCTCACTATGGTCAGAATATTGGCTTCTTTTGCTCTCGACCCTTGAACTGCGAGCTTCATCTTCATCACCTTGTGGATGCTTTGACTTGTCCTCACTGAGGTTCCTTAAACGATCTTGAATCAGCTGATTCAATTGATCTTTTTTGAAATCCTGATTCTCTATGATAATGTCGTTGACATCCTTGACTTCAAGCAACTGTGTCTTGAGGCTATCTTTTGTGCTCTGCGACAAAATCTGCTTCTTTTTCGGAGATCTCGTTGGGGATTCTTGCTTCCGTTCCCTTGTTGTCACTGTCTGAACTTTGCTTTTGGCTTGTTGCTTCTTCTTTTCCATGTAGAGCTTTGTTGGGCAGTCCTTCACTAAATGACCAATGGCACATTGGTCGCAATATGTTGTTATCTCAACATGTGCACCCTTTGGACAAGGCAGCTCTCCATAATAGTGTTGATAATGGTTTCCTGTGGTATCTAGATACAGATATGACCTCTTCTTTGCATGCATGAACCTGTAGATTACGACTGACTTAGGTGTATCCACTGGCTTTGTCTCTTTATCCTTCATCGTCTTGTCCTTGAGAAGCTGAAAATAGCTTCCATCATTGCTTGCATACAAAATCAAATCACTATCCATGCTTTCTAGGAGTTGTAATGCTAATTCTTCCATCAGTATATGGTCTTTGACGTGGGGCTTCTGCATAGCCTTAGGGATATGTTTCCGAGTTGATTTTGGTGAGTTCTGCACCGAGGGTGAAGATCGAACCGAATTTTTGTTTTCCGTTTCCCTTGATGGTGCTTTTGGACGGGGTCCAAGTATGTTACTTACATGTTGCCCACAATTTCTAAACTCATCCATATTTTTCACATCGGCTATTTCATAGTGCCTATCGTATTTGTCAACCACAATGACATCTTGACCTGACCTTTTACATTGGGCATTTTTAATTTCCAGTGGTCTCTCCTCCGGCTCAGCATCTTCCAATGCTTCTTGAAATTCCACTTGGACGCCTGAAAAGGACACTACTTCTTATAAAGCTGGACTTCTTAATCCCACTCTTGAAGAGATAGGGTCTCTTTGTTGATTTTGAACTCCCCCCATCTGAGAGGGTTCCATATCTGATGTTGGCATCTGTTTAATGCTTGATGATATGACTTCTTGTGCTTTGTTAAGTAGCTCTTCAGACCGAGCTAGTTCTTTTTGAAGTTGCGCTATCTTCATAGCTGGTACTTCTTGTGCTGGTGCGGTGCACAAGACTTGTGTTGTGTCTTGTGTTGTGCCTTGTTGTGTGTCATGTGTGTGTCACTCATTTCTGCATTGACAATTGTAGGTGTCAATTCTTCCAGGTACGTAGTTAGAGGTAAACCCATGACGAGATGGTATACATTACCACCTTTAGACATGTAGTCTTCTCCTCTTGAGCCAAACGCTTCTGCTGCAAAATAATGATTGTTTTCTACAGGAACTTCATGACTTGTGACAGCCCTGTAGTATCGACCGTCTTTGTCTCCATAGAGGGTACCAATTTTCCGTTTTCCATCTTGTGCTTTGTACAGAAAAATACTTGGAGGATATGCGTAGAGTTCTGTAAGTTGATCCTTGTACAACATTTCTATCTCATTGTCGATGTATTTTCCGTGCCTCATGTAAATTGATCCCAGACAATCTTCCATGAAATATGGATGTGGGTGTAGTACATTCTTCGCTGTTTCAACTTCCACATATTGAGATGTCCGAGTTTCCTCTGTATCTTTCTTTGTCTTGATGTACAAATTCCGATTGACATCCTCATAGCATGGTAGTCCTTTGTACTGGCCAATCAGATAGATCCAAATTTTCTCTCTTGTAATTTATGTGGATGTACTTGAAGCTTCATCTCGGCTGGTCTGATTCCTTTGAGACGCCATTGCTTTCGTCTTGACTCCCTTGTTGTATCTGTTCGGTGATAGCTCTAATTGCTTGCCTCAATGCTAATAAAAATTATTAGCACCCTTGTGTCGGTCTTTTTCGCTTGAGGTCCTTCAGCTTTTGTGGATTCCCTAATCTTTGAGTTTTCTGAACTGGGCTTTGCTTGAACTTCTTAGCTCCCTTACTTGCCAAGGCTGATACTTACTTGTATGGCTACTTGCTTTTCCTAGAGCTTTTTAGCAGGCCTCGATCTAGTGGAAGCACTGTGATAAGTTATGCAACTTACCACTATACTGCAACGACTGCTCCCTTTGTAGCGATTCTTGAGTCGAGCTAACCTGTGTTCACTTTAGCACACAATCTGCAAAATTTTATTTAGCTGGCAAACTTTTTCACAATGAATGCAAAAATTCTTGATGTACCTTTGACGGCCACACTTGTTCCTTGAGCTCGGAAGTGACTTTCAAGTTTGCTTTTAGCTGAACTAAACTTAAGCTAGCACAAGAGAATTATGCACAAGTCGTAGTGATTTTCTAGCAAAAATCTTGTGTTAAAGTTCTCCAAAACTTGCTACTGTTGTTGCAAAATCAAGAGTCCTTGGGTATTGTCTTACTGCTACCAGATTTGTGTATGGACGCTCAAATTTTACACTAGGCCGTAGTTAACTTTTACACCTTCCCGCGGGTGACCAATGGTTTTCCCAAAAGATAATTTCAATATGCTAACTTAGCAGTCTTCAAAAACCGTGACCGTTTTCTCACAATTCTTTCGAACTATCGGTTTTAGACACTATTGACTTCCGGATGCATTTTGAGGCTTTAAACGACGTTTTTTTCAAAGTTAAACTAAACGGATGCCGTGGGCATGCATTTAGTTCAAGTTTTTCTCTAAGATCTGTAGTGTCGCTCTCAAGCTACGTTTTGATATAAAAACTTTTCCAATCTGATACCGTTTGTGAAAGTTATGGCCAAAACAGTGAAATGCAATTTAGAATGGTCAAAATGAGTCCAAATTCAATTTTAAAATAAGATTTGGGATCTCTGTGACACTGTGAACACTCTTGTATGGTCAAAATTACAATTGGACCCTAAAACTGGCCTAGAGACATCCTACGCGTAGGATGTCTATATGCTCAGAATTCAACAAAATTTGGTCCAAAGACTCCCCTTAAGTCCAGCAACACAATGGTATGATCAGAATTTCATTTGGACCTAAAAATGGCCTTGAGACATCCTACACGTAGGATGTCTTTTTGCTCAGAATGACTTGAAATTTTCACCCTAGCTTCTCCTTGATGTGCTGATCACAATGGTGTGCTCATAGGTTGGTTTGGAGTCCTAAATCAAGCTGGAGACATCCTACGCGTAGAATGTCTAACTGCTCAGATTTTGTACAAACTTGATCCCAAGATTCTCCTACTGCTAAGCAACCCAATGGTATGCTTAGAATTGAATTTGGATGCCAATAGGTCAAGATTTGGGCTGCATAGGCTTCTAGTGCACTCCAAGAATAGGATGTCTGACAATTCTTGTCTTTGCTTGGTAAATAGGCAAAACAAGGTCCAAATTCACTTTTGAAAAAAGTTATGGAATCCTTGAGACACTTAGAACCTCTTTATATGGCTACAGTAGAATTTTGACCACTTTATGACCCTGGAGACATCCTACGCGTAGGATGTCTTTTTGCTATGTTTCAGCTCAAACTTGCACTGTAGCTTCCCCTTGATGTGCTAAACTCACAGCTATTTTTACTCTTTGATTCTGACACCTATAGGTTGGTCAAATGATCAAGAATCTGTTCGAAAAGCCTAATGTCTGTTCTGATGAATTACCAAGTCAAATCAACTCCAAATTGGACCAAATTTGCCTAGGAGGCTTATCTAAGGCTATATGACAGCATGGTATGGTCACAGTAGATTTTTGGTCTCAAAATCATGCAAGAGACATCCTACGTGTAGGATGTCTTTTTGCTCAGAATGAACCCAAACTTGGACCAAAGATTCCCCTAGTCTGCAGCAACCCATTGGTATGCTTAGATTTGAGTTTGGATGTCAAAAGACCCCAAAACTAGCTATTCTTGCCTTTTTCAGTCAAAAATGCTAAAGTATGTTCAATCTTCCTTTCACTGACCCAAATGAGATGAAATTTATCACATACACTCAATACAACATTTAGAACATGCCTTTGGAGTCATCCTATGGTTTGGTCTCAAAATTAGGCTTTGGACACAATTTGGGTAGGATGTCTGGCAATTCTCGTCTTTTGGCTTTGATCTGTCAAAATTTGGTCAAAATTCCACTTTCCAGGTGAAAATAGAGTAGAACCTACCTTCTAAACACAGTGGTAACCTCAGATGTTCCAAAAAGTGCCCAGATCACCCTGTAGACATCCTACGCGTAGGATATCTACTGCTGATTTTTTCAGACTAAAGTGTCCCTGATGCTTCCTTATGCTCTCAGCAAGTGCAAGTATGCTTCACAATTGCAAAAACATGCAAAAATCACTCAATTTAAGCCTTTTCTGAAATTCTACGTTTTCTGACTCCGCCTTTTGGCTTTTGGTCAACAAAAACAGGGAAAACCACCCAAGTCAATATGTTACTAGGGTAAAAGCTACCCTCTGAACCCACTAGTAACCTCAGTTTTCCCAAATTCCCTGCCAAAAGTGCCCTAGAGACATCCTACGCGTAGGATGTCTACTGTCTTAAAATGCAATTTTTTTCTGACAGTAGTATTCCCTATGCTTTGTAGAGCTCTCAGCAATAATCACAGAAACTTTTTGGGCTTCAAATCAGCTTCCAAACACAATTTACCGTCTTTCCTACTTAGCGTTTTCCACTTCTCTGATGAGCC